>NW_012116755.1:1319953-1351621 GCF_000951035.1 Colobus angolensis palliatus
GGTTTCGCCATGTTGGCCAGGCTGGTCTTGAACTCCTGACCTCAGGTGATCCACCCGCCTTGGCCTCCCAAAGTGCTGGGATTATAGGCATGAGGCACCACGCCCAGCCAGTCACTTGATTTTATCATGTTCTTTATAACATTGTTTTCTATCCAGTACAAGATCCAGTCTAGAGTCACATTTTACATACAGTTAAGTTTCTTTACCTCCTTTAATCTGGAACAATTTCTTAGTCTTTCTTTGTCCTTTTTGACATATTTTTGAGGACTAGAAGTCCCCCTTTTTAACAGATGATTCGTCATTTGGGTCTGATGATTCATCATCTTTAGATTCAGGTTACGCAGTCCTTGCTGGATATTATGTAAACGACATGTCCTTCTTGGAAAATCTTATCTGGAGGCACACAATGTCTGCCTGCCCCTCATTGGGAATGTTAAATGTGATCATTTGGTCAAGGTATTGTCCAGTTTTTCTGCTATATAATTACTATCTTTTTCTTTGTAATGAGTAGTCTATGTGGACACATTTAAGACCCTCCAAACATCCTGATCCTTATCAAAATTCTCCACCCCTAGATTTAGCATCCACTGATGGCTCTTGCTTCAACCATTCTTCACTGTGATGGTTGCACAGTGATTTTCCAAGGCCAGCTCTCTACCATGTTTACCTGCTAGCCCCTGAAGGTAGGCAGAGCCCTCCCTTCACCCCCATCTACCTCTCTCTCTCTACCATCTGTATGGACTCATGGACTCTCTCTTACTTTTCAGTGGTTTATGATTCATCCTTTTCTTCACTCATGCTTAAATTGCTCCAGATTTTCCCAGGGGAAGCCCCCTAGAGCTGGCTCAAGAAGTTCTTTTGGATACTTTCCCTCCTGCTCACCTCCCTCCCCCAACATTGGGTGTTCCAAGCTCCTCACAAAGACCTTAAAGCTCCCTCAGCACAGACAGTCCCCAGTGGCAAGCCTGCCCCTGTCCCAGGGCGGACTGTAACCTCTGTTGTTGTGTGGTCTCGCTTCAGAGGACACGGTTTTCATGCCTGACGAGGACGAGCGCAAAGAATACATCCTCAACGACACAGGCTGCCATTACGTGGGGGTTGCCAGAAGTATCAAATACAAACCCTGGAACTTTGGTCAGGTAATGATTTGTCATCCTGTGGCTGGACCAGGCCCCATCTCTTAGACCACCCTTTTAGTTGGGTGGTAGCCAGTAAAGGTTCTGGAGAAAGGGTTGTGAACCTCAGGTCAAACGCCAGCCTCATAGGTGTGAAACTTGGCCAGAGAGGGGTGACCTGCCTAGGCTGCACAGATGGGGTGGAGTCCTGGGCAGAAGCCCTCCCACGAGGACCACCCATGGCCTTTCTCACCCACCCCACGGCTCTCTCCCACCCCCCACAGCTCTCTCCCAACCCCCACGGCTCTCTCCCACCCCCCATGGCTCTCTCCCATGCTACACAGCTCTCTCCCACCCCCTGCCTCCCAGTGTATTTACCAAAGAACCAAGCACTGTTGCAAGGAAGCCCTGTTACAATTAGAATGTTGGTGTTGACAAAGAGCTTCTAAATGCGAGGGAGAGTTTTTCAGAGACTTGTGTGGAGGCCTCTGCTGACTGGTGGGCCAATGCCTTCGTGCAGCCACGAGGCAGGAGAAGCTGGGGTGTGAAGACGTCAGACATCAGATACTTCCCACCTCCCTGCCCCCCAGATTTGGCAACAGCAAGCTCCTGGGAAATGCCAGGCATTTCACAGCTTCCTGAGTTTCCCCTCTTCCCCCGGGTCTGGACACCTAGGACAGGATGGAAGCAGGGACGAGGGAGGAGGGACTCCGAGCTGGTGAGGCTCATGCTGTGTGCTCTGTGCAAGGTGCGCCCTGCGTGCCCTCTCCACCCTCACTCATTCCTAGAAGGCCCTCAGCATCCTATCCTTACGCATGAGGACCAGAGGGAAATGAAATGAGAGGGAGTAGCTGGCAAGGAAACAGTCAAACGAACCGCAGGAGGGATAGGGAAGAAGGAATCACCTGAATCCTATAGGATTTCCCCTCTTAAAAAATCAAGGGGTGGGCGGGGCGCGGTGGCTCACACCTATAATCCCTGCACTTTGGGAGGCCGAAGCAGGCAGATCACAAGGTCTGGAGATCGAGACCACCCTGGTTAACACGGTGAAACCCCGTCTCTGCTAAAAATACAAAAAATTAGCCTGGCGTCATGGCATGTACCTGTAATCCCAGCTACTTGAGAGGCTGAGGCAGGAGAATCACTTGAACCCAGGAGACGGAGGTTGCAGAGAGCCGAGATCACACCATTGCACTCCAGCCTGGGTGACAGAGTGAGACTCCATCTCAAACAAGCAAACAAAAAAGAAAAATAGAAAATCAAGGGGTGATTTTAAGAAGCCTGAAGAGTGACTGGGTATGGAGGCTCACATCTGTAATCTCAGCACTTTGGGATGCCAAGGTGGGAGGCTGGCTTGAGGCCAGGAGTTCTAGGCCAGCATGGGCAACATAGGGATACCTGGTCTCTACAAAAAATAAACAAAGTAGCTGGGCATGGTGCTGCATGCCTGTAGTCCCAGGCAGGACTGCAGTTGGAGAGGGAGGTGGGTGGATCACTTGAGTCCAGAAGGCTAAGTCTTCAGTGAGCGGTGATTGTGCCACTGTACTGTAGCGTGGGCAACAGAGCAAGACCCTCTCTCAAAAAAATAAAAAATAAAAATAGAAAGAACCTCAAAGAATTGTAACCACAAAACTCCCCCAGACTCCTTCTGGAACATAAACATTATGGTCTATTCCTTTTATTTTGGTAGTTTTTCCCCTCAGGTTACAAAAGTAACATATATACTTCAACTCTGTAAATATACAGATATTTACAGATAATCACAGATATTGAATCATCCAGTTTAGATGGTAGATTTTATGGGATGTAAATGATATCTTGATAAAGTGGCTTACAGTAAATAGAATTTCAAAAGTAATGTGCTTATCACAAAAGACTTAGGAAATACAGAAATGTGGAAAGAAAATAAAATTATTCATAACTTCCTCCCTCAGTGATAATGACTTAACGTTTTAGTGTATTTTATTCTTTTATCTATTACTAAGGCTTACATAGTTGTAATGCTATTTGTGCACAACTTCGTAGCCTGTTTCATTATTTATTTATTTTTATTATTATTAGTTTTTTGAGACAGAGTTTTGCTCTTGTTGCACAGGCTGGAGTGCAATGGCGCTATCTTGGCTCACTGCAACCTCTGCCTCATGGGTTCAAGCGATTCTCCTGCCTCAGCTTCCCGAGTAACTGGGATTACAGGCATGCACCACCATGCCCAACTAATTTTGTATTTTTAGTAGAGACAGGCTGGTCTTGAGCTCCCGACCTCAGGTGATCCACCTGCGTCAGCCTCCCAAAGTGTTGGGATTACAGGTGTGAGCTACCATGCCCGGCCTGTTTCATTTATTTAACTTGATTACAAAGGAATTTCCCCATGGTATTAAAAACTTGTACTTCCTTTTAGTGGCTGCATGCTATAGCTCTATAAACTTACTCAACTCTTGCCCTGTGGCAGGACATTTAAATGGTTTCTAATTTTCAATGCTATGGTGGACTTTTTTATGAGACTGTAGGCAGGGGAGATGGGTTACACTACAGGGTGGCTGTGACGTGCAAATTAGGTGGTTAAGTTTCTGACACAGGGCAAAGTCTTAACTGCCTCTTTTTTCATTTCCCAAAATAGTTTGAGAAAAATGTCCTGGACTGCTGCATTTCCCTGCTGACTGAGAGCTCCCTCAAGCCCACAGATAGGAGGGATCCTGTGCTGGTGTGCAGGGCCATGTCTGCTATGGTAGGTGTGGAAAACCTGGGCTGATGCTGTTCTGTACTTGCCAATTGCTCAGCTGTTTTCTGTTTTTCCCGGGCTAGACTGGAAGCTCTTCGAAGTACACCACAGTCCTATGTCCAATCAACTGTTCAAAACTATTAAGAAATAGACATTGCTGAAATCTGTTCTGAGTGTAGGTTTTCAAGTCAGACCTGAGTCTGAACCCCAGCCCTGCCACTTATGGGCCGATCTTACGTGTAAATGGCTTCACCTGTCTGAGCCTCAGTTTCCCCATCTGCAAAATGATATTAATACAGAAGGTTCTCTTTCTACCTGCAAGCTGGGCTCCAGTTGGGTGAGCAAACTGGTCCAGTTCACTTGGGACTTTTCTGGCTTTAGCACTGAGAATACTGTGTTCCAGGAAACCTCTCAGCCCTGGGCAAGCAGGATGGTTGGTCACTCTATTCCGCCTGGCCTCTTGGAAGTCAGTTTGTTCAGAGTAGCAGTTCTCAAATATTTTGGTCTCAAGACCCCTTCGCACTTTTTTTTTTTTTTTTTTTTTGAGGCGGAGTCTCGCTCTGTCGCCCGGACTGGAGTGCAGTGCAAGCTCCGCCTCCCGGGTTCTCCTGCCTCAGCCTCCGGAGTAGCTGGGACTACAGGCGCCCGCCACCTCGCCCGGCTAGTTTTTGTATTTTTAGTAGAGACGGGGTTTCACCGTGTTAGCCAGGATGGTCTCGATCTCCTGACCTCGTGATCCGCACGTCTCGGCCTCCCAAAGTGCTGGGATTACAGACGTGAGCCACCGCGCCCGGCCCCCCTTTGCACTTTTAAAAATTATTGAGGACCCCAAATAAGTTGTGTTTATATGGTTTATATTTACCAATATTTACTTTATTAGAAATTAAAACTGAAAAGTTTAAACTATTTATTCTAAAAGAATAATTCCATAATTCCATTACAAGTTAACACTAATAATGTATTTTTACTTATAAAAACCTATGTTTTTGAAAGCATAAAATATGTAGTGAGAAGAGTGGCATCGTTTTCCATTTTTGCAAATCTCTTTAATGTCTGGCTTGCTAGAAGTCAGCTGGAATTTCGTATCTGCTTCTGCGTTCGTTGTTTCAGTTGGAATATATGAACATCTGGCCTCACACAGATATGTAGATTTAAAAAGGCAGAGGCCAGCTGGGCGTAGTGGCTTATGCCTGTAATCCCAGCACTTTGGGAGGCCGAGGCAGGCAGATCACGAGGTCAGGAGATTGAGACCATCCTGGCTAATACGATGAAACCCTATCTCTACTAAAAATACAAAAAATTAGCCCGGTGTGGTGGCACACACCTGTAGTCCCAGCTACTGGGGAGGCTGAGGCAGGAGAATCACTTGAACCCAGGAGGCAGAGGTTGCAGTGAGCCAAGATCATGCCACTGTACTCTAGCCTGGGTGACAGAGCAAGAGCAAGACTCCATCTCAAAAAAAAAAAAAAAAAAAAAAGCGGGGCCGGGGCAGGAAGTGGCAGTTTCTTAAAGTTGGTTGCAATGTGGAATCTGAAACCACAATTTTTCATCCTTTGTATACTTAGGAGAGAATGAGAGTGAAGAAGGCAAATATTACCTTGGGATTATTATGCAAATAGTTTTGATCACAGACTTTGGAACTCCCAGGGATCTCCCAGTGCCAATGAGGACCTCTCTCCAAAGGTCCGCTGAGTTCAGTCGAGTGGCCGCTCTTGCCATCTGTGGGAGGCAGGCAGATGTATGTTCATCTCCAGGAGAGTCTGTGAGCTGAACTGCTGTGACAGACGGATCTTAAGTAGGGGCTCTTGAAATGCCCTCCTTGCAGAATGGCTGTGAACCTGTGCCTGTTGCACGTGGTTTGCCTCATAAATGCTGGGGGTCCTGTTCCCCTGCACCTTAGGGGCTGGTAGGATTACCGGGGGCCCTCACACTGACCCTCTTGGGCACAGGAGTCCATCATGCCTGTTCTTTCCCCCTCACCCCCATGCTGGTATGTTCATTCTCTAGCCCAGGGGCCAGCAGGTGGCCAGGCTGGACACTGAGAGAGAACAAGTAAAGGAGACCAAGTCATTAGCAGGCAGAACTTGCCATGAGAGGCTCCAGTTCTCAGTGGTGCAGGTGGACTTGCACGAACCTGGCTGCTTCTCCTCTCAAGCTCTGTGACTCTGGACAAGATTCTAAACCTCTCTGGGCTTCTGTTATCTCATCTTTTGGGTGATTATGAGGTCTCAATAACACACAACAGTGCCCAGCCCAAGGTCTGACACGCTTTGGGCCCATGAGTAGCCTATTCCCAGGTCATTCTTACGAGTGTTGGGGTTTGGGAAGCAATGGGCTAAGCCACTGCTTATTTCAATGACGAGGAAACCAGCCAGGGGAGAAGGGGCAGTTGGCCAAGGACTGCACAGTGAAGTGGTGGTTGAGCCAGCTCTGCTGACTCCTGGTGCAGTGCCTCTTCCTAATGCCCTCCCAGCCACCACCTCAGGCTATGAGGCAAGCATGGGCAATTCAGAACTCCAAGGTATTCCAGGAGTCACTTCCAAAATTAGGTTACTGCAAATTACTTCCATGCTCAGGAGTCTGAGAACCCCAGCCCGCTTCAGAGGCCTTCCTCATTCCAGGTTCCCTATAAAGGTTGTCCCTTAACTCCTAGAAGTTCGTGGCTATCCATGGGCCTCCTGGATCTGTGAATTTCTGACTAGCAGGCAGAGCTTCTGGCAGGGCCGCCTAAAAGACGACTCCCACACCAGGCAGGGAACCTCTGCAGGGCAGTGAGTGCATTCATTATCCATTGCTAAGTAACAAGTTACCCCAAGACACTGTGGCTGAAACAACAAACATCCATTATCTCCCATGTCTGTGGGTCAGGAATCCAGGTGTGGTTTAGCTGAATGTTCTGGCTCAAGATCTCTGGGGGAGGACCTACTTCCAGGCTGCTCACTCACCTGGCTGTGAGCAGCCTCAGCTCAGGGCAGCTCATAGCACAGCAGCCAGCTTCCATCAGAGTGAGCAAGTAAGACGGGGGGCTCCCAGGCTGGAAGCCACAGCCTTTGTCACCTCATTTCAGAAGTGACAGCCATGACTTTTGCTGCATTCTGTTGGTCAGAAGTGAGTCGCTGGGTCTAGGAAAGGGGATTACTGGGGGCCATCTCGGTGACTGCCTACCACACCTGGGCATAGGAATGTGCTTTGTTCCGCAGGGGGACAGAGCTTCATGCATCAGGAGTTTTGAAAGTACTGATGTCCTTTGGGCTCAGCGTCACTCCCCTTCTTTCCCTATCTCCTCCCTCCCTTACATTGCTCTATAGACGCCTTGGGTCTAGCAGGTGCTGACAGGCTGGGGCCGCTCAATTTCGCAGGAGGACGCAGCAGCTGGACCGGATCAGTGGCTGGGTGACGGTTAAGATAGGAGGTGTGTTTCCTGCTTTGCCTAGGACCCTTGCCTGTCTCTCTTTCATTTGTTTTCGTTCCGCCTGACCACTCTTGAGTCTTGGGGTGGCCTCTGCTGTCTCTCTGATTTTGATGAATGAAGAGGCTTGTCCAGCCACAGGACCTGAGAGGTCATGGGAGGCCCAGGCCACACCGTTGTTGGAGACTTCTTGTAAATTAAAACTGAACAAACCCCCAAACAGGATTCAGAAATTGTGGCATACTATAAGGGTTTTAGTTTAACAAACGGACATCTTTAACATGCTGGGAAACATGAGGCACTATAATTGTGCTTTTCACAAGGCATAATGGGGTTTGCAAAGGATGTTAATGTGCAGGCCAGGAGGGGATGGGTGGATGTGGTCTAAGTCAGGCCACCACCAGATCAAAGATTTGTGACTGTGTCACCTTTCATGTTTTCGGAGGGCTCCTCTGAACCTGCCTCTACAACCTTCTTTAGAGATTCCGTTAAGTGCTTTCAAAGGTGAACTCACAAGCTTTGTCCTCTCTCTGGTTTTAATAAGGTGGAAAGGATCATCCAGCCAGGGCTCCTCAGGGGTTAAGAGAGGTGCAGGCCACTGACAATTTAATAATGGAAGATGCCAAAACAGGCACAGGCTTAACCCAGGTCATCCTCAAAACAACCTAAAGGGACCAGGCATAGTGACTCACGCCCGTAATCCCAGCACTTTGGGAGGCCAAGACAATTGGATTGCTTGAGCTCAGGAGTTTGAGACCAACCTGGCCAAAATAGTGAAACCCCATCTCTATGAAAAACTACAAAAATTAGCCAAGTGTGGTGGCGTGTGCATGTAGTCCCAGTTACCTGGGTGGCTGAGGCGGGAGGATCACCTGAGCCCAGGAAGTTGAGGCTGCAGTGAGCCAAGCTCACACCACTGTACTCCAGCCTGGGCTACAGAGCAAGATCCTCTCTCAAAACACAAACAAAACCAGCCTAAATGTAGGTGTCATAATGATCATCATTTTACAAGGGAGGAAACTGAGGCACAGAGCAGTGAGCATCCCCCCTGGTCACTCACACAACTGGCATGCTCCTTGGCCCTTCTAGGCACCCTACCTGTTCTGGATAGCCCGTGTCCTCCAAGTGCTCTGAGACATTGTGAGGTGTCCACTTTGGGGGCTGGGTGGCCAAGCTGGGCTGGCAGCACCTTGTTCTTCTGAGGGGTGGACACTGACCCCACCCCTATGTGTGTGGCAGATGAGCTTTGAGAAAGGCCAAGGCGTGCTCATTGGGAACTGGACTGGGGACTACCAAGGTGGCACAGCCCCATACAAGTGGACAGGCAGCGCCCCAATCCTGCAGCAGTACTACAGCACGAAGCAGGCTGTGCGCTTCGGCCAGTGCTGGGTATTCGCTGGGATCCTGACTACAGGTAAGTGGGAGATGCAGGGGCTGAGAGGAGAGGTACCATGGGAGGGACTCCCAGCCCCCACAGTTGCCAACCACCCCACCCTGGATCATTTCAGTGCTGCGAGCACTGGGCATCCCAGCACGCAGTGTGACAGCCTTCGATTCAGCTCATGACACAGAAAAGAACCTCACGGTGGACACCTATGTGAATGAGAATGGCGAGAAAATCACCAATATGAGCCGTGACTCTGTCTGGTAGGTTCCTCCTTCTCAACCTGCCCTGTCTCCTCCCAGGAACTTCCTTTTTTCTTTTTAGAAACAGGGTCTCTTGCTAGGTTGCCCCTTCTGGTCTTGAACTGGTGTCAAGCAGTCCTCCTGCCTTAGCCTCCCAGGTAGCTGTGATTCCAAGTGCAAGCCACCATGCCTGGCATCCCAGGAGTTTTCTAGCCCAAGCCCAGTCTCCAGGCCCTCCCAGCCCAGAGATTCTGCTGAGCTGTGGGACCCCTTCAGCCTCCCTCAGAGACTGATTCAAGTTGTAGGCCAATGCTCACTGCTCCTGAAACTCAATATTTTTCAACATTTGGCCTTGGATAATCTGTGCTGGAATCACCTGGCGGTGATTGTTTAAAAATGCAGATTCCTGGCCGGGCATGGTGGTGCACGCCTGTAATCCCAGCACTTTGGGAGCCCGAAGTGGGTGGATCATGAGGTCAGGAGATCGAGACCATCCTGGCCAATATGGTGAAACCCCATCTGTACTAAAAATACAAAAATTATCTGGGCCTGGTGGTGCGTGCCTGTAATCCCAACTACTCGGTAGGCTGAGGCAGGAGAATCACTTGAACCTGGGAGGTGGAGGTTGCAGTGAGCCCAGATCGCGCCATTGCACTCCAGCCTGGTGACAGAGCTAGACTCCCTCCCAACAATAACAACAACAACAACAACAACAAATGCAGATTCCTGTACTGGAGCTTTTGCCTCTACAGGGGAAGGGCCAGGAATCTGAAGTTCATGTTAGCACTTGGCCCAGGAGATCTGCTATATACCACTGTTTGAGAAGTTTTGATGTAACCGGTACCCACTGGCCAGCATGAAGCTTATGTCCTTTGTTCTCTGATCCAGAGCACATGGGCCCCTTGCAAGCTAAAAGTGACCACAAGATAGAAAAGGGAGAATGAGAAGTTGCAGAGGGAGTAGACGAGGTGGGAAGGTCAGGGCATGATTACAAATTCCCGAGGCATTTCAGTTGAAGTTGGAGCCTTACAGCTTTTATTTAAAATACTGCTGAGACATTCTAGTTCACGTACCAAGACAAGAAAAAACAGGAAGACTTGGAACTTTTGGAAAGGAGGCACTAACCAGTATTATTTGTAGATGATATACAGTTGACCCTTGAACAGCATGGGTTTGAACTGTGCAGGTTCACTCATAGGCAGATTTTTTCAACTGAGTATAGGTGTATTTGTGGGAAGTGAAACCTGCCTATACTGAGATCTGACTTTTCCTATATACACGTTCCACAGGGCCAACTGCAGGACTTGAGTGTGTATGGATTTGGGTATACTCAGGGTCCTGGAACCAATCCCCTGTGGATAGTGAGGAACGACTGTTAATTTTCTAGCTAGAAAACCAAGAGCACCAACTTAAAAATAGCGAGATTTAATACGAGAATTCAGAGACTGGCCAGTTACAAAGTTGCCGATCCACCAAATCAGAATCCCAGCGAATTAAATACATTCATTGAATGAATAAAATAACAGTTGTAATCTTTTACTAGGCTGTGACTGCACAGCCTAGTGCATTTCACCCATTCATTCAGGAAAAATTTATTAGGTGTCTGTTATGCTTCAAACACTGCAGATGTCAAGACAGATAAGATTTAGTTCTGCCTTGAGTTCACCACCTCTAGTGGTGAAGACTCCCAGGCTCTTTGAGGTCCATAGGCACGGTGAGGGTCTCATGAGGTTCCTCCAGCCCTGCCCACTGCACACAGCTCTGTGCCCTGGGAGGCTTTCTGAGAAGCAGGTGGGACTCAGTGGTGGCCCCTTCCTTGCCAGTGTTGGCAAAGGTTCCCAAACCCCTGAGAACAACTTCAGTGGTTCCCTGGTGATGAAGATGTCTCTGGCAATTTTGGCGTGTTTATCTCTAACTAGGTTTGTGGGTGGGCTGGAGTGGGGCCCGTTCCCAATTTGTGGCAGGAATTTCCACGTGTGGACGGATGCCTGGATGAAGCGACCGGATCTGCCCAAGGGCTACGACGGCTGGCAGGCTGTGGACGCAACACCGCAGGAGCGCAGCCAGGGTGAGTGCGTGGCAGGAAGGCGCTGGGCATCCGTGATGCTCTCCTTACATGGCTCCGGGTTCTGTGGGTCTTGGGTATGCAGCCAAGCAGGTGGGGAAAGTTTTAATAAAAATGTCCCAACACAAAAAGCATGCTCAGTCCTTCCTGCTATTCCCACTGAGCAGGGGCTTCAGTTTGCTGGCTATTTTTATGAAGTAATGCCAATGACAATACTGTTAAGAGCAATGGGATGGTAGCACTTAAGGGTTCCCTACTGCGTGCCATGCTCAGTACCAACATGATCCATTTTACTCACAACTAACCTTTCAAAGTAGGTTGTCATTATCCTCGTTTTACAAATGAGGAAACTGAGGCTCAGGGAGGTGAAGTGAGTTGCCTGAGGTCACCCAGATCCACGAGGCTGGACCAGGATTCAGCCCAAGTCAGACGTAATGGGGATGCTTATCTCAGTTGGTTGTGGGTTACTAACTCCTGGGTAAGACAGTGGCCCCTTGTAGCTGGAAGGACCTTGCCAGGGGAGGGAGGGTGTCTTTGTACAGCTGGGAAAACAGAGGCACGGGGTTGGTCTGAAGTTACTTGGAAAATCTGTGGAATCAAGTTATCTTTATTTTAAATTGTGAGTCCTAGTACTAAAGACAAAGTCAGCCCAGTAAAGGGAAAATAGATTAGCTCAATAGTTCTCAAATTATTGAAAATTATTTATTTATTTATTTTGAGACAGAATCTCACTCTGTTGCCCAGGCTGGAGTGCAGTGGTGCAATCTCAGTTCACTGCAACCTCTACCTCCCAGGTTCAAGCAATTTTCCTGTCTCAGTTTCCTGAGTAGCTGGGACTACAGGTGCATGCCACCATGCCTGGCTAATTTTTTTATTTTTAGTAGAGACAGGGCTTTACCATATTGGTCAGGCTGGTCTCGAACTCCTGACCTCAGGTGTTCCACCTGCCTTGGCCTCCCAAAGTGTTGGGATTACAGGTGTGAGCCACTGTGCCTGGCCTTTACTTATTTATTTATTTAGAGACGGAGTTTCACTCTTGTTGCCCAGGCTGGAGTGCAATGGTGCAATCTTGGCTCACTGCAACCTCTGCCTCCCGGGTTCAAGTGATTCTCCTGCTGCAGCCTCCTGAGTAGCTGGGATTACAGGTACCTGCCACCATGCCTGACTAATTTTTTTGTATTTTTAGTAGAGATGGGGTTTCACCATGTTGGCCAGGCTTGTCTCAACCTCCTGACCTCAGGTGATCTGCCTGCCTTGGCCTCCCAAAGTGCTGGGATTACAGGTGTGAACCACCTCAGCCAGCCTCAAACTTTTTTTTTTTTTTTGAAAAAAGCAGTCCGACTGCTCAGAAGGAAACTTTGTGTGCCACCTCGTAATGTAAAGCAGAGCTACTCCAGCTGAAGTGTGCTCAGGGACAAGCCAACCCCTCCCTGACACCTCTGCCTCACTCCTGCAGCCCCTGAAGTAGATGTCTCTCAAGGTTCTTCTAGGAATAAGTCATAGTTTGGCTGTGAACCTCCTCCCAAGGATAGCAAATTCATCTGCCCACAGAGCCACAGAGTGAACAGGGCTGTCTACTTGGGAAGATGGGGACCTAGAGACATGAGCATGCAGATCCCCAGAGGCATTCAGGTTAAAATTTAAACATACTTTGCGGGCCCCACACCGCTCAGTGTGGGACTCCTGATTCCTCCAGCTGCAGTGTGAGCCCACATGGCCCTGAAGGCAGAAAGTACTGTTAAACGTGAAAACAGCCTCCATGTTTCTCCAAAGAAAAGGCCAATTGCCCTTATAATAGGGGGTGAGGGTGGTGGGAGGTGGCCCCCAGAGGTGGGAGGAGCAGGTGATATGCCCATATCCCCCTGTACCCTGCAGGAAGATTCTCAGCAGGGCCATGTTGAGGGCTCTTTCCATCCAGGGAGTCTAAGTAGTATTTGCTGAGGTGGGACGGTAGCCATGGCAACCAGGCAGTGAGTGCCCCAGTGCCCCTATCTGCCTGAGAGGCAGAGGAAGCCCTGTTCCCTGGCCAGAAAAGAAGGCCTTAAAAGCTCACCTAACCTGCTCACTTTACAGATAAGGCCAGAGAGGGAGGGTGGGGATGCCCAAGGTTAGTCAACAAGTTAGGAGAAGAACCAGTATTAGATTAGGAGACCAGTTATCCTGAGTCCTAGTGCTCCAATACACTGACTTCACAGGTTTGGCTGCCTTCAAGAGGCAAGGGAGGGGAGACTGTGTGTTGAGGTTTAAATAAAATAATGGAAGCAGAAACCCAATGCCCAGAATACAAGGGTATGTAAACACCAAAGCTACTACTGAGGAACTATCAAACAAGAGGCTAATTCTCACTAAGTTGTCAATGACTAATAAGGGGAACTCTCTATCCCCATGCTGGAAATAAAAAGACAGCTCTTAAAAAAAATAAAAAATGAAATAAAAAGACAGCTCTTAGAATGGAAATTTTCTTATTAGCCCAGATCCATAAGCAACAGCTTGCATTTGTTTTAGGCACAGGGCTAAGTACTTTGCCTGGATTATTTAATTTAATCTTCGCAATAGCCTTAGGAAGT
Source organism: Colobus angolensis palliatus (assembly GCF_000951035.1). Classification (NCBI taxonomy): domain Eukaryota; kingdom Metazoa; phylum Chordata; class Mammalia; order Primates; family Cercopithecidae; genus Colobus; species Colobus angolensis. The sequence goes on from NW_012116755.1 coordinate 1,333,455, forward strand.
AAGTGCAGTTTTTATTCTTAGTTTTCTAGGAAATGGAGCCACAGAGAGCTGAAATGACTTGCACAAGATCACATAGCTCCAAGGCGTGATGCCAGGAATCAGACCCAGATTGTGTATCTCTGTGCTCTATTGGGGACTGATGTGCTGGGATGAGTTTAATAGGCAGTGTGACTTCCTATTACTGGGACGGAGGATTTCTGATACTCTTCAAGTCAAAGCTGAGATGTGCCCCTCTTTTCAGAATAGTTAGGACAGCCTAGGAAATGAGCACCCAGATGCTTCTTGGGCAAAGTTTGCTTGCCAGTCCTGTTTGAGTTTAGGAATCATTGCTGCCACTGGGTCCAGGCTGGGTGGGCTGGGAAATCTTACTGAGAGTGACCACCTCTGGCTTCCCCTCAGGTGTCTTCTGCTGTGGGCCATCACCACTGACCGCCATCCGCAAAGGTGACATCTTTATTGTCTATGACACCAGATTCGTCTTCTCAGAAGTGAATGGTGACAGGCTTATCTGGTTGGTGAAGATGGTGAATGGGCAGGAGGAGTTACACATAATTTCACTGGAGACCACAAGCATCGGGAAAAACATCAGCACCAAGGCAGTGGGCCAAGACAGGCGGAGAGATATCACCTACGAGTACAAGTATCCAGAAGGTGGCCAGCATCACAGGGCTCCTTCTAACTCAGCCCCTGAGTCACTCAGACCATGAAAATACTCAAGATTGGGGGTGGGCCTGGGCAACATGGTGAAACCCCGTCACTACCAAAAAAAAAAAAAAAAAAAAATTAGCTGGGTATGGTGGCATGTGCCTTTGGTCCCAGCTACTCAGGAGGCTAAGGTGGGAGGACTGCTTGAGCCAGGGAGGTTGAGGTTGCAGTGAGCTATGACCATGCCACTGCACTCCAGCCTGGGTGACAGAACAAGACCCTGTCTCAAACAAACAAACAAACAACAAAAAAACACAAATCCTAATTGAGGCCTTTGCATTGCTTATTCACCTTGCTAAGACTGTCCGTGCTCCCCAGTGCCCAGGAGATTAGACATCTTCTCAGCCTGGCTTTCTGGCCCCTGCAGAGCTGGCCTCTGGCTCCCTTCCTGAGCTCAAGTTCATCCCCTAGCCATGCTGCCTGCTGTTCCCTGAAAAGGCTGGCTACTTTCACCCGTGGCCAAACCTCTGCTTATGCTTTCCCCACCTGAACTGTCTCCTTTGCAATCTCTACTATCCACAGGCTCATATGCTGCCTCTGTTCTTGATGTGCCTCAATCTTACAGATTTGTATTTCCCCTGTGGCCCATTGGCTGTGGTTCCTGTACCACGTGGTAAAGAAAGGAAGACAACTCCATACAGCATCCTCAAAGGGTGCAAGAGTCCAGACAGGGGCAAACTGAAGATGGGATGTGATTAAGAGGAAGGCAGGAAATCGTAACAACTCATAGATGAGGGAGCAATTTGCTGTGCTATGGGATGGCAAATGGTACCCATGCAGCTGGGGCTTTTCCCACCCTCCATTGCAGTACAGTTACAAGCAGGTCAGTTTGGACCCCTGGGTTGATTGTGAGCTTGCATAAAACCTTGCACAAGGTAGGCCTGCAGGAAATATTTCTTCCATATAAATGGGGCAAGTGATGGCTACCAAGGCAGCTCAGGACAAACTGGAGATCTCCACTTTGATGTCTCTTTGTGTTCAGAGTGGACGTGAATGGAGAGCTTTGTAACCAAGCTCAGAAATTCCTGTCTTACAGCTGCTCTCTCTGAAATAAAATCTTATCCTCAGGGCTGTGTTGAAAATGAGCAAACTTGATTAAAAGCAATTAGGTCAGGAGTTTTTTTTCTTTTTTTGGCAGTGTGACAGAAGTATCAGAGAGGGAGGGATATGATAGAGAGGGAGACCAGTGGTATCTGTCAACTGCTACACTTGATCGTGTCCCTCAGATCTCTGAGGCTCTGTTCTCTTTTCCTCATTGTTTTTCCTTTCTGTCTCTCAGACTAGATAATCTTATGACCTGTCTTCAAGTTTGCTGATTTTCCTGCAAGCTCTAATCTGCTATTATTGTACTTTTCCACTCCAGAATTTATATTTGGTTCTTTTTTAAAAATAATTTTAATCTCTCTCAATATTCTGTATTTGGCAAGCCATTTGTTCTCATGCCTTTTTTTGGTTCTTTGAATATATTTAAAATAACTAATTTAAAGTCTTTGTCTAGTAGGTTCAATGTCAGGGCTTCCTTAGGGACAGTTTTTATTGACTGTTTCCATGTTCCTCCCCTCCAACCCCTGTACCGCCATGTATGGCCTATACTTTGTATGTCTTGTAATTTTTTGTTAAAAATTGGACATTTTAAAAAACATAATATGGTAACTCTAGAAATCAGATCCTGTCCCCCGTCCCAGGGTTGCTTTTGTTGTTGCTGTTTGTTTAATGACTTCCCTGATATAATTCCAGAAAGTCTGTAATCTTTCTTATCCATGACCACTGAATTCTCTGCACAGTTTGCTGAATGGTCAGCTAATGATTGGATGGATATTGCTTTAAATTCCTTGAATCATTAAGACTCCTAGCCTTTGGTAAGGGGCTTTGTGTACAAGTTGGGGTACATTTCATTGCCCTGGTAGGCAATTTACAATTCTGCCTTCACTTCTTGCTTGGGCAGAGCCTCAAAGTCGGTTAGAGGTGAGAGCTTAGAGCCTTATCAGACCTTTCTCAGATGTTCTAGATTTCCAGGATTCTGACTGAGCTTTCCAAAGCCCCATGGACATTTTGTTCCTCAGTTTTTCCTTTTAAGATTTTTGATTGGCTTCTTTTCCCCTCAACTCCCTTCTTTTCCTTGTTGCCTTAGGAAACTGCAATTGTAAACAATTGCTGTAGGTTGGTTGTTTGTCTTAACAAATGCTCCAGGGAAAAGGCTGTTGGTAACGAGGGAGCTCTGAGTCAGGTCAATGAAGACAAACTCTGTGAATGAGGGTTTCCAGGGAATCGCCCTTAGGTGAATTAACAACAATTCTGTGGTAGTGGAGCTTTTAGGGAACTCCAAAACCATTCTGTCCCCTCCGGAGGTGGCTAGGCTGCTGGTTTTCACTGTGATTTGGTGCTGTTGGTTTTTGAGTCTACTGTGGAGCTGGAGAGAAGGGGAGATGGGAATCAGAATGCCACAAAACTATTCTTACTGAGATTGTGTTGTTTTACTTGAATAAATGCTCCTTAGATTATTATAAGCCTTTAGTTAATGTCAAGAGTTCTGAAAAAATTGTTTTGATAATTTTTGCCAATGTTCTCATTGCTTTTATGGAGAAGCAGATTTTTGGAGGTCTTTATTCTGCCGTTCCCACTGATGTCAGAATGTGCTATTGCTTAGGAATGGGGATGTGAATGCTCCTCTCTGTGAATCTATAGCTCATGGGCTCCAGGGATGTCTCTGGAGTCCTGGCCATGCAGATGGGCTCCTTCTGCCACGGCGGTGGTTGGGACATTTGGCCCTTGAAGGAGCACCTGAAGGAACCTGTCTTTGTGTCTCTTTCAGGCTCCTCCGAGGAGAGGCAGGTCATGGATCATGCCTTCCTCCTTCTCAGTTCTGAGAGGGAGCACAGACGACCTGTAAAAGAGAACTTTCTTCACATGTCGGTACAGTCAGATGATGTGCTGCTGGGAAACCCTGTTAATTTCACCGTGATTCTCAAAAGGAAGACTGCTGCCCTACAGAATGTCAACATCTCGGGCTCCTTTGAACTACAGTTGTACACTGGCAAGAAGGTGGCAAAACTGTGTGACCTCAATAAGACCTCGCAGATCCAAGGTCAAGGTACCAGAACCAGGGGGAGGAGAGGCCTCAAGTGAGCTCAGGGTCCCCACAATCTGAAATCCCTCTTCTCCTCTGTGGACAACTTCCATACATTAACAAATTTTTGTGTGTGAGTTAACACAAACATTTATTGAAAACCTACCCCTTGGTAGTCACAAGAAAGCCAGGCACAGAGGAAAAGTGGGCCAATAGACCACTCACTGGACTAGGAGCCTGGGTCTATCGTAGTGCTCTAAATTAGGGGTGCTGAAAGTGTCATGAGAAGTCTTCTATGGTGGCAGAAATTTTAATCTCAGATGCCCAGTGAAATCAATGAGTATGAATGCCCAGGGCACAGTGTTGGGAACAAGTGGGATGTCCTGATGACAATGGGTAATGTCTGTCATGCACTCAGGATGGAAGCTTGGAGAAATTGGCCAATTATTATTCCATCTTGAGCCCAACGTCTTGTTTTCTAAAGAGAGTATGGGACATGTCCAAGGTTATCCAGTTCAATTCATACAAAGTTATTCTAATTCTGTGCTTGATGAGGAAACCTCATGGGGCCTATGATGAATGACCTCTCCCCTCCACCCTGACTCTTTGGCAGTATCAGAAGTGACTCTGACCTTGGACTCCAAGACCTACATCAACAGCCTGGCTATATTAGATGATGAGCCAGTTATCAGAGGTTTCATCATTGCGGAAATTGTGGAGTCTAAAGAAATCATGGCCTCTGAAGTATTCACGTCTTTCCAGTACCCTGAGTTCTCTATAGAGGTGAGATTCCTGCAGGCCATAAAGGGCTCCTCCTGCCTGGAAGTTGGCCATGGAGTGTGACGGGGGCCCTTAAGAACCCTGAGGGTCCTTGGTTGGCTCATGCATATCTTCTCTCCCCATCTCTCCTCCCCACCCTACTACAGTTGCCTAACACAGGCAGAGTTGGCCAGCTACTTGTCTGCAATTGTATCTTCAGAAATACTCTGGCCATCCCTTTGACTGACGTTAAGTTCTCCTTGGAAAGCCTGGGCATCTCCTCACCGCAGACCACTGACCATGGGTGAGTCCGTCTGAGGTATTCTTACAAACAGAAATATACTTCTGGACATATATCTTGCACATGTGTGCATATTCTTGAGATGTGAATTCCCAGTATGGGGTCATAGGGTCAAAACGTAGATACATTTTGCTAGTGCCAAATTACTTTCAGAAAAGATTGCGTCAATTTATGCTCTATCAACAGATCTTTTGATTCTTGCCAATCTAGCAGTTAAGTAATCTCATTGCTTTACTTTGCATCTCTGATTATTTGTGAGGCTGAATATTTCTTACATTAATTGACTCTCTCCTGTGAATTGCCTGTTCCTAACTTTTGTCCATTTTTCTACTGAGTCATTTATTTTTTCATATTAGTATGGAGTCTTTACACAGTAAAGAGTGTTATGTGCTGTGACTTGTTTATAGCAGTTTGTATTTAAATTTTTAAATTTAATTTTTAATTTATTTATTTTGAGACAGAGTCTCACTTTGTCACCCAGGCTGGAGTGCAGTTACAGGATCTCAGCTCACTGCAACCTCCATCCGTCCCCAGGTTCAAGTGATTCTCCTGCCTTGGCCTCCTGAGTAGCTGGGATTACAGGCATGCGCCACCACACCTGGCTAATTTTTGTATTTTTAGTAGAGATGGGGTTTTCCCATATTGGCCAGCCTGGTCTTGAACTCCTGACCTCAGGTGATCTGCCCGCCTTGGCCTCCCAAAGTGCTGGGGTTACAGGCATGGGCCATCATGCCCAGCTAAACAGTTTGTATTTTTTTAAACATTAAGATGTCTTTCAGCATTAGAACTTTTAAATTTTAATGTAGTCAAATTTTTCAATCTTTTCCCTTACGGATACTGAATTTCATGTCATCCTAGGTGCATAGAAATATTCTCTTATGCTTTTTCTAGAATTTCCAGCTTTATTTACACAATTAGGTATTTATCTGGAATTTTTTTGGGGTGTGGTGTGATGTGGAGCTCCAACTTTGTGTATGGTTTTCCTAGTACTTTGTAGCACTGCCTTTATTAGGCTGTAAATTCCCATATATATCTGGGTCTCTGCACTCTTTAATTTGCTATTTCATTTGTCTTCTTCTACTATAACATCATACCACTTAAATTATTATAGTTCTATAATAATTTTATATGATTATCATATCTACATATTGATATGTATTAGGCAAATCACCACCCCCCACATTTTTGTCTATAGAACTTTTAGAATCATCTTGTCATATAGTTTGAAAACATTTGGGATTTAAGCTGATACTGCATTGAATTTACCTATTTATTTGGGGGAGAATTGTGCCAAATGACAATATTGTGTCTTACCATCTAGGAATGTGCCATGCCCTGGAATGGCCAGGGCTTTTCAAAGAGGCTGAGCTAAGGCTCGGCTTTCTGGTTTCTCACCCAACTCATCTTCTTCCTCTTCCCGTAACATCCTTGGCTGATTGTATGTCCATATGTCTTTGAATTTTCCAGGACGGTGCAGCCTGGTGAGACCATCCAATCCCAAATAAAATGCACCCCAATAAAAACTGGACCCAAGAAATTTATCGTCAAGTTAAGTTCCAAACAAGTGAAAGAGATTAACGCTCAGAAGATTGTTCTCATCACCAAGTAGCCTTGTCTGATGCTGTGGAGCCTTAGTTGAGATTTCAGCATTTCCTACTTTGTGCTTAGCTTTCAGATTATGGATGATTAAATTTGATGACTTTTATGAGGGCAGATTCAAGAGCAGGAGGTCAGAAAGGCCAACACAACCATAAGCAGCCAGACCCACAAGGCTAGGTCCTGTGCTGTCACACAGCTATAAACACCAGCTTAGGCCACAGAATCCCATCCCTTTCCTGAGTCATGGCCTCAAAAATCAGGGCCACCATTGTCTCAATTCAAATGCATAGACTTCAAAGCCACAGATTCTCTCCCTGGAGCAGCAGGCTATGGGCATGGGAGTGGTTAGAGAGTCCCCAGTAGCTGCCACCCGCTGGCGCCCCGTGAGAAGCTGCATATCTTCAGGCAATGTGTTTGCACGCCCTGAAGGCACCTGTCAACTGGGGTGGGCCTGCTAGAAGTGCATTCTCCTCCTTTGCCTCCATTGTCCTCTCTCTATCCCTGAAATCCAGGAAGTCCCTCTCCTGGTGCTCCAAGCAGTTTGAAGCCCAATCTGCAAGGACATTTCTCAAGAGCCACGTGGTTTTGCAGACACCTCTGTCCTCAGGCCTGAACTCACTATAAAAACCCATGTCAGCAAACAGTGACCAGCAAATCCTCTTCCCTTATTCTAACTGCTGCCCCTTAGGAGACTCCAGGGGGCAGGCATTGCTTCCTCCCTGGTGTGAACTCTTTGGTATTCCATCCACCATCCTGGCAACTCAAGGCTGCTTCTGTTAACTGAAGCCTACTCCTTCTTATTCTGCCCTCCAGAGATTTGCTCAAATGATCACTATGCTTTAAATTAAACTCTACTTCAAGAAAACTCTGTGGTCCCTGAGTCCTTTTATCTTTATGCCAATAAGCTTCTTAAAGTATCCTGTGCTGGGGGTTTATTTTATGTGGTCACTTGGGGAGCCGTGGAATCCTTTGGCCTCCCCAGGCAAAGGTGATTTGTTTTTCTAAGACCACCAGAGCGAGCACAAAAGAACCAGCGGGTAGGCAAGTGTAGGAGCAAAACTGCAAGTTTATTTTGGTCACCTACCTTCAGGGAAAGAAGGTGGGTAGGGAGAAGTCTGAGGCCGGCAGAGTCCCCCGGTGGGGCTCTCGGACGGAGTTCCCACAGTCCTGACATCCCGACATCAGTGGGGCTGGAGGAAGGCCGTGCGGCTCACTGGCGGAGAGCGGCTTTTCTAGGAGTGGGAGGGCAATAGGCGGGACACGGGCGTGTCAGGGGGCGTTCCGCAGGTGCGACCAGGTAAATCCTGGTCTCTTTGGATTGACGTCACCTGGCGCATGCCCAGTTGATCTGCACCTTCCCAGGTGCCGGCTGCATTTTCGCGCCCACGGGTAAAGTTGCTGATGAAGAACCCGGACGTGCACCATCTTGCCTCCGTTCGTCCAAACAAAAGGTGCTTCGAGGAGTTGGCTTCTTCTTCTTTTTTTTTTTTTTTTTGAGCTGGAGTCTCGCTCTGTCACCCAGGCTGGAGTGCAGTGGCCGGATCTCAGCTCACTGCAAGCTCCGCCTCCCGGGTTCACGCCATTCTCCTGCCTCAGCCTCCTGAGTAGCTGGGACTACAGGTGCCCGCCACCACCCCCAGATAATTTTTTGTATTTTTTTTAGTAGAGACGGGGTTTCACCGTGTTAGCCAGGATGGTCTTGATCTGACCTCGTGGTCCACCCACTTTGGCCTCCCAAAGTGCTGGGATTACAGGCGTGAGCCACCGCACCCGGCTGGAGTTGGCTTCTTTATTGTCTGTTCAGTACATCCAACCCCTCTCTCAAAGGCTGGATACACACTGGATACACACCCTGGCAGAGGCACATGCGTAGCTTGAATGAGGGTTATTTTGTGTCTAATTCACAGGACAGTCAGGGGTGGGATACCTGTCATCCTCTGCCTTTCCAGCTGCCCAAGTGAAAAAACCTCAATCCTGGTCACCCTTGCCCCAGTTGCCCACCTCCCTGGCATACAGTAGGTGTTCAATAAATGTTTATTGAAGGAAAGGTGATTGTTCCTTCTGCTGGAAATACCACAAAGTTGGTGACACAAACAGAAGGGTTTGGTCACTCCACAGCACAGTGTCCGATCCCAAGAGGTGCTAAAGCCTGGCATGGCCACTGTGTGATGCCGTATGACACTTGTCTCCCACACTGGGAATGGAAGAAAAGTAGCTTTCCTAGAGGTGCCTTTAGGGTGACCCATGAGGAAGGACACTGCCCAAGGGTTTGGGCTGGGATCTCTTAATTAAAACAGGAGACTCTAGTCACTGAGGGTGAGCAAAGAGCTTTTTATTCAAAGAAAGAGGCAAATTGCACCCACTCTCTCTCCCTGTAAGATCTCATCGGGTTTTGACATCAGTTGCAATGCTTTCAGTTTGAGGCTAAGCAGAATGTTATGCTGTGAACGGTCACCACACAGACCACTGTGTTGCTGGTATAGGGAGGCTCAGCTCGGGGTTGGACACGTTAATTACCTACATAACCCTGGCTGTGGCCCAGCCCAGCACCTTCCAGAACAGGGACTGACATGGCTGAGGTCTACCTTGGAGATGGGGTCAGTGATGAGGGGAGGCAGGGTCTGCCTCTGTGCAGATAAAATGCCCCCTCACCCCAGCCTTCCTTTCCAGAGCAACCTAACTGAAAACACAATGGGCTTTGGGGCTGGTGTGCACCTCTGCTTTCAGGCCAAGCTGGATCCCTGGGAGAGGAGTTTGAAGCCCAATGTGCAAGGACATTTCTCAAGGGCCATGTGGTTTTGCAGACACCCCTGTCTTCAGGCCTGAACTCACCATAAAGACCCATGTCAGCAAACAGTGACCAGCAAATCCTCTTTGCTTATTCGAACTGCTGTCCCCTAGGAGACTCCGGGCGCAGGCATTGCTTCCTCCTTGGTGTGAACTCTTTGGTATTTCATCCGCCACCCTGGCAGCCCAGAGATGCTTCTGAGTTAGGATAACAAATAGGGGGGCCCTATAGTCAGAGCAGCTCTTACCCAAAGTGGTGAGCGTCAACTTCCTGTCCAGATTGCAAGTTAATGGCCTTTACAGCTGACTCAGGCTCCTATGTCGTTATTAATAAATATTAAAGCTGATAAGGACCAAGAAAGTGGGCCTGCAGCCTGACTGTGGGAGGCCCAATGTCTTTCTGGTTGCTCTGTTAATGTTAGAATCCCCCATCACCCCTCTTGTGGGTCATACTTGGAGAGCTCTGAGCAAGGATTAGGGCAGAGGTGGCTTTGTGAACATTGGACCCTTTGAGCAATTAACCCCAGGCCCTGTGGGTCATCAGTTGTAGAGAGACGGTCTCTGGCAGGATCGTCACCCTTCACAGAGTGTCCAAGGATGCTGTCCAAGAACCACGATGCTGCTTGGCTCTTTTCTTTCTCATGGTTGCTAGTTTCCTTTCTCAGTGTCCTGAGACTGCACCTCCAAACACTGACCTTCTTCTCCTCTGAACTGGAGCCACAGGCCACTTGGGGCCAGCACTCATGCCCTTTTGCCTGGAGCTGGAAGGGGGGCCCTGACACTGAGGCCTTGCAGGGGCATGCTCTGCTGAGGACCTATGCCCCTGCCAATCCTGACGCCAGTAGATGCTGGGGAAATGGCCCAAAGAGAGGAACAAAGGCCCGTGGAGGGAGTGGGTGGTGAATCCACTTCTTATACCAAACGGGGATAAGAACTCTTCCGTTGGGCTTTGTGCAGAAGATGCTGCTTCAGCAACCACTGGAATGGGATTTAGGAGCACCAGAATGCTGCTCAGACCTTCGGAAGTGGTCACAGACACCCCAGGCTTCAAATGGGGTGAATAGAGGGCAGACTCATCCTGGTAGGGTGTGTGTGTCTGTCTTCCTGATTCATCTGATTCATTAGTCAGCAGGCCCTGGCCATCACCCATCTTTTCAGAGACAAGATGGGCACCAATTTGGGAGAACTGGCCTCAAACACACAGGCAGGGTTTATGGTTAGTTCTACCTACGTGTGTTATTAGACTTCCTCTAAGAGGTAACGTTCAATTAAGTTCTCATGGGAGTGGTTAGAGAGTCCCCAGTAGCTCTAAAGATGTCCTTCCTGTACCCACACCTGTGAATGGCTAGATATGTAGCCACAGGCAGGACAGCTCCCAGCTGTCCCGCTCAGTGAAGACTCCAGTGTCTGTGGAATGGTGGCTCATTTTCGGCGCTACTGTCGTAACTCTGGCTCTGTCCATGCTGGCCATGTCCTGCACGTGTGTGTGTAGAGCTTAATGCGGGGTCCTCTTCGAACCATGCGGCAGCCACCTCTACCTCCTAATTTCAGCAGGCAGCAGGGGGAAGCCCTTTCCAGGGAGTGGCTGGCAGCTCTGCAGTCTTTCCAGGCTAGTCTCCCCTGATGTCAGTGTCCCAACCCAGGTCCCCAAGGCCAGCCCTGCCCGGTCCTTCTGTCACAATCTTAACCCTCAAAGCCAGGAGCCAAGGCCCCAGCCTTCCCAAGAGAAGACAGAAATCCTAGGGAAAGCCAAAGGCAAGCTCTTTTCTGCCCCTGGGCTGCCCTGTTCCAAAGCTCCCTTTGCTGGGCGGAGAATGTAAAAGCCGCCTAGTCTTGAAGAACGGTTCTTGATGAGCCCTCTCAGTGCAGACTCTTCTTAGATGAACTCTGAGAAAGCCACCATCCTTCTCTGATGTCCCCAGCCTATTCCCGACCCCCAGACCTGGCCCAACATGGAGAGATGAAGGAGGGGTTACAGGGAATGGCAAGGCCAAGTGAGCGGCTCAGGGAAGCGCTGGGGGTGCTGGGAGTGCACCATGCCCATGAGCCCCATTATCCAAAACCCCAGGACAAAGGTTGACAGCACTTTTTAGTGTTTGCTTCTCTCCCCACAGCAGCATCTATTCATCTGTCACCTCCACAGAGTCCTCATCCTTTGTCTCCTCTGATGGATCCTCCATTGTTTCGGTGTCTGACAGCGATGTCACCTGCCGCACCATGTCTTTGTCACTGGGGATCTCTGGCTGACACGGTCTGGAGAAGGGGTTGAACCAGTTCAGGGAGAAGTCCCCACCAAAGGTCTCCTTTACTGACTGCCAGCTCCCCGTGCGCTCCCTGGGCTGGTTCTTTCGTTTGAGGCGTTCGATGCCCTGGAGGGAGAAGGGGATGAAGAGCATCAGCGTCAGCGTGGTGCTGGGCTGTGCAGCTCATGTACACACCCCCAGCTATGGCACAGCAGTGGCGGGGTCCAGGGCGTGGGTAAGATGGGGTCTGAGAGGGGCAGCCTGTTGTGGCCCAGCTCAGCCCCGGGAGGTGCCTCGGAGGACTTCTGGGGCGTGGGTAGACAGCAGCGTGGAGCAACACAGCAAGCAGGGCCTGCCTGGCGGACTCATGTGTTCTCCACCCACCACCCAGCCCTCCCCTTCTTTCCTTCCACAAATGCAATGCCAGATGATGGGCAGGGGCCAGGCTGATGAGTGGCTGAGGCATAAGGGGAACCACGCATCCTCTGAGGCTGCTACAAACTGGTGACCCCCTCCTAAATATTTTTGGCCACTCCAACCAGGGTAGATAGGGGCTGCAAACACAGCAGAAGGACGATGGGGTTAAGGAGAGAGTGCAGGACACAAATAGCATGCGAGGTGAAGAAGCGGGTGCTCATACAGCTAGTGCCAACATGCAGTAGGCAGCCGGAGGGCACCCAGGACCACTGTGGGGAGGTAAGGCTGTGCTCAGGCCTGCTCATGCAGCAGATCCACCCTGCAGCCTCTTCCAAGCTGTCAACTCACCTGCCTCTGGGTGTCGGCTGCAACTCAGCCACCAGGCCACAGAAAGGGTGCTGGGGTGGGGAGATGCCCAGAGGAGGTAAAGACATGGCCAGGCCAGCTCTCCAGGCCCACAACACCCTGCACAGAGGCTTTTGACCCTCCAGTGGGGGCACTGCTTTCTCCATCTCTTCTGGAAGCCAAGGGAATTTGCTGTGGGTTTGCCGGCCTTGGGCACTGCTCATTCACATGACTCAAGAAAGATCTCTGTGTATCTAGTTCTAGGTTTTCTCTTCCACACAAGATTGTTATACAACTGGCACAATCCTTTGTTATGCAGAAAGAGAAACTGAGGCACACACACAGTCTGGGATCTGATGGTACCCTACGCCAGTTCTTCTCCAGCACTTTTTCTTCCCACACCATCTCAGAGATTTGTGACTCTTGACTTTTGAATAAATTCTAAGTTAAAAAAATCGGATCTCAAAAGTATATCCTCATAAGATACTTATCAATTACAAAGGGAAAAACAGTACCTTAATAGTAGGGAAGAAACAATGCGGGTACCACCTTCACCCAGTGATCAAAGTTAACATCACAATAATAATGAAACATATCAACACCATGTGCCTCCTGATGCGGCGCAACGAGGACACACTGCTTCAGCAGTGCTCCTGTCCCAAATGCCTAACCTCAACCTCATCATGAGAAAAACATCAAAAACACAATCTGAAGGACAGCCTAAAGAATACCTGCCCTACATCTTCAGAAGGGTCAAAGACCCTTTTGATGAAAAGATTTTGGAACCAGTGGTACAAAACATTGTGAATACATTAAATGTACACTGTAAAATGGCTAATTTTATGTTACGGGAATTTCACCTCAATTTTTAAAAAGAGTCAAAGTCATGAAAGACAAAGGAAGACTGAGGAACTGTCACAAACTGGAGGAGACTAAGGAGACATCGCAAATGATGCCGTGTGGGATCCTGGAACAGAAAAGGGTGTTAATGGGACAACAGGAGAAATGTGAATAAGGTACATACGTTAGTTAAGGGTATGGTGTTGCCAATGTCCAGGGTTTTATATTTGTGTTATGGTTGTATAAAATATTTACCTTTGGTGAGACTGATTGAAGGGTACATGGGAACTCTTTGTACTGTTTTTGTCACATTTTTCTAAGTCTGAAGTTACTTCACAAAAAGTTTAAAAATAATCAATAATCAGACAAAGATTTATGCAATACAAACTTGAACACTGAATTATAATAATGCAAAGTTGGAAACGAGAAATGCCCAATAACGATGGTTAAGCAAACGATTCTATAACACTATGCAGCTAGAAAAGATGGTTTAATATAGTTTTACATGACATTAGAACATTTGTGTGGTTACTGTTGGGGATGGAATTCTAGATGATTTGTATTTATTTCTGTAGACTTCTCACGTAGTCCAAGTTTTACCAATGAGCCAATGTTACTTTTATAATCAGAACAAAAACAGCTGTTTCAGAAAATGGATCTTGTTGACACAAGTCTAGAGGGACCTTCATGTGGGTCATGAACACGGGATGCCATGCTGCTTCCTGACTGGCCCCTCGCCAGGCCTCCCTTCTTGGCACAGAAGCAGTGCCCAGCTGAGATGATTTGCTCTGGGCATTCTGCATTCCCTTCCTGGGTGATTGTCTGCAGCCTGTCGAGAAAGAGGCTTTAACTTGATAGCACAAGAGCTGGGACATCACCATATGGCACATCCAGCTACAGAGGAGACACCCAGAAATGACAGACAGGCTGCATCCATACTGACTTGGACTCAAAGCCATGACCACAGGTTTTTATAGCCTCCTTGTGAGGAGGTGGGTATGAGGATTGATGATTGGCAGATGGGGAAGAAACAGAAGTTCCAAGAGGCCATGACAGTGGCCAAGGCTCATCTAGCTTGTTATGTATCAGAACTGGGACCAGAAGTAGTGTCGTTTTTTTCTGCCCAACATGTTTCCAGCTCTACTGCAAATCACCACTGTGCCGAGGCTGAGCTCAGAGAGAAGGGGAATGAAGCCAAGAGCCCACAGGATGATTATTTGCCATTCATGTGGCATGCTCCCAGATAGGCACTCTTGGATTATACTCAACCTCCTCACCAAGCTCATAAAAGTATTCCAGACAGAGCCTGGCCTGTCTACCAGAGGTCTTCAGCAGTAAAATGGACAAACGTTCAGGGAGTGTTGACTTTTGAGTCCGGAAAGAAAATATTGCAAACAAATCTGATGTATAAAAATGGGCTGCTTTTTCCTGGTAGGACTCAATTTTGAGTTTTATGTGGATTTAAAGGAATCCTGCAGGCAAAGTTCTTAAACTTGAGGTTTGCAGAGGAGCAGTAATACTAGCTTTAGGCTCAAGAGAACAAACAAAAATTGTTGATGCCTGGTAAGGGGGTCATAGTCGACACCAGCAGCTCTTGCAAAGGGTGTGTGACGGGCCTTTTGGCTCAGGTCAGCCTGGGTGATACATGAGCTGTGATCTGTGAACAAACTCACCAACACTCCAAAATGAATGTATTAGGAATAAGGCTTCCGAGGAAGGAAGAGTCTGTGAAGACTCAGCTGAGCCCCACAGAGCGAGAACAGGCTGTTCCCTGCTCCCTGTATCATCAGATGTAGAAAGCCAGAGCCTCAGGGAGCAGTCTATGCAAATGTGTCTCTTCATAGCTGGGCAGATAGCACTGTCTCTCTTCATCAGAGATTTCTTTTTTTTTTTTTTTTTGAGACGGAGTCTTGCTCTGTCGCCCAGGCTGGAGTGCAGTGGCCGGATCTCAGCTCACTGCAAGCTCCGCCTCCCAGGTTTACGCCATTCTCCTGCCTCAGCCTCCCCAGTAGCTGGGACTACAGGCGCCCGCCACCTCGCCCGGCTAGTTTTTTGTATTTTTTAGTAGAGACGGGGGTTCACCGGGTTAGCTAGATGGTCTTGATCTCCTGACCCTGTGATCTGCCTGTCTCGGCCTCCCAAAGTGCTGGGATTACAGGCTTGAGCCACCGCGCCCGGCCAGAGATTTCATACCTCTATATTGTAATCCACAAGAGGAAACATTTTTCTGTTTCATTCCAGAACACATATACACACAATCCTCTAAGCTTCATAAAACAATACTTACCCTGCAATATGTAATGCATTAAACATTTTTCTTGAAAAACATGCTGGTTGCAAACCATGAACGGTTGTGACTGATGGTTTGAAAAGCACAGCTCTAACACAGCTAACACTTACAGAGCCATACCAGGGCCAGACACTATACATTCCCATTCATCACCCTCATGTAATCCTTCCATTAACTTTGTGATTTAGATTATCATTCCCATTTTACAGATGAAAAAACTGAGACTTGAAGAAGTTACTGCTCAAGGTCATATTTTGGTAGTAGGTATGGTAATAAGTAGCCAAGCAGAGATTTGAACCAAAGACTGAAGCCAGGACCCAAATATTGGTCACCAGACAATATGGCCTCAGCTGCAGAAATTCAGGGCATCCTTATGTCGGTGTTAGAGCACATGCGGCCCCCTGAAGGCTTTTGGCAAACGTCCCTCTGCAGCGCTTGTCATCACTCCTTGGATCAGCATCATCGGCTCCTCCTGTGTGCCACAACAGAGCGGGATCCCTGGGGACCACTCTGCTACGGCAATCATGCTGCTCAAGTCAGCAAGATGTTTTCTTGAGGGAGAGGGTGAGAAAAAGAAGGTTCAGGTTGGGAGCACACTGGTCAGAGGCTTGTTTCTGCTTCACCGTGAATTCTGTCTCTTCTGTGAGGTGATCCTAAGTCAGATATGTATTTAAAGAATATAAGAAAAAGTCACATGGGTGTTTAAACCCATATGTGGAAAGCAAAGGTCAGGACGTGTACAGGTCACGTACCTGGGCTGCTACAATGCTCCTGGCTCTAGACTGCTCACCGGCCACCACTCCCCTCTGGAGGTCCCTTGGTTCTATGCTTTTCTCTTTCCCTTCCGGGCTGGTTCTTCACCCAAAGGGCCCTTGGTCTAGAGATGGGTTCCACTGATGAGATGCACAAGGAGTGGTGGGCAGGCTAATACTTTGGATCCGCCTCATACAGACTTTCTTTGATGTCTTGGCAGTTGTTTGTTGGGGAGGCCGCAGGTTATGAGGCAAGGCGGTCTCAGTGGCTTCTCAGTGGAGGGAACACGTGCCTGTCTCACCATCAGCACACCCCGACTGCACTATGCTGAGCCCGGCAGCACACAGGACCCATATCACCAGCAGGCATCAGGGACCACCTGAGGAGGGACCCCTGCAAGCCCCAAGTGGATTCTCAAACTTGATAGTCAGAATCACTTTGGAGGGCTGTGAAGACACAGACCGCTGGGCCCCACTGTTTCTGGTTCGGTAGTCTGGGGAGGGGGTGGAGCATGTGCATTTCTAACGAGTTCTCAGGGGATGCTGATGTTGGTGTTGCTGGTCTGGCAACCTCAAGAACACCTTTGAGGAGGATTCTAGCAAAATCTTTCTCTCTTCACGTTTCTTTGATATTGAAGGGCACCTTCTAGGTGGGGCCCCTTCCCTTTACTGGCTGGCTCACCCTCTAAACTGATGCACTGCAAGTCTTGAAGAGAGAGAAATTTAAAACCCATTAGTCTGGCTGAGAAAGCCCAGCCCAGCCCCCCGGAGAGGAGCTTCTGTGTAATGCCAACCTATGTGTTTAAAATGTTTGTTAATTTACCTCACCTAAACGGTTTCTGCATTAGGGGACGGTGGATTTTAACTATTTGAGTGGCCTAGCCAGATGAGCAAAAGCTAATACTTGGGGCTCTTTCAACAAGAAGTACGGGGCTGGGCCCAGTGGCTCACGCCTGTAATCCCAAGACTTTGGGAGGCTAAGGCAGGACAATTGCTTGAGGCCAGGCATTTGAGACTGGCTGGGGCAACACAGTGAGACCCTGACTCTATTAAAAAACAACAAAATTAGCCAGGCATGTACATGCCTGTAGCCCTAGATACTCAGGAGGCCAAGGCACAAGAATCACTTGAGCCCAGGAGTTCAAGGCTGCAGTGAGCTCTAATTGTGCCACTGCACTCCAGCCTGGGTGACAGAGTAAGACCTTGTCTCTAACAAAAAAGAGGAAGTATTACCAAGTCCAAGCAAATATGCATAGATCACAGATTTGCTTAGATCTAAGCCTTTTGCATATTCAGTCTGGTTGCTATGAACACAAACCTGACACCTAACCCAACGAGCCACATCTTTATTTTTCACTTCCACTCCCCAGAGCCCATGCTCTGAAAGACAGTGGCTACTACTGGTTCATTTTCCCATGAGTTCACCAAACAGTACTATTAAAACTCCTGTGTCCAAGCCAAAAGTTGGGGCGACTTTGTGTAGAAAGATGTCCTCTTTCATTGTATCTGGAAATGCTGAGGAAAGCTCAGGGATGCTTTTTCTTCCTATGTGGAAGCCAGGCCGGGAACCAATCACTATCCTGCAAATGATGGCCACATTCCTCAGTCATTGTGCTCTCGGCAAACTGTTAGCAGTCTGAATAAAAATGAAATAAAAATGCCAGGAACCTTGGGGTATTCCTATCTTCTGAGTGCAACTGGTTTGAGAGCTCAGAAACACTGACTCTTTCTAGCCAAGGCCTATACAAACCCAGAGGCAGAATCTTATAGGATATCTGAAGGAACCCCACTGTATTGGAAAGATAAACATAGTATGCACAACTTCAAAGGATGAGTTTCTATTTTTAGGACTAAAAAAACTCAGTGCATCTTCAGCACTGTCTGCTGCATTCCTTAGAAATGCCAGGGGGAAAAGAACTAACCTGTCTCACTTTAAAAAATGCCCTAGAGGATGGAGTATTACCAATCGCTCTCCCCTAGGGGAGGCCCAGAGCTGCAGCCCTGCTCTAGTCATTTAATACAATCACACTTCTTTCATATACCTAAGTGAACTGTAAATTTA
>NW_012116755.1:1351830-1403463 GCF_000951035.1 Colobus angolensis palliatus
GATCTCCTGACCTCGTGATCCGCCCGTCTCGGCCTCCCAAAGTGCTGGGATTACAGGCTTGAGCCACCGCGCCCGGCCAAGAAAAAAATTTTTAAAAGCATATGGAGAACAAATGCTACCAACTTGATCTAAAACAGCATTCTTTTTAAAAAATCTTAGCATCTTAGCCTTGCCCATATCGCATGAATAGCACCGTAGAGGCGAGTCAAAGTTAACTGACTCAGGAAAGCTCTTAGGAAAGCCCATCAACACGCAGGAATTGATTCAGGCTGCAGAAAGCCAAGGAAAGAGGCCTGGTGGGGCAAGCTGGTTCAAGAGAGGACCATATATATATTTTAAAACCAAAAAAATAAAGTATCCTCATTCAAGAGACGGAGCAATGAAACACCCAATCGGAGAAAACTCAAGTAGATTGTGGATAGTCGGCCTCCCGCTAACGGTAACACCTCAAGAGAGATAGCTAAATCAGAACAGGTTTTGGAAAAATTTTATTGCATTTTGTTTCCATGTGGAAGCACTGACAGAATTGAAAAGAGGCAGCATGTTCGACTTACTTTTCTGAAAAATCACATGGCTAGATTCACTGTCGCCCTACCCAGGACAGGATTGAATAAACCTTATCTTCTACCCCCACCCCAAGCAAAAGCTAAAAAAGGGGTTTTCTGGCAATTGCTTAAAAAACAAATCAATGTGTGAGAATTCCCAGATGGTCAATAATCATATTTGTCATTTTTGTACTTGGAGGGCACTCCCTACCTCCTTCAAACAAGACTGACACAGGAAGTGCCTCTCAAATGGAAAATCTATTCCGTCCCAGTGCCACAGGCGTAGGTGTGGCTGTGGATTCCAGCCAATGGTATGGCCATATGTCAACTTTGAAAAGGTGGGGACTGTGAGGTAACCCCAGCATCATGGTCATCTCCATGCCAGGACAACAGTCTCCCAGGTTAAAATATAGATAAGACACAGGTACGTGCACATTTATGGGGGTTAAATATCAGAAAGTGAATCCACTTTGAAGTTTATAAAATGAGAAGGGGATGATGGCAGGGCTGTATGTGTCGGGCACTGGTGCCTATTGCAGTCAGAATCCACACTGCTTAACTGACATCTTGCTGGGGAAGACAGGGAGAGGGGGTGGTGAGAGAGGAAGCAGATGTAACAAAGGAAAAGGCAGCTCGCCCGAAATTGTGTAATTTTTTCCCCTTGATTGTATAAGGCATTTTGAACTGGAAAAATGTCTTTCCTTCACACTCTTCCAAATAATCACAGGGAATATAAGTGCTGATTTAGAATACAAATAAGACCTCTTTCATCTCTCTCCCCACTCCGCCGCAAAATCATTCTACACACCCCAAGCCCATAAAGTACAAGGCAGGTCATTGCTTTGCGAGTTAGGAGGCAAACTGTGTCCAGCTGGGGTTGAGGTCGCTGTGCCAAGGTCCCTTCCGAAGGCTCCAGCCCTGATTCTGCCCTTCTCAGGCCTCAAGGGGTGCATCCATCTTCGGTGAGGTTTTAAGTCCCATCGGGGAGCCCGTCACTGCCTCCTGGGCAGTGGGAGGTCAGGGCCCTCCTGGCTTGCCCATGCATCCCCTGCCAGGTGTCCGAACTATTCCATCCATGCACAGCGTCACATCCACTCAGTTAGTAGAATGGGCACAGCCCGAGACAGCACCCTCTGTATTAGTCATGCCAGACAGACAGCAGAGAGAAACCAGAGGCCAGAGAAGTGATTTTAAAAGGAAAAGAGAGCAGCTTCGGTCACCAAAGGAAATCGAAAGGATGGTTTTTAAAAAATAAAATGTGGGGACTTTTTTTTTTTCTCTGCAATGCTCAGCCATTTTACTTGAGACATAAAAAAAGTTTTAAGAGTAGTTGTTTTGCTTTTTCGATTTAAACATTCATGAGAACAGATGGGATGGTAGTGCTGTGGTGTGGGCTTGTGTCTGAGTGGCCATGCTGGTTGGGGTCCTTCAGACCACATACTGGTACGGGTCTGCCTTCCCTTGGTCTGGCGTGGCAAAAGGGCTGGCCCAGCCTAGAGAGAAGGGGTGGCCAAAAACGGCTTTCATGTTCATCCATTTTGTTTTTTTAGCCCATCTTCTCTCTTCCTTTTTCAATTGTTCTATTCCCTGAAAACAAGAACAATCATACTTTCAGTCAAGCACTGCATTGCTGTGGTTTTTTTGGGGGGGATGTCCACAGTGAGAGGTGAATGGAGTAAATATTTTCTTTTTAAAGCAACAAAGCTATCTACATAATACATCTTTCTCAAAAAACGTGTTACTAAAAAAATTTCTCCTTTTCTTGGTGGGCACTCATTCACAAGTTCCTCCAAGAAGGGAGGGAAAAAGCAGCATCATCAGCAGCGCAGACGCCGCTGCGTCTAAGTATGCCAGGCCAGGGTGTGTCGCTGTCTCCAGCTCTGGCCCCTCGCTGGGCTCTGCAGAGGCACTCTTCAGAAACTCTGTGCTGGGCTGTGGATGGAGTGCTATGAAGGCTTTGTCACTAGAGGCCTCAGAGCTGTTGGGGAGCTCGCAATCATCATAACCAATGATGGCCGTTAATCTGGGAGAGGTTTCTAGGAAGTTTGAAGCTACCATGACCACTTTGCAGACAAAAAAAAAAGGAACAAATCAAATGACTGCTCTGGCGCTGTGCGTCTCACCAGCCTGGGGGATTAAGCAGCACCCTGCTTAGTGGGGCTGGTGAGACACAAACTGAAGGTTGAATAGGAGTGACAGACCACGAATGAGGGAGGAAGTCACCATAGAGGAGGAAGGAGGAGGGATTAGTACAGGTTAGAGGGTGGCATGGCCAGGCCAGCCAGCCTGGCATGGCAAAGGTCCTCCTAGTGGCTCCTTTGGGGAGAAGCGTGGTGGAGACCTACGCAGCAGCTGTCACGGAGCTGGTGCCGCTTCCCCTGCTAAGTCTCAGGAAAAAACTGGGGCTGGGGGAAGAGCTGCTTCCTCCCCCTCTCCCTTCGATGGAGCTGGTCAAAGGGCAGAGCTTGAGAACAGGGCCCCTGCCCAGAGGGACAGGAGAGAAGCAGCCTGGCAGAAGCCTGGCCAGGGGTCTGTCTGCTGTGGTCTCTAGTGAAGGGGTGCTGGGAGGACAGCCGAATTTGAGTCTGTCTTCACAACCTAGGGACGTGGGAAGGACACAGGGCAAAGGGAAGACACACTTTCCCAGGTGGGGCAGGGCCCTCCAGCTTTCTCCTTTCCTTCCAACATAATTCTCAGGGAAGAACGGCTAGGACTGGGGCCGTGAGAGCTTGCCTTCTGGTTCCCCCAGACCGTGACCTGGCAGTATCCCAATGGCAGGCGGGTCCTGAAAGAATCCCCATCGAGTTCCCTGTAGATCTTATGCAGAAAAGTTGGTCACCGTTACTGCTTGGATGCAGGGCTGGATCTAAACCACTGGCTACTAGTTTTACAGAAACTCCTTTGAAATGACATCATTTTTTATAAAAGAAAAAATGTTGCCAAAAGCCCCGCAACCTTCTAAAAGTTGCCGAAAGACACGAACAATGGTGCTCTGGCAGTGGGCAGCACTGGCCCTTCTTTGCTCTGCACACGCTCCTCTAAGCCCACAGGGGAAGGCGCCCAGCAGCAGTGGGAGGATGTTGTCGTCCTGTGAGCCCACTCCTAACGCTGACCACCCATAGGCCCAAACCTTCACGCAGAGCCCTAGACCACCGGTGAGAGCTGACCCTGAGAGGGCCTCAGGACATCAGGAGTCGTATAGGGATGGCTCTCAGCCTCATGGCTCTGCTTGCTCCTCACGCCCAGAGCTAAGTGCCGCCCCTTCTTCCTATGTAAATCCCCAGAGAAATGCCCATATCACAGCCAGGGATTGACCACCTTGAGGTTTTCAGACACTTTAGGAAGGTCAGGAGATAGCAACAGGGACACCAAGGGAATAGGCCCCAGTCTGGCACAGCCAGCAGCCTCAAAGCTTCCAGTGAAGGTGCTGTGGGCAGATGGGAGGTGGGGGTGGGGGTGAGGAGAAGGCAGTGGATGAGGACCAGGGCTGGGCTGGACAGAGATGACCCAGAGGCCAGGTAAAAGCGTGCTGCCCTGGGGGCTCAAGGCAGACCTGTCTCCTGACTCTGCCCTCAGGACCCAGGCATGGCTGGCAAGCTGACCTGCCTGTCCCAGCTGGGTTAGGGCACCCTGTCAACCACTCTGTTTCAAGCCTGTGGCCCCCAGATGGGAAGGGTGCCCTCAGTGCCTAGTGGAGTGTCTAATGCAGTACAGCATAAAGGAAGACCTGTCATGGGGGGATGGAAGGAAATGTGGTAAAGGCAGCCTTTCAGCCATGGTTGCTGGGCCGCACTCCTGGTATGATCTGCTGTGGCTGCCCCAAGGCTGGAGGACTTGTGTGTGGATGAAGACGACCCAAATGTAACTGCAAACAAAGGCACTGTGCCCTGCACACCAGGGGCCTGACCACTGGGCTCCGGTCTGACTGTGAGCAGCTCTCCCAGCAACACTGACCCTGGCTCCTCCCCATCCCCAGGTGCGGAAATGGCGGGCAGAGCGCCTGCTTACCGTCTCATCTGTGCAGATGGAGTGCACCTGGGTCCCAAACATCACGGATGTGAAAATGAGGAAGAGTAGGCCCTCAAAGCACAGCAGGATGAGGAGAATCACTGTCGTGGGTGGAGAGAAGGAGCTGCACTCTGAAAGAGAAGAAGTACATGGAGCTTGGTGCCGCCACCCACTGCCCGCTGCCCAGGCTCACCGCCCCACTGGGCTCCCACTCTCCCTCCCGCCTGCAGGCCTTCATTCCTCCTGGGTGCCACAGGTCTCTGGCCTCCAGGCTACGGTAAGAATCATCCTGGCCGACTCAACAGGCCAGGCCCCAGTCGGGGCTTCCCTTCCCTAACACAAATCATTCGTTCACTGCCTCCAGTGCCAAGCACAGTGCCTGACACCTGGAAGGGCCCAGGAAGGCCTCTGAAGTGAGGCAGGAAGGCCTGACGACACCACAGTGGACCCTCCTCTCCTCAGAGAGCACAATGCAGGTACCCAGGTGGAGATGCCTGTCCAGTCCTGCTATGGCCATAGGTTTTCTGGGCATTCCTGTATGACATGCTGCCCCTCTAGACCCCATCAGCTCACAGGCAGCTGTGGAGGATCACTTGGTGGCTTTGGGATTTTAAGCTTGGCAGGGGCAGTTGATGCTGGGGCTCAGCCTTGACTACACTGTGAGGTAATGCACTGCCCCTGCTCCCAGGGACATCTGTAGCACCGAGGCCATCAGTGCCAAAGGCCAGGGAGTTGACCAAAGAGGCATGGGCCCAGAGTAGGGGCTTTCACTGTCCTGGCCTCCAGCCCCGGGGACCTGAGGCCAGTCCCGCCATCTTCAGGCCTCCACCCACTCCACTGTGAAGCAGTGAGATTTGACGAGACGTATGGTTTGCTTTTAAGCAGCAGTCTTTTGTCTGAACAAAGTCTAAGTCAGAAACCCAGCGCATGGAAGAGAAAAGCGAAGGTGCTGTGGAGATAGTGGGGGTGAGCAGGGAGGGGAGGGCCCTGAAGCAAGGTGGCCTGGGAAATGCCAGGCCTGGAAGGTGGCCTGGGAGATGGTACTGGCAGACAGGCTAGGCCCCTTGGTTGGCACTCTTCACCTAAGAACTTTTGTGCCTCAGTGCAGTTGCCCATGCTGGCTGAGCCTGGGCTGTGGTTCGTTTCTCGTTGCTTCCATACTTGTGTCTGTTACCCTGGCTGGAAAGATCAGATCCTGGAGGGCAGAGTCGGGCTTCACTGATTCTGGGAATTAAGGGAGTAAGCACTCCATTCAAGCCGTCCTGCTGGCTCCCCAGGGGAATGTCAGGAGGGGCAAGGGAGGTCAAATGTGGGAATGAGCTTGGAAAGATACCAAACACCATGTGGGTGACAGGTAAGAAGCATCTCATCTACAATGCGTATCTCCTCAGGTTTCCCTGGGAACTTATCGATGCCTCTGAATGATTTCTCTTCTTGGCTCCTTGTGGGGCAGGGCTTAGTTGGGGTGGCCACCAGCCTGATGGGCTGGCCGTGGGTGGCTACAAGTATGATGGCCTTGGGCTGGGCAGGGTGTTGGGGAGAATGAGAGGCTCTGACATCTGGCAGACACCATGAGGTACAAATCCTGGCACCAATTCCTGATCATGTACTCTAACTACAAGGCCCATACTAATATTCTGTTCCAGCCCCTGAGTCTTTCCTGTCCTCTGCACTGTGGAATTACCTGTTTCTGTCTGTACTTGTTTGACAGCCGCCTCTCCCACTACACTTCAAACTCCAGGAGGAGAGGGACTTTGTTTTGCTCACTGCCGTACAACCAGTCTTGGGACAGCGCCTGACAACAAAAGGATCTGGGCAAGAGGTTTGGGCTTTCTGAGATTTTCTTTTCCTTGCTGTACCAGGGGATGCTTAAGAATTCATGAAAGAACATCTGCACAGTTTGGCCTTGGCCTGGCAGGAGCACATGGGGGTGCCTGCTGGACAAAGCACCTCCTTCTTATCTGCTTCTGCTGCCCTGGAGCTGGTGGCAGAGCCCAGGGCCATGGCCTGTTCTCCCTCCTTGCAAATCAGCAAGCATCATTCCTCTGTGGGCTGGGCCTCAGGAATTACCAATGGAGTTTGGGGAGGTAGGAATCAGATCGGGAAGTGTGGAACCACCTCCTTATCCTTCTTTAAATATCAACTCAAAGTGCCCTAATCCCGGGGGACAGCCCTCTGCCCCCCCCCACTCACACCAGCTCCTATGGCCCAACAGCTTCACCAGGGCTGAGTAGTGAGGGCAGTAACAGTCATATACAGTCAACTCTCAGGCCTCAACTTTGGGGACTGACCTGTGCCTTCCCAGCCTAGTTGCCACAGAAGCTGGGTGCCTGAAGCCCACTCCATCAGGAATCTTGAGCACAGTTAATCAAGAGCATGGCTGGGAGGACCCTGACCATTGGAGTCAACCGACAGGGCTAAAAACCTTGCTCCAGACCTAGGCTTGAACTACAGGCCCTCTTCTTAGCTGAGTGATCTTGGGAACTTGTTCATCCTCTGTGGGCCGCAGCTTCTGTCATCTGCAAAGTGGGAAGCATCCCTCCTACCTTGCAGGCTGGTTATAAAGGCAAAACAATGCACCGCTCAAAAAGCCCTTTGGGCCATTCCTGGCTCCCAGTAGGCATTAATGAAATGGTCCCTTCCAGCACCATTCCATGACAGGGACATTTTGCCTCACTGACAGTCTGCGCTACCCCATCACCTGCCCACGTCTGTTAACTTGATGAGAGGTGGGAGGTGTTTGGGATGATAAAATATCCTAATTGGACTCTCCTGTCAAGTCACCAAGGCCACATCTGGAGTAGATCTGGTTCCCCAGGCCTAGCAGAAGGCATGTACTTCAGAATGCTCACCAAGTGATCAGGAACTTGCTGGCGACTCACCTAGATAGGCAGAATGGCAAGTTCTGCACATACCCACTCACCCCTACCCTCCCTCCTCTCCTCTCTCTATTGTCTGCTAGCTTGACCTCTGCCATCTGACTTATGCCTGAATTGTGGGAAGAAGTCAGCATGAATAGGAAGAGCAAAAGTTCTAAAGACAGTGAAATAAAAAAAGGAGGTCCATGGAGGGAAAAGCAGAGGAAATACAATGTTCCTTGCTCAAGACGTTTGTCTTACAGACTGTGAGTGTGAAAGAGCCAGCCCAGTAGGTGGCCTCTTATTTCTTTTCCTCCAGCATCTATTGTTTTCCTTTAGGATCTGTGCAATCTTCTGGCTGGAGTTTCTTCCTCAGTATTTGCACATTTCAGTGGGATGCCTCTAAAGCAGGAAGAATTATCTACAATCTTAATGTAAATTCACGATTATCAGTGTAAGCAGTTAAAAAACAACCATCACAAAAACTAAACAAATAAATAAAGAAACTCCATGTCCTAGCCAGAAAGTAAAAAATGAATCTCTGCAAGACTGGAATAAAATGACCTTTGATTTAAGTGCCTCATGGAAAGACAGAAAACAAAACTTCTCTCCCAGCACGGCTCCCACGTACTGGAACCGGCCTCTGTGCTTGCTTGGGGCCTGCATTTTCCCTGGGCACGCTCAGTCCAGAGGGTCTGTCTGTCCAACTCACGACTTTACCTGTCGAACTGACGTTAAGGGGCTGCATTTTTTCATGAAGAGAGATTCCAGCCTCTGCCATTTCTTCCCTGTTCAGTCCATAGGCTTTCAGGAGATTTAATAAAATGAGGTTGGCCCCTGGTACCATGAAGGAAACAAAGAGCCTCCCTGCCCCCACTAAGGTCACACACCCACCCTGGAGCAGGGAGGAAAGCCTCGGCACATACTCACTTGTCCAATCTTCTTCAAAGCAATGCAGGAAGTGGAATCCCACCATGATGAGGGCGTGCAAGGAAATGAGAGCTATGTACATCTGAAACAGGAAAGCAGTGCAGATACCATTGTTGTAAGAATCCTCTGACCTCATGGGCTCCTGGGACGGGGGCACTCAGAACTTGCCACTCAGGAACACTTAGCTAGGCCGAGGCCTGACCAGGAGGGACCGGGGGCCAGCTAGTGATTCCCTACAGATCCCCCTACCCCCAGCCCTGGGTCAACTGAGCAGCTATCTGCGGGAGTATGTGGAACCAGAACAGAAACAAGCCCGTCTCCCAGGCATGACCTGGGCTCCAGGCAGTCTCAGCTGCCTGGGACGGGGGTTCAAGTCTGCTGTATCTCCTCCCTTGAAAAGTCAGGGTACTGACTGCTGAGGGCCCTTCTAGTCCTTGCACTAAGTAGACTCCACCTACCTGCAGCTCAGGATTTGAGGTCATCACCCAAACTGCCTTCTTGAGCTACTTAGGTCCAACACTTGGCATGGGAGCCCAGAATACAGCCCTTGCTCATAGCTAATCAACTTGAATCAATTTTCTAAACGCTCAAGGGAAGGACTTAGGAACAGGCACTTGTTGAGCCAGAGAGATCTTTGGCAGGAAGGTGGAGATCTACAGGGCCAGGCAGTATTCTAAACAGCAGCAAAGAACATCGTGAATGCTGAGAATTTTCAAAGGAACAAAGTGCTCCATTGCTTCTTGGGGGGCGGGGCAGAATTTGGAAGCTGACTTACTGTAAACAGGACGAAGTACTTCTGGTTGTTCTCGCCGACACAGTTGTTGACCCACGGACAGTGGTGGTCCATCTTCCGAATGCACCGCTTACAAACACTGAAACAGCCCACAGGTCAGACCTTTAGGGTGTTGGGAGGGCCCTGGGGAACACAGAACCCATGGCACCTGCTCCACTCCTCTGAAATGGCTTCCTTGGGTACTGCCAGGGATTTTCCTGGGTGTGTGTCACATGGGGCTTGGGAGGCTGGGTCAGGACCCCAGGGTGGCAGTCATTCCAGACAGGGGTACAGAGTCATTCTCCAAAGCCTCTTAGCTTGCTTAGCACATAAATAGGACAGAACTGACATGGCTAAGAAAGAGGCTGCTCTCCTGAGGTAATGGGGCTTACAATTTGGTTTCCTGGGGGAAAAACAATGAAGTAGTTTCAAAAACTTGACCAAGTGGGCTAAGATTTGGAGAATGGCTGCTACTTATTTCCCCAAAAGACCAAACCACCAAGGGCTGGGTGGAAGTTCTAGAAGCACTATGAGGTGCTACCAGGGAGGGCCAGGTACCTCCACCAAGGAAGGACAAAGGACAGAAGAGAGGGCTATTTCAGAGCAAGATCAAGGACAGCAGGAAGCCCAGCTCCAAAAACTTTTTGGCTCTAAGACGACATCCATTGAGCCAAAAAAAAAAAAAAAAAGAAGAAAAGCATTTGAGTCCAGGCACGGGGGCTCCTGCCTGTAATCCCAGCACTTTGGGAAGCTGAGGTGGGCAGATCATCTGAGGTCAGAAGTTTAAGACCAGCCTGACCAACATGGTGAAACCCTATCTCTACTAAAAATACAAAAATTAGCCGGGCGTGGTGGTGCACGTCTGTAATCCCAGCTACTCGGGAGGTTGAGGCAGGAGAATCACTTGAACCCGGAAGGCAGAGGTTGCAGTGAGCTAAGATCATGCCATTGCACCGCACCCTATCCTGGATAACAAGAGCAAAACTCTGTCTCTCCCCACCGCCCCCCAAAAAAAGTCATTTGAGCTTAACTGTCGACCAGATCATTTCATTAATTTGCACATTTCTAACATTATTGGGATAATTCTTGGGCTGAGCCTGTTTCAAGCTTATTTGATAGCAAGCACAAACCCACTCCCCCTTTGGACAATACAAAGTAATAATATGAAAAAAGTGTCCAGGACTACTGGGGCTTGAAAGCAACTGCTTCCCAAAGCTCAAGTTTAGAAAGACTCATTTGCCATGAGAAAGAAAAAAAAAACTTTTTATCTGAGGAATGTGAGCCTGTTTAATTACTAGGCCTAGAAAAGCACTGAAATATGACAGCCTGTGACAGCAGTCACATCTCACACCCCACCTTTGAGATAAATAATTACCTTTTTTTTTTTGTTAGATAGGATCTCCCTCTGTCACCCGGACTAGAGTGCAGTGGTGCGATCACGACTCACTGCAACTTCCCAAGTTCCAGCAATCCTTCCACCTCAGCCTTCCAAATAGCTGGGACCACAGTGCACGCCACCACACCCAGCTAATTTTTTTGTATTCTTGATAGAGATGGGGTTGCCCAGGTGGGTCTCAAACTCCTGAGCTCAAGCAATCTGCCTGCCTTGGCCTCCCAAAGTGCTGGGATGACAGGCATGAGCCATTGTGCCCAGCAAATAATGACCTCTTGAAGCTACTAGCTATGTGGGCTCTAGACTGATGCCAAGTAGCCATGGAATGACACACACTCTATAGTTCAACAATGTATAGCCAATCACTAATCAATGTTATTTCTGTAAGCCAATGTCAGTTCCTGTCAAACAGCTTTGTATCAGTCCCTTTTCCCCTTTTCCCTTTAAAAACCTGCTTGTAAACGGGGAAAAGACTCCCTATTCAATAAATGGTACTGGGGATAACTGGCTAGTCATATGCAGAAGGTTGAAGCTGGACCCCTTCCTTACACCATACACAAAAATCAACCCAAAATGGACTAAAGACGTAAATGTAAAATCCAACACTATAAAAACCCTGGAAGACAATATAGGCAATACCATCCTGGACATAGGAATGGGCTAAGATTTCATGACAAAGACAGCAAAAGCAAAAATTGACAAATGGGATCTAATATAAACTAAGAAGCTTCTGCACAGCAACAGAAACTATCAACAGAGTAAACAGACAACCTACAGAATGGGAGGAAATATTTGCAAACTATGCATCTGACAAAGGTCCAATTATCTAGCAACCATAAGGAAATTAAACAAATTTACAAGAGAAAACCAATCCTACTAAAAAGTAGGCAAAGGACATGAACAGACACTTTTCAAAAGAAGACATACATGTGGCCAACAAGCATATGAAGAAAAAGCTCAGTAACACTGATCATCAGAGAAGTGCAAATCAAAATCACAATGAGATACCATCTCACACCAGTCAGAATGGCTACTATTAAAAAGTCAAAAAACAGATGCTGGCGAGGGTGCGGATCCAAGGGAACATTGACACACTGTTAGTGGGAGTGTAAACTCGTTCAACCACTGTGGAAAGCAGTGTGGCAATTCCTCAAAGAGCTAAAAGCAGAACTACCATTCAAACCAGCAATCCCATTACTAGATACATATCCAGCGGAATAGAAATCCTTCTACCATAAAGACACATGCATGCAAACGTTCACTGCAGCACTATTCACAATAGCAAAGGCACGGAATCAACCTAAATGCCCATCAACCTAAATGATGACAGAGTGGCTAGAGATGGGGTACATACACACCATGGAATACTATGCGGCCACAAAGAAGGGAACAACAGACACTAGGGTCTACCTGAAGGTGGAGGGTAGGAGAGAGAGGGCCAGAAAAGATAACTATTGGGTACTGGGCTTAATACCTGAGTGATGAAATAATATATACAACAAACACCCATCACACGAGTTTATCTACATAACAAACATTCACATGTACCCCCAGCCTAAAATAAAAGTTAAAAAACCTCCCAAAAACCTGCTTGAACAAAGGCAACTTGGAAGTATGTTTCAGGCTGCAGTCCTCAATGTTGGCCCAAATAAACTCTCTCGATTAATTTTGCCTGTTTCTTTCTTTAGGTCACCAGCCAAAAGATGTGTTCATTGACAATTTTTTTTTCAATTCATTATTTTAATCGATTCTAGTCTCCTTTTTATTATCTTGGGGACATTATTTATTCAAAATAGGTTGAAATGCTATAAACAAAGCTTTGAAATAATACAATTATATTTCCTTTCTTTTTTTTTTTTTTGAGACAGGAGTCTTGCTCTGTCGCCCGAGCTGGAGTGCAGTGGCCAGATCTCAGCTCACTGCAAGCTCCGCCTGCCGGGTTTACGCCATTCTCCTGCCTCAGCCTCCGGAGTAGGTGGGACTACAGGCGCCCGCCACCTCGCCCGGCTAGTTTTTTGTATTTTTAGTAGAGACGGGGTTTCACCGTATTAGCCAGGATGGTCTCGATCTCCTGACCTCGTGATCCGCCCGTCTCGGCCTCCCAAAGTGCTGGGATTACAGGCTTGAGCCACCGCGCCCGGCCTATATTTCCTTTCTAAAAGGTCCTTAGTTCAAGGCCAGGTGTGGTGACTCACGCCTGTGATCCTAGCACTCTGGGAGGCTGAGGCAGGCAGATTACTTGAGCTCAGGAGTTCAAGACAGCCTGGGTAACATGGCGAGACCCAGTCTCTAACAAAAATACAAAACATTAGCCGGGTGTGGTAGTGTGCACCTGTGGTCCCAGCTACTCGGGAGGCTGAGGTGGGAGAATCGCTTGAGCCCGGGGTGGGGAGAGAAGGTTGCAGTGAGCTGTGATTGTGCCACTGCACCCCAGCCTGGGTGACAGAGCAAGACCTTGTCTCCAAAAAAAAAAAAAAGGTCCTTAGTTCTGCTGGGCATGGTGGCTCATGCCTATAATCCCAGCACTTAGGGAGGCCAAGGTGGGAGGATTGCTCGAGCCCAGGAGTTTGAGACCAGCCTAGGCAACACAGTGAGACCCTGTGTCTAAAAGTAAGTGTTTTTTTTTTTTTTGAAGCTCTTGGCTTTCAGCTCGGAGGCGGCTAAGGTGCAACCTTCTTCAGTTGTCCCAAATCTGGGTTCATCCAACACCAGCTGCCTCTACCATGCCGCCGAAGTTCGACCTCAATGAGATCAAAGTTGTATAGCTGAGGTACACCAGGAGTGAAGTCAGTGCCATCCTGTGTGGGCCCCCAAGATCGCGCCCCCCCACCCAAGTCTGTCCCCAAAAAAGGTTGGTAATGACATTGCCAAAGCAACTAGTGACTGGAAGGGTCAGAGGCTTACAGTGAAACTGATCATTCAGAACAGATAGGCCCAGATTGACATGGTACCTTCTACCTCTGCCCTGATCATCAAAGCCCTCAAGGAACCGCCACGAGACAGAGAGAAACAGAAAAACGTTAAACACAGCGGAAACACCACTTTTCTGTTTTGGAGACAGAGTCTCGCTCTGTTGCCCAGGCTGGAGTGCAATGGTGTGATCTCGGCTCACTGCAAGCTCCAACTCCCAAGTTCAAGCGATTCTCCTGCCTCAGCTTCCCAAGTAGATGGGACTACAGGCATGTGCCACCAAGCCAGGCTAATTTTCATATTTTCAGTAGAGACAGGATTTCACCATGTTGGCCAGACTAGTCTTTAACTCCTCACCTCAAGTGATCCACCCGCCTCGGCCTCCCAAAGTGCTGGGCGGGCTCATAGGCGTGAGCCACTGTGCCCGGCCGGAAATACCACCTTTGATGAGATTGTCAACATTGCTTATCAAAGCAGTACAGATGCGGCACTGACCTTTAGCCAGACAACTCTCTGGAACCATTAAAGGGATTCTGGGGACTGCCCAGTCTGTGGGCTGCCAAGTTGATGGCCACCACCCTCATGACATCACAGACGACATCAACAGTGGTGCGGTGGAGTGCCCAGCTACTTAGAAGCACAAAGGAAGACATTTCAATAAAGGATATTTGACAACTAGAAATAAAAATAAATAAAAATTTAAAAAGTTCCTTAGTTCACACCAGCTTTCCTCTTCACTAGCTTCCATAACTAATTTTACTTTGGGTTCTTGAAAAAGTGCAGAGTGGGCAATGGCAGGTGGACGCTGGAGGAAGGGCTGGGCACTGGGGCCTTGCTGGATCACACTCACACCACAGTGCTGACTAAGCTCTTGCTGACCAGCTGGAAGGACAGGGAAAGCACAGGAGAAGCTCCGCTGGGCTGGAGATGTGCTGTCCCCTGGATTCCAGAACCTGGAAGCAAAGACTACTCCGGAGGAGTCCTCCACCACAGTGCTCACTCGCAGCCCAAGGAGAAGATGTGTGCGTTTCAAAGCCTTGCATGAACTTTGGTGGCAATGCAGACCTGAGTCCGCTGAGCTACCCTGGTCAAACTGGCTAACTTGGAGCCTCCAGTTTCCCTTCTGTACAAAATAAGTTTATTATAAGGAATACATGAGACAGATAATGTGACTAGCTTAGACGATGTGTGTTCATACTGGTCTCCACCCTTGCTCTTTTCCACAACTTCAAAGGGCCTCACTAACACAGACATGTTGGGAATGGGCATATTTCAGAGATGCTGGCCTGGTTCCAGAATTTCCCTGGGGACCAGGAGGGCAAGATAAGAAAAGGAGACACAAAAGGGACATGGAAGTAACAAAGAGCAAGCTAAGTACCAGCAAGTCCATTAGCCACTCTGTTTCTCTCTCTCTCTCTGTTACCAATTTAAAAAATACACATGAATATATATGTAAGTATATATATATAATATATATTTTTAAATTGGTACGCCTGTTCCCAGTACACAATTTTAAAAGTGCAGATAAGTAAACAGTGCCGAGTGAGTACTCCCTGCATCCTAGGCCTCAGGCACCAGGTGCCATGCTCCCTCCATAGAGCCTGTTTCTGGCATGTTCCTCCAGAGACCAGTACCTCTGGGTTTCTTAATCCCCTCCCCATCCGGGGAACAAACTCCTGAGGGTAACCACCTCTCTGCTCCTGGCTCCTGAGCAGTTTCTCTTTCATCTGCACTTATTTTTAAAAGGGTTTTCAAGTGGGTGCTCTTGAGACAGTGTTGGCTCAGCGGCAGAGAGGTGCCAAGTGGCTGCACATCCTCTGAAAGCTGCCGAAGAGTTTAAATAAGCTCTTACAGCAAAGCTATTCTTCCCTCTCCTCCCAGCCTCTCTGGAGACAAGGCGTGAATACCAGGAAGCTGGGTTTCTCAATGGGCTGAGTCTCACTGGGCTTCCAAATTAGAAAGATACACACCTCAGGGAACAGGGAGAGTGAGTACAGCCTGCCGAGGGCCACAAGTGTTGGTCTAAAAGGCCGGTCCCTGAGTTTCCTGTTTTCAAAGATATGAAATGCCAAACCCACACTACCCTTCTTGGGCCAGGTGGTGTGTAGACTGGGGGGGTGAGGCCCATCCCACGGTGGCTGGAGGCACTGCTCTGTGTAGACTGGGGGGGTGAGGCCCATCCCACGGTGGCTGGAGGCACTGCTCAGAGGCTGAGCTGCTCACAGAGGCCTGAAGGGTGCTGGGGCTGGAGCCTGGAGCAGCCACGGACAGGGACCAGAGGCAGATGCTGAAGGACAGTGAAGGGCATACCACACCCTGCCCTACTTCACCTCAGGCACCATCTGTCATGAGGAAGAAGAAAAAATGTGGGCCTCCCCCCACAACTCCTGACTCCCCACAGGGAATCAATCACCTCAGAGCCAGCTGTTTTCCCGGCCCCCACGGCATGCACATGGGCAGGGGGCTCAGCAGTGTTCCCTTCCTAGGCATAGCAGGGCAGCCCAAACACAAGGCCAAGGAAGGCTCATAGTTCACAGACTGAGAGCCTCTTCCACACACTCGCTCAGCCATCTTCCCCGTTTTGGCTGTGGATGGCCTCAATGCCTGAAGCCCTTTCTTCAGTCTTTCCACTTGGCAAAATCTACCCTATCCTCTAAGGGTCCTTCTTGTTCACAGTCCTCTCCTGGCATTCCTTTCTGGCACTAATTCCAGAGTCTTGTGGAGGAGATGCTGTAAACTGGTGAGCTCCCATGGCACAGGGACCAAGTGTGCAATAACAATCACAGAAAAGACCAAATACCCTAACTGGAGGTATTTGCGCCCTGGCCTTCCAGGTTTCCCAGGCTCCTTCTATGTTTCTATGTCGTCACTGTAGAAGAAGGCAGATGCTTCCCTTCTCCCCTTCCTCCAGGTTTCCTACCATTTTTTCAGGCCCCAAACCTTGCTAGAAGCCACCAAGCTCACTGGCTCATAGGCACTCAGTTTCTCTAGGGCTTATGTTTCTCCTCTCCAGGGAGGTATGAGGACCCTTACTTGGCACTCATCCCCAAAGGAGCTGGCTGAGGCTCTCTTGCTCATCCTGGGTGATGGTTCAACACGGAAACACAGCCACATCCCATGGGGATTCTGTGTCTCCCTATACCAGCACTTACCAAACTGTATCATGGTGGAGAAGTGTGCCTGCCCTGCTTGGGTGGGAGGCTCCTAGACCCAGGGCCAGGTCTAATCCACCTCTATAAGCTCAGAGCCAAGCCCAGGGCCTCCTTTAGTAAGGGTCAGCTGAATGAAGTCTCTGACACCACAGACAGGAAAGAGCAGGCCTGGGAAATGAGTTCAACTACATCAGACTGGGATGCTCACGTAGGGAAAACAGAAAGAAAAGAGCAAGAAGGTACTAAGTGAGCCATGGCATCACACAGAGGTTTTCATTTTACCCCTCACTGGCTATGACTAAAATTATAAGCAAAAAAGACATCTACACCACATCCTGGCTCCAGCTCAGAAACGATTTTGAGAAAGACAGTGCAGTGGAGTGGAAAGAACAGGGGATTTGAAAGCAGGTCCTCACTTTGAGCTCTGGTCAAAGAAACTTAGGTTCTCCAATCAGCCTCAGCAGAATTACTCTGATCTCTCAGGGTCATTGTGAGCACCAAAAATGTATGCAAAATGCTTTAAAAACAATACTAGTGCTATATAAATTTTCTCAGTAATCATAACCATGAGAAAGACAAAACAACAAGAATCTGTCAGGGGCTCCAAGCAGCCCAGGACTCTCTCAGCCTCAGGGTGGGTGTCTGGGGTGTGGAGGTGGGGGGCTGGCAAAGTCAGAGGTCTCTCCCTCCTCATGCAGAAGAACCTAGCAGGAGTGTCTAATCTTTTGTCTTCCCTGGGCCACACATAAGATACACTAACACTAACAATAGCTGATGAGCTAGAAAAAAGTCTGTGCATACGTCTCCTAATGTTTAAGAAAGTCTACAAATTTGTGTTGGGCCACATTCAAAGCCAGCCTGGGCTGCAAGTGGCACACAGACCATGGGTTGGACAAGCTTGAAAGCATAAGCCAAATGCCATGGCCATCCACATTAGCATAAATGGCTCCTCCCACAGAGTTTCCACATGCTTCCATGGTCCCTATGAACAGGAGATTTGACACCAGGATGAAAGAGCATGGGGTTTCAGAGTGCTTCTCCCAGGAGGGAAAGACCCACCCACATACCATAGGGCTGGAAGGAATACCTACAGACGCAAGGTCTGGGTGTATCTGTGGTGTTCACAAGAGACAAGGGAATGGAGACAGTCTTAAATTCTAAAATGCTGGGGGCAAACATGTGTGCACACATGCTGTACCTTCGCCTGAGTGGGCAAGGTCGACATCAACTTTCTCTAACCAGGCAGGCAGCCTCTGGGCTCAAGGACTATAAACAAACCCAGTCTGTCTGGTGTGCTGGGGATTCTGCTTATCCAACATTGTGGGTCCCAGATGGCCTGGGCCACCATGCACCATCACAAAGGAGCAGTTGTCAGCACGCATTTCTGAGGCAGGAACAGGCAACTCTACAGGCATCCTCACTTTAGTTCATCTGAATCAGCAGCTCTTGCTTTGCCCAAGCTGATTTGTTTACTAGTACACAAGAATACCTCCCTTGGATCATCCTGGGGAGAGGCAAGGAGGAGGCAGTGAGGAAAATGCCAGGTGGTGGTGGCAGCTAAGGTCTCAGGGAGAGGAGAGAAAAGAATCACTGTGGTCACCCAAAAGTTCTTTTCTATGATACAAAGTTAACACCTCCCCGTTCTGGTCCAGCCTTTATAAACCCAGCACATCCCTAACTCCATACACATTCTTCTATTAGCAATAGCTTACATTTGTTGAGGTAGGTGACTCACACAGTTACTCACACTTAATCCCCACAACAAACTACAAAGAAACAACCCTTTTTACAGAGGAGAAAGCTAAGGGTCAGAAAGATGTAGCACCTGGCTAAAGGTCCACACTGTAGCAAGTGACACAGCTGAACTTCCAACACCAACCACTCCAACTTCAAGGCCAAGGAGTCTGCTCCACCACAATGGGCTATCCCAAGAAACCACATAAGCAAGCTGAGCTTTTCTTTTTTTAAAAAAAAATCTGAGTGATGGTTAGAAAACAGCTGGCTCCTGAGCCCAAGAGTGGCAAGAAAAGACCAAACTGAAGCCTCTATCTCAGGCACAGGAGGCAAGCCTTGAATTAGATGTCAGAAGCAAGCTGACCCACAGACAGAAACCCCGGAGGAGCTAGCAATCACCACAGGCCCCTGCCCAGGCTCCTCAGCCCTTGCCCTCAAGCAGGTGGCAACCAGTTGAGGAGGTTTGTGGATCTCTCTCTTTCAGACAGAAAAACATATGTACAACTACGTAAAGTTACATGTGTCATCCCCAGACTGGAGTTCCTACGGAAAGAGCCCTGCCTGGACTTGCAGCCGGAACTGCCGGGACCCAAACCTGTCTCTAGTGCTCACTGCTGTGTGAC
Organism: Colobus angolensis palliatus; assembly: GCF_000951035.1. NCBI lineage: Eukaryota > Metazoa > Chordata > Mammalia > Primates > Cercopithecidae > Colobus > Colobus angolensis. The sequence continues at coordinate 1,370,756 of NW_012116755.1, forward strand.
CTTGGCGCACTCACTTAACCCCTTTGAACCTTAATTCTTTATCTAGGGAGGCCACCCCTGCAGCAATCCCGATTTCCAGGGGTGACTAGGAAGGTGAAAATAGATGACTGACGCTGCAGCAGGGCAGGCTGAGGTGCCGCGGGCACAGCACACAGGTACTGGGGAGCTGACTTTGGAATCTGAGTGCTGGAGACTGGCCACTCTTGTCTGAAAGACAGGCAGCAAGGCCGGGCAGAAATCGCCCTTCAAATCTCTCACACACCCAGATGTCTCCACAGGCTCAGCCTGACAAGGATGACATCCAACACCTAGAGTAGATTCATTCCTCTATAACCCGTTTCCACCCAAACACATACCCTCTGAAAAGGGGACCAAGTGATATTTTTGTTTTTCTGTAATTTAGCATTTAAAGTTTCCTTGTATGCCAGTCGAGGTAGCTCACACCTGTAATCCCAACACTTTGGGAGGCTGAGTTGGGAGGATCACTTGAGCCCAGGAGTTTGAGACCAGCCTGGGCAACAAAGTGAGACTGTGTCTCTACAAGAAATAAAAAAAATTAGCTGGGTGTGGTGGTGCATGCCTGTAGTCCCAGCTGCTCTGGAGGCTGAGGCGGGAGGATTGCTTGAGCCCAGGAGTCTGAGGCTGCAGTGAGCTATGAGCCTGCATGATAGAGTGAGACCCAGTCTCAAAATAAATAAATAAATAAAAATTTTTTGAGACAGGGTCTTACTTTGTCGCACAGGCTGGAGTGCAGTGGTGCAACCTTGGCTCACTGCAGCCTTGGGCTCCTGGACTCAAGGGATCTTCTGCTCTCAGCCTCCTGAGTAGCTGGGACTGCAGGCATGTGCCACCACACCCAGCTAATTTAAAAAAAAAAAAAAATTTTTTTTTTTTGAAGAGGAAGTTTCACTCTTGTTGCCCAGGCTGGAGTGCAGTGGCATGATCTCAGTTCACCGCAACCTCCGCCTCCCAGGTTCAAGCGATTCTCCTGCCTCAGCCTCCTGAGTAGCTGGGTTCATAGGCATGCGCCACCACCCCCAGCTAATTTTGTATTTTTAGTAGAGATGGGGTTTCTCCATGTTGGTCAGGCTGGTCTCGAACTCCTGACCTCAGGTGATCCACCCGCCTCAGCCTCCTAAAGTGCTGAGATTACAGGTGTGAGTCACTGCGCCTGGCCTAATTTTTTAATTTTTTCGTAGAGACAGAGTCTCGCTTTGTTGCTCAGGCTGGTCTTGAACTCCTACGCTCCAGTGATCCTCTTGCCTTGGCCTCCCAAAGTGTTGGGATTACAGGTGTGAGTCACTGTGCCCAGCCAATAAAGTACAACTTCTGGCTAGATGTCTTCTCATCCCTGAAAACAAAAAGAGAAAACTGACCACATATAAGATGGGGAAACGGCTTTCTTTTTCGGTTGAATTCTGCAACTATCATAACCTTCAGAAGTTTTAAAAGAAAGCCTTCATTTAAGGACAACCCCTTCATTTTAAGTCCTAGACATTCACAGAATGATTTTCTAAAGCTTTTTCTTATGGTACCCTTGTAATAAAGCTGTGAGGTAGGAAAAGCAGGAATCCCCTCCATTTTACGTATATTTTACGTATATAAAAACAAAGGCCCTGCCCAGGTCTTATGCCAGGTGTGGCAGAGCCAAGTCCCGGGACAGGTGTCCTGAGCCCAAACCAAATGCTCTTTGCAATCTAGAGGGCTCACAGGGACCAGGAAGGAGACTCACAATGATCACTCTCTGCCCAGAGCAGGGGACATTTGGAATCCTGATGCTGACTTGGCCCCTGTTGGGGAAGTGTGTGCTACTCCAGGAGGCACGCATTGGCGGGGACGGAGGGAGGCAGGACAGCGGGAGAAGAGAGGAGGTGAGCCCCAGTGAGTGTACCTGCAGTGGTGGGCTCGGTCGGGCTTGATGCTGCAGCATTTGGGACACTTGTACACCACCTGCCCGGGCTTCAACTGTAAACTCTCGATGAATTCTTTAGTGGCATTTCCTTTGGGCACTGCCCCCTGTAGGAAAGATGAAAGGTATCAGGGTTGGGCTGGGGGTTCTATCAGCGCTAACATTCTACAGTGGGGATAATTATTTGAAAGCAGCAACCACACACACACACGGACAGGACACTTTGATACCAACAACATGTGGACTCTGTGTTCAGAATTATGCCAACATTAAGGAATATTTATTGACCAAAAATTTTTCTGAGGAAATGCCATTAGGCCACATTGATTCTTTGATTTCTTTTTTTTTTCTTTTTTTTTTTTTTTTGAGACAGTCTTGCTCTGTCACCCAGGCTGGAGTGCAGTGTCACTCGGTTCACTGCAACCTCCGCCTCCCAGGTTCAAGCGATTCTCCTGCCTCAGCCTCTCGAGTAGCTGGGATTACAGGCCCAGCCACCACGCCCAGCTTATTGTTTGTATTTTTAGTAGAGATGGGGTTTCACCACATTGGCCAGGATGGTCTCAATCTCCTGACCCTGTGATCTGCCTGCCTCAGCCTCCCAAAGTGCTGGGATTACAGGCACAAGCCACCGCACCTGGCCAACTCTTTGACTAATTTTCTACACTAAACAGTGACATTGTTCCTGATTACTTTATATTTTCATTTTACTGAAATTATTTTCATTGAATCCATTCTCTCCTATACAACAGTGAGGATTTGGCTCACTGACTATTTTTTGGTCTATATTAAATTTCCTGATAACAGCTTCTCCCTTTCTAAGTTTCATTGGTGGGCATCATGTCTAACAGTTTTCCCAGATCAAAACTTGCAGCTCCACATGTTAATGGGTTGCTTGCTGGGATTAAGTTTTATTTTATTTTTGCCAGTGGTATTGTTATGAATAATTGGTAATCTATATTTGGTTCTTAGTGAATTCACAAGCAACTGGGAGCTGCTGCCCTCAGGTATTTGACTTGCTGTCTGGCCAGAGATGCTCTCTGATTTGCTCTTCCATCTATGGAGTATGCTTGTGAATACTTAGTGCTCTTTAGAGCCAATGGCAGAGCCAAAATGCCATAAGATTCTGCTCTGGCTGTGCACCCATCCAAACAGAAGGAAAGCAGGCAGTGCACAGGCCTAAGTAGGGTCTTAATAACCAACCTTCACCAAGAGCCTGCTTGGTGCTGAGCCCTGTGCTCTCATGCTCACTGTTATGGACTCAGGAATCAAATGAGGTCCCTGCTTCCGAGGCTTATAGTGTTTTGGAGGCTGACAAATGATTCTAGTAAAAGGGGTTACATGCTGTGGAAGATATTTGTGTTGAGGGAGCACAGAGGAGCCAGCAGCCAATTAACCAGGGGAATCAGAGGAGTTTTAAGTAGTGATGTTCAAGTGTTGTCTCAAGGAATGTACAGAGGCTTGCTATTTGCTAGGTAGACCTGTGGGAGAAAAGGGATTCCAGCAGAGAAGGGCATGAGTAAAGGCAAAGAGGTGAGGGTGAGCATGGCATATCTGGGAGACAGGGAGAATATCAGTGTGCCGAGCCATGTGTATGCAGCGTCAGCAGGGAGGCCGGACTGATGGGCCAGGGCCAGCCCATGTGGTGCGCTGAATGCCAGGTTGGGATGGGATTTTTCTTTATAGGTAGCCTAGAGCCATCAGGTAACATTGGTGCTTCAGGAAGAGACCTCAGTTGCCTGTGTTATGTGGATCAGATAAGAAGAAGGAGAGATGAAAATTCCAGACACCACATAGGAGGTTACTGTTGATGGTCCAGTAAGAAAAAACTGAATTACGAGGTTGGAGGGGGAGAAGTGGAGAGGAAATTCTGAGATCTGAATCTACAAATGATGGCAGGGAACCAACTTGTTATTGGGTGGTGGAGAGGGTAAAGAAAAGGGAGGAGATGGGCCGCAGTAAGGTTTCCATTTTTAGCAGCTGGTAAGTGGTGGCATGCTAAAGCCATTAAGAGAGCTAACGCCATTAACAAGGAAGTTCTGAGAAGAGCTGACCAGTTCAGTTAGGGTATGCTGAGTCTGAAGTGCCTGAGGGACACTCAGGAAGGTGGCTGGGAATATTGGTCCCAGAAGTAAGAGAGAAGATCAGCCAGTGGCATAGCACAAGGGGTTAGAGCTGGCTTGGAAGTCCCCTGGCTTTGCTTTAAATCTGAGCTCTACATTTGTGAGTGGTGAGCCCACTGACAGGTGGGCCTGTCTATGCCTTAGTTTCCTAATCAGTGAGGCAGGACTCATCTTATCTAATTCCCAGCAGTACTGAGAAGGTTAAACTAGACATGGACAACTTGCAGAAAGGGCTCAGATGATACTGCCACAGATAAAGTGCTCAGTATATGGTGGTCTGTTTTCTGGGTCTGGTGTCGGCACCAATGCTGCAGCTTTAAAAAAATACAGATGCCTAGACTCTAATGCAGCACTACTATAAAAATAAATGACCAGGGGGTATGGCCCAGACATCTGCAATTTTTACACTCCCCTGTGGGGAAAAGAGAGAGAGATCAGCCTGTTACTGTGTCTATATAGAAAGAAGTAGGCATAAGAGACTCCATTTGGTTCTGTATTTGACATGCTGTTAATCTGTGACCCTACCCCCAACCTTGTCCTTGCAAGAGACATGTGCTGTGGTGACTCAAGGCTTAATGGATATTGGGCTGTGCAGGATGTGTCTTTGTTAAACAAGTACCTGAAGGCAGCTTGCTGGTTAAAAATCCTGCCCATCCCTGGGCAATGGAACATCTCCGTGTAAAACCCATTGTGTGCTTTGTTTACTGAGCAAAGAGAAAACCGCCTTTAGGAATAAGGTGGGACTTGCTAAAGCAATGCTGCTAAAAGGTTTATGGAGATTTTGCATGTGCATCTCAAGGCACAGCATTTTCCTTTAAACTTATTCATGTCACAGGGATTTTTGTTCATATGTCTTACTGCTGATTTCCTCCCTACAATGATCCTATTGTCCAGCCACTCCCTTATGTTTAAGATGGTAAAGATAATTATCAATAAATACTAAGGGAACTCAGAGACCCGTGCTGGCGTGGGTCCTCTGTAAGCTGAGCGCCGGTCCCCTGGGCCTCGCTTTTCTTTCTCTATACTTTGTCTCTGTGTCTTATTTCTTTTCTAAAGTCTCTCGTTCCACCTAACGAGAAACACCCACAGGTGTGGAGGGGCAGGCCACCCCTTCACTCCCCAGCAGTCTTCTACTCTATGGCCAGGGTTGAGAGCTACTGTGCTAGACTAGCAACTCCATGCTTGGGTCTACCTTGATCAGCACCAGATGCCCTGGGCTGGTACACAGTATGAATACAAAGTGAAAGGTAAAAGATCCAGCAGCTTCCAGCAAAGGGGTGAAAGAATTCGTGACGGCAGGGAGCCAAGGATGTGCCATCCTGGAAACTCTGCCTGCTTGGCCGAGCTCTCAAACAAGAACCACACCTGACACAAGGTCAAGCCACAGCTATGGCATTGGACTGGGGCACTCACTCTTCCTGCCATGGCCCCTGTGTCAGGTCTACTTCACAGAAAGCTCCACTCCTCAGTGGGCACCCATGAGATACCACAATCAGGGAAGTCAGTGCAACATCAGAAGAACAGAAACTAAGACGATCCCCACATCCTGCATGGGCCCAGAGTGAGAGTATGGTTTATCAGGGTGGGCAAACTGGAGTTTCAGATAGAGCACCCCTGGTTTCCCCAGAGTGGGACTGATGGATTATAACAGGCCAAGTGAGGGGTTCCCAGGGCAGAAGTGATGAAGACTGGGTGTCAGAACCTCTCCTATAAAAGAATTCTGGGAAGGGAAGAGCCACTGAAGAAATGGAAAAATCTTTAAGTGCTGGAAATGGAAGGGAGCTGTGGTTCTGTCTTTTACTAAGAAAATGACTCACAGTGGATTAAGATTCCAGCTAAGAAAACTGCAGAGATAAATCAACCAACAACTCTCTCCTGAAGGTCTACACCACGCCGAACACTGTGGAAAGTACAAAGAAGTGATGGGAGCCCAGGCCTCAAGCAGCTGGTGGGTGGACAGGTGCAGACACAGTGAGGCTGCGCTGAGCACCTAGTGAAAGGCATGGCCACCAATGCATCAGGAGCTAAGGGGAGGCAGGACTGAGAGTGGGGATCCTAGGAAGGCCAGGAGGATCCTGGTGGATACGAAGCAGGAGACGGGTACCTGTGAGGAAAATCAGTTCAAGCACAGACCCAGAGGTGGGCCTATAGATCTCCTGTCATCTCTGCTCTTCACGTGGCTCTTCCCTGGGTCCCAGCCCTTCCCCTGCTAGGCCTCTGCTTCTCCTGCCTCATGAGGACCTATTCACTCCTGAGATGGGCAGCACTTGGCTGACCTGTCATTCAGAGCAATGACATGCTTCCCCACTGAGGATGAGGAGCCAAAGGCTCACAAGGAGCAGGAGACAAGGAGGTGACACAAGTCCAAAGGACCACTTGTCCACATGCAAGTGCACCTCAGTGCTGCAGGCTCAGACTGAGAGTGGGGTGGAGATGAGGTCCTTTATTTTCTTTCAACTCTCTACAGTGTTTCATTACTTTTTTTTAAGTTAAAAAAAGTAGAAAAAAAATCTGGTCTGCAAAATGTAGTCAGATGTGAGAAAAGCCTATGACAAAGTTTAAAAGCAAACACATTTTGGTGGGCAAGGACCACATGGTACAGTTCTGGACATTAAATATGCCATAAAAGTACACAACTTTTGACACAGGAAACATCTATAACAGATTATATATATATACACACACACATATGAATGAGAAAAAAGAAAAAAAATGTGTGGTGGTACATGTTTGTAATCCTAGCTACTTGGGAGGCCAAGGTGGGAGGATAACTTGAGGCCAAGAGTTTGAGAACAGCCTGGGCAACATAGTGAGACCCCATGTAGGAGGATCACAGGTACTTTTAATTTTCTTGACTATATTTATTAAATGTTCTATTAGAAACATGTGGCTTTTGCAAAAAGGAAACAATCCATTAAAAACAAGCAAAAAACCAAAAACAAACAAACAAACAAAAACAACAACCTTAAGGAGGAGCCATCCAAAGTAGGAATATGATCAACTTTCCTGAGGCTTGTAACCAAAATGTCATTATTGACTCACCTTGAAACATCCAATGGGCCACCAGTGAGGCACTGGTGAGGCGCCAGGCTCTGGAAGGTTTCATGAAGGCGAGGCAGAGCCCAGACCACATGGCATGAGTGGATTTCCAAGAGGGCCTGGGAAGGGCACTGGTCCAGGCAGAGGACAGGGTCTCAAGCCCAAAAGGTCTTATTTTTCATTCTCTCTCTTTTCTTTCTTTTTTTTTTTTGAAACAGGGTCTTGCTCTGTTGCCCAGGCTGGAGTGCAGTGGCATGATCTCGGCTCACTGCATCTCTGACCTTCCAGGCTCAGGTGATCCTCCCACCTCAGCCTCCCAAGTAGCTGGAAATACTGGCACGAGCTACCATGTCCAGCTAATTAAAAAAATTTTTTTTAGAGACAGGGTCTCACTATGTTGCCCAGGCTGGTCTTGAACTCCTGGACTCAAGCGATCCTCCTGCCTTGGCCTTCTGAAGTGTTGGGATTACAGGGGTGTGAGCCATTGCCCCCAGCTGCGTTCTCTTTCATGTAAAATGTAATTGAGTTTGGGCAACTGTGTGACGTTTTGTGGATACTAAAACCAGAAAACCACAACTAGAAGTCACTATTGTCATGTGTATAAGAGAAAAAGTGCAAAGGGACACGCTTTCCCCCAAGGAGATGAAGCAACGAGGCTTGGGTTTTCCTAAATTATGGCCCAGGTGGTTTTTTTGTTTAGTCCCAGTTTTTAAGAAGGTCCCAGCCACTGGAATATACTGTAAGCCCCAGGGGACCCTGTATAAAAGACTGCAAGAGGAAACCTCTAACCCATAAAAGGCAATCAGAGCTCTCGTTTGGTATTCTCATTATAGCCTGTAATTCCAGACCATGAGTACAGACATCATTCAGCAGCTCAGCCTTTCCAAACATGTGCCCCACAATGTGACTCTATTTGCATAAATCTCACAAAAGGCCTATCTCCATCCAGGAGGGCCCCACCCATCCAACCACCTGAGCCCATCTCTCAGAGCCAGAGAGCAGCTGGGCCAGCCCCCGAGACTGAGGAGGAGTCTGATGCATACACTTTCCAGTCTCTGCCTCAGGCAACTTTTTGTTTCATTCTTTTTTAAAATGCGTATCAAGCTCTTTTGGGCTCATCTCCACAAATTTCAGAACTAAAAACAATCAGTTCATTGTAAGGAACTTTGTTCTTTACAATCCTGGACAGAAGGCAGGGGGTTGGAAGGCCTGAGACATTTTTGTCACTGCTGTCATGCTTGCATTACTGAGAAACGCTTATCCCCCATCCCACATTCTTACACACTCCACAGGGATGTCTTGAAGCTTCCACATTGCTGCAAGCCTAGCAGGTCAAAATGCACTGACTTTATCTCCCTCATTTCCAAAGTAATACTTGTTCATAGTTTTAAGAAAGAAAATACAGATGAAAAAAATGGAAAAGGAAAAATTCACTCTGATTTGATCACCCAAGACAAGCACTACCAACATTCTGAAACATATTCTTAAAGTCTTTTCTCTTCATACTAAGGTAAAAACACTTTTACAAATCTATAGGCCCATAAAAAGCAGATCATATAGCTTCCAAAATATATATTTGGCCCCACAGTGGAACCAATTTAAATCTGGTTTAAAATAAGTGTGTAGAAGCTGTTAGGTAAAGCTTTTCTGTTCTAGTCATGGCAGAACTCCTTCCACATTCTCTGCACAGACCTCTGAGTTTTCAGTGCAGAAGGAACATAATGGTACTTGTATGTGCACCTGTGTGTATTTAGGGGTGGGGTAGGGTGTGATGTGCCTCCATCAGCCATTCTCCTTAGTAGGTAGCCCAAACTTCTAGTACCTTCCTTGACCCCTGCCCATTTCCTTTTCTATTTTGGAGAAAATTGAGGCTGCTAGGGTTAAATCCTTCTCATATTCATCATCTCACTATCTCACTGTCCCTGGATTCATGGGTACCCACTGTCTCGGAAGATGAGGCTCAAGTCAATCCTGGCCCTCAGGGACCCCATATCATTACCTCCAAGCTTTCTCCTTGTGTTCTTAGCAGGCTCTGAGCTCTCCCTGCCCCTTCATAGCTAAGCTGCTTGAAGCCTTGTGCACGTGATGTCTCTGCTGACCTCTCCCTTACTCTTCAGTGTACCTGTCCCCTCCATACCAGGGAACTGTTCCCACCAGGTCACTGAGCAACTCACTGTGGCCAAATCCAAAAGTCAATTCTTAGCCCTCGTCTTCCTTGGGTTCTCCTCACTGTCCTCCTCCCTGTCTGTGGGGCTGTGCCTCTCCCCTCCTCTTGGAATCCCGCCCATCCAGGCTACGGGTGTTCCTCAGGGTTCAGGGTTTCAACCCAAGACTCCTTCCTTCCCTGCTCGTTCTGCACTCTTTCCTGAACAATCTTTAACCCTATTTCCATCATCACTCAGTGATGATGCTCCAATCAACAGTTCCAACTCAGACCTCTTGAATCTGTCGATCTCTCTATTTGGCTGTCCCAAAGGCACTATGTACAGCTAAAATGGAACCTGCTGCTTCCTCCCCAAACTGTTCCCTCAAGTCTCCCTTTCCTGGCCCATGGCATATCCATGTACCTTGTCACCTGGGGTAGAAATCCAGTAGTCACCACCAGTTCCTGTAATCCTCTTCCCCACATCCCATTCACTCCACCAGGGTAATTCTGCCTCAGACTGTGCCTTGAATCCCATGCTCTCCCCTCCATGCCACCGTCATGCCTTAGTTCAGCCCATCATCACCTGCCCCAGACTATTAAAGCATCTCCCAGGTCTTCCTGACTCTAGTCTCTCCCTCAAATCCTGCAGCCCACTTCTATCCTTTCTCCCCACTAATTTCCAGAGTAAACTTTCTTAAATGGAAATGTGATCACATTATTCCCCTGGCCTAAAACCTTCACTGGCTCCCTAGGTACCATGGACCAGAGTGCGAGCTCCTGGGCAGGGCTCATGAGGCCACCATATCTCAGCCCTGGACTACCAATCCAGTGCCACCTCTCTCCGTAGACCATCCCTCCCTGTGGTCTATTTGGAGTTTCCCAAAGGCAATATTCTCTCTAAGTTTTCCTTTCTACCCTCAGGGGCTCCATTTTAGCACCAACCCAACCATCACCTGCTCCAACTTGCCAGGCACCTCCTTGCTTCTAGCACCCAAATTAAAATGCACCCAGGGATCGCCTTCTTTGCTACTTCCTCATGGCCCCAAGCCACACCCAAGGCAGAACCCATTACTTAGCCTTTGTGCTACCACAGCTTGTATGTATAGTATGGCATACATCATTTAATTACACACCCTCTCTCCGACATGACAGGACACTCCTGGAGGACAAGACATCTGTCAACTTGTAGCTCAGCAAACTGCTTAGGGCCTGGCACGAAGAATGTATTCAATAAACTCAAGCTGAATGATGATACATTTATCAAGCACTTATAGGCCAGGCATAGTTCCAAATGCTTTGTGACAAAACTGTATTTTGTTAGTTACTTCTGACAATAAACCTTTGAGGTAGAGACTATGGTATTCCCCATTTTATACATGAGGTAACTAAGGCAGGGAAGTCAAGCATCTTCCCAAGGTAACATAGCTAGTAAGTGGGAGAAGTAGGGTTCTGACCCAGGCAATCCAAGTCTAGAACGTATGTCACTATCAGAAGACAAATATATCATTACCAGGTATATCTGTTAAGTGACTTGGAAAAGACTTTTTTTTAATTGCCTGATGTCATAATATCATTCTACCACCACCAACTACCTCAGCACACTAGTATTAAGATTGAAACAGGCCTAGGATACTAAGGCTGTTTCAATAAGTATCTAGGATAATATGATAATATAAAAAGAAACAATGGAAAGTAGTGGAGACAGGTTCTAAAGAAATGCCAATAATTTCAAGGACTCAACATTCCATCCATTTCAAGCTACAAGAATGAAAACCTGCTTAAATTGTTTCAGGGCCATGGGATCAAAGCCTGTGCACACCCACCAGTCTGGGTAAAAACTCCCTCTAACAGCTCTCCCAGGAGCATGGTAACCAACCCAGGCCCACATCACTGGCCATGTGTCTCCTCCACAGAAAAGTAAAAGGTAGCTAGTTGGTCCCCAAATGGGCTGCTTTCCTCTCTCTGGAGCCAGAAAGCTTTTCCTGTTGGGATTTATAAGTTGCTCAGGGGCAGGGGTGAGAAGTTGCTTGGCATGAGGGAGAATGCAGCACGATACTCCAATGGACCCTCAGGCAAGTCCCCTAACCTGATGCAGTGAATGTGCCAATACCTCTGGGCAAGATGGGCAAGGCCCTTCTCTGGCTGCACCGAGCACCTGGCCTGCTATTCCTCCTCTATGTTCCCACATACATCATGCTGCCATGCTACCCTTCCAGGAAATACTTGCCACCTGGGCTCTGAATACAGCACATGCTCTGTAAGGCTGCCAAAAAAGACTCCAGAAGGGAATACCAATTGCACGTTTGAAGTGAGCCCCAATATTTCCACTCAATGACTTTTGGCAGCTGAAATGAAAATCAGTGACCAGTAGTGGTCTGACATTGTCATGGAGGTCTGTTTATAGCAAGGTGTTCACAGAGTAGGATTCAAGAGGTGTTGGGGTAGGGGAGCAGGCAGAGACGAATTTTCTTTTCCTTAATAATGTGGTTAAACTGATTATAAATCCAGTCATGTGCATCTTGATGTTTCAGTCAACAAGTCCCTCAAGATTATAATACCATGTTTTTACTGTACCACTTCTATGTTTAGATATACAAATATTATTGTGTTACAGTTGCCCACAGTCAGTATTCAGTACAGTAACACGTTGCATGGGTTTGTAGCCTAGGAACAAGAGGCTATTCGATACAGCGTAGGTGTGCAGCAGGCTGTACCATCTAGGTTTGTGTAAGTACAGTCTATGATGTTTGCACAATGATCAAATTGCCTAACAATGCATTTCTCAGAGCTTATCCCCATCATTAAGTGACGCATGACTGTATATTCCTCCTTTTCTCAAATCTCAGATTTGAAATAATTTATGAAGTTAATAAACAATAAGATCCAAAAAAGGAGGGACAAAAATATGCTGATCATAAGGGTTTATACAATCACTGTGATTGTGTAACACTTGGCTTTGAGCTTCCTGGCAGCCGGGACAAAAAGAAACAATCTCCATCTGTCAGGTTTAAGCATCTTCTGGGAGACAGACATTGCCTCAGAAATAAGGAAGCCCCTCAGGATTCCTAAGGGAGCTCACAGAATGAGGAATTTGGAAAGGAAAAGGTGGTGAAACTGAGAAATGAGGAAAAGAGAGAGAGGGGTACTAAGATAGGGGTTTCTGAGTCCAGTTTGTCTTCAAGAGGCTGCCTCCGCAGGGCACGTGGAGCCATTCTAGACTTCTAAACGTCTGAAGTGTTTCCGGAACACAGAAAGCTCCTATGATGACATTACGCAACCACAGAGTGGGCAAGGAGAAGGTGTCAGGAGACCAAACGTCAGCCTGACTTGTGCTCCTGCCCACACCCATGCCGCCTCCAGGCCAGTCTGCCCGCCAAGTGAGGCGCCTGCCCTGCTCCTCTATTTGTCCTCTTCCCTCTGTTTAAAGACCTGTTCCTTTTGCCCTATTTCTCAAATGGCTATCTCACTTTCAAGGAGGCTCTTTACACATTTGTGAGTCATTTCCCACTTCCCTTTTCTTTTCAAGCTCTATGTGGACCTACCTACTGCTACATTGGAGTAAATCACTGATAAATGGTCCAGAAGGCTGTGGTAGTTGCAACTGTTCAGATGTTACACTTGGAATAATTATTTCAAAGCTGAAAGCGGTAAAGTTACCGCTTGAGGGAGAACATAAGGTGTTTTTTTTAATATATATATAAAATTATATATATATTATATATATATTTTAAACTAGTAATGATAACAAACCAAAGTGATACACAATGCATACATTGCTTATAACCTTTGGATATAAAATGTTCTGAAAAAGTATGTGCAACATGAATTCTTGAGATATGAAACATTATAATCCCATTAGGGAACTCCTTAGAACTCTGCAGTGACCACTTTCTAAAAAAAGACTCCTTTGCAATATTAATAAGGAACGCCTAACTTATCTGCTTATGACCTGGGCTTCCAACTCTGCTCCTTGGAATTCCAGGGTGTCCCAACAGCGCCTTAGGAGCTCCCACTTCTGCAGCCCCACTTCTCTGTTTTGCATACTGGGTTTTAGATGAGATATGAGCACATGAGATATCATGTGCTGGGGATGGCGAGAGGCAGATGGTAGCATGAAGACCCTGAAACAATGCACATCTGTAGAACATGCTTTCAGTTGCTTCCCTTACTAATGGTAGATATTTGACAAATTCTTCATTTTGGGGGCCAGTTTTCTTTGGGGCTACCAGCAAAATACACCTCTGGGAAGCTAACTGTTGTTTAGGATACAGTCTGTGCCTCTCACTGCTTTGGGATTGGAAGCTGGCAACACACCACAGTGAGAATCATGCTCTCCTGCATCCACTGCAAGGGCCAACTGGCCAAGGTCCCTGGAGAGGCTGCACGCTTCAATGCGGTGGGTAAAGAACCCATGTATGTGAGGGCAGCAGGAATGCCAGGGCAGAAGCCTCCCCTCTCATTGCCTAACATCCAGTTCCCTGTTTTCACATGCCTTCCAGAAACCAATGACCTCCACATACACTCTCTCCAACCCTGATTCCCCATCAGCTCCAGACTATCTACTCCCATCTAGCATCTCCACTTGCACATAACATAGTGGCAGTCTGACTAGAACATAAGTCTTGATTTCTCCTCCAAAATCAATAACGAGCACCAGTGCTCCCCAAGATGCTCTAGCTAAGACTATGGAAGTCATACCCTCCAATCTCTCTCCATTCTGTCAGTTCTGAACCGCATTCTCAGGCCTGGCCTGAGAGGGAAATGTGAGGGAAAGGTGGTAGCTCTAAAGCATTTGAATACCCAGGGCCCTGCCCTCAGACCAATTATAGTAGTCATGGGGGTAGGGCCCGGCCATCAGTACGTTTAAACAGCTCTCCAAGAGATGGTACAGGCAGGCTTGAAAACTAGTAGCTTAAAACAGACTCCAAATCCAACAGCTTCTCTCTGGTTTCACTGCTCCTACTTTGGTCCGAGCCACCACCATGTCTTGCCCGGACCACTGCAATACCTCTAGTCCCCCTGCTTCTACTTGTAACACCTTGAACCTCCACTGCAAGCACAATGCAAATCAGATCATGCCCTGTCTCTTTGAAGGCTGCTGACTGCACTTAGAATAAAATCCAAAGTTCTCAAGAGGCCTACCAGGCCCTGTACAATCTGGCCTCTGAGGCCCTCTTCACCTCTTCTAATCACTCTTACCTCCAGCTACCATGTTTTGATCACCCCAGTCCTAGTTCTATTTCTCAGATGTGCTGAGCATGTTTCTGTCTCTGGGCCTTTGAATCTACTCTTTTCTCTACCCTTGGATCTTCGTTTGCCTGGCCTGTAGCCCTGTGTCATTCAGGTTAGCTCAAAAGGCACCACCTCAGAGATGGTGCCTTAGACCACCTTGATCTAAAGTAGGCCCCCTTTGCCCCAGAGAGTCAACAGCACATCATCCTCGTCACTTTGCCTTATTGTCTTTAAAGCACTTATCACTTTCCAAAATACCCTGTTCAATCATGTCCTTACTACCTGACCCCGTCACTACAAAATGAGCTTCACAAGGGCAGGAATTTGCATCTGTCTTGCTCATAACTGTAGCCATAGCTCAGAAAGCAATCTCTCACAGAACGGGCACTCAGGAAACATGGCCATTCATTTTATTCCCACAGCAGTGCCACTCCTCCTCACTACTGCCAGAGAGAGACTTGTAAAATGACAGTTTTGTTTAAAATGTGCTGAAAATCCTTAGGGGCCCTAAACTGCCCCTTATCATCCAACTCCTATTCTCCTCCTTAGGCACCTCACCCACGTCACCAACCTAAATTCATTCTCTTCCTAA
Organism: Colobus angolensis palliatus; assembly: GCF_000951035.1. Lineage (NCBI taxonomy): Eukaryota > Metazoa > Chordata > Mammalia > Primates > Cercopithecidae > Colobus > Colobus angolensis. The sequence continues at coordinate 1,385,794 of NW_012116755.1, forward strand.
GTTCCCACCACTCCTGGTGCCTAGAGGAGCCACGTTCATGCATTCCTATGTCTCTGCAAGCAGCTCCCTCTGCCTGCCTTCCTGTCCTCAATGTCCACTGCTTGGACAAGAGCTGGTTTGGCATTGCTTCCTCCAAGCAGTCACCTCTATAGATTGATTAATCTCCCCACCCTTGTTCTCCCACAGCAATCCATGTTTCTTTCTGCCACAACCTTCATCACACAGGTTTATCGTCACCTGTCTTTTCTAGACAGAGGGCATCTTGAGAGTAAGAACAGTATCTGGGGCTTGGTAGACAGTAAACTATGAACTGAGAGAAGCAATGTCTTTTACTTCTGCATCCCCAATAGCAATGGTATCATAAACATTTCTGAATAAATCCTTAACTTATTTTCAGCATGACCATATAGATGCTGCTGGGAAAACTCTTTCATATCCTTGTGTTTGGGGACACTTAGGATTATACCCATATACATGGTTTCCCTCAGGTGATGGCTGTCCCGCATGCAGTGCTAAATACTAGGCCAACAGGCCTCTGCCTGCCGGTGTGTTTGGTCTCCCTGAGGCATGCGCATGAACAGAGATGCTGTCTGGACTAGTGGCTGACATGTAATTGAGTTGGGAAAGCTGCTTTCCTTTGGGATGGATGAATAATAATCCACCACCTGAACCGGCAGGAAATGGAGCCCTTTGAGACAACAACTAGCTCAGTGCCATCATTATCATCACTACCGCACTGTCCCTGGGGCTCACAGAAACAAAATCTGTATGGTCAGTGTCTAGTAGCAGTGCTTTCCCTCTCTTAATTTAAACACACACGTCCCACGTACTGAAACAAGCCACAGACGGTCTTTATCAAATAATGTATTCTCTTGCTTTGCCCATACAAGAAAAGGAACAGAACAGAGGGTTTAATACCAGGGTGCACAAACATTCAATAGCCACGTGCGCAGCTTGGTATATTCAGCTAAGTCATTGAGCAGAACACTACTGCTTTACCCACAGATATTCACCAAGAGGCACTTGCTGCGGCCTGAAACAGGCTTGTCCAGCTTTTCAGGAAAAGACGCACCTCGCCCAAGCAAAGTGAAGGCCATTTCCGTGCAGGTTCCTGGAATTGGATGTGGCTTTAATTTGAAGTCCACCTAGCTCCAGCACTGTCTTCACTGGGAAGCCCCATCCTGACCCAACCCTCCAGCATGCTTTCTGCTCTGATCGTCTGGTCCCAGTCTTCAAGGTTATCTGTGTCTTTTTAACCAGAGGCCAGGTTTCCCCTAGACCAAACCCCTCCCACAGCAGGCCCAATGAATGTATATATCCATGTACTTATAGTATCATTTAACCAAGACAGATGGGCTGTGGTACAGGTGTTGATCCCTCTTCCCCAGTCAGAATTCCACAGAACTCTGAACAAGGCAGAGGTCTACTTCCTCACCCTTCCCTGGTGCTCCTATTCTCCAAATTCCCAAGGTCCAGGGGGGGCATGCAGGTTATGGCCATGCCAGGGCCAGAGGAGGAGAGTGTGGGCTGGTCAAAACAAGCCCAGACATACTCACGGGGTCCGTCAGCATGGCCCGGCAGTGGGAGGCCAGGGCCAAGAAGGCCAGCAGGTTGAACACAATTCCGTTGATGATGCTATACACGTAGTCTCGAGATGGAATCAGCATGACAAAGAGGACCACAAACTCTGCATAGAGGACCAGAAACCACGTAACGATGGCACAGGCGATGCCACAGCCGTCACGGATAAACCACATGGTTCCCACAGGACCAGGGTAGGGGGGTGGGACACACTTCTCCGGCTGGAGGTATTCTGGTTTCCGCTCAATGTCTCGGAAGTGGTGGGTGGGGATAAGCATCATAAGCTATTCTGTCCATACTGGCATCTGAAAGAGAGAGGAAAGAATCCAGAAACTTGGTGTTGTCTTGTCATTAAGGAGGTTTGACAAAATTACTCCCAAAGTGAGCTGTGATTACCTATCTGCAAACCCCTATGTGCAAAGCCACCTAATCACCTGGTTCATTTAAAACATGAGTCCTCTTCCCTGCTTCTGAGAGTCAATTTAGCCTTCTTGAAACAGGACCCTCACATGACAGATAATAAAAAGGAAGCTTCTAAAGGGTAAATGCCTTGCCCAAGGTCAGCCAGAGCAGAAGCAGCAGACACAGCCAATTTATGTTTTTTTTTTTTTTTTTTTTTGAGACTAGGTGGGGTCTCACTCTGTCACTCAGGCTGGAGTGCAGTGGCACCATCTTAGGTCCATTCTGCCTCGACCTCCCACCTCAATCTCCCAAGTACCTGGAACTACAGGAATGCACCACCACACCTGGCTAATTTTTAGTTTTTGTTTGTAGAGATGGGGTTTCGCCATGTTGCCCAGGCTGATCTCAAACTCCTGAGCTCAAGTTATCCGCCCACCTCGGCCTCCCAAAGTGCTGGGATTACAGGCATGAGCCATGGCACCTGGCCCAGCCTGGCAATTTAGAGGTAGCACTAGAACCTAGGTCTCCTTGGTTATTAGAGATCTACTGGGTGGACAGTGCCTCAGTAGATATGTTCAAATTTTGACTTAAAAGGAGAGGCAGAGAGAAGGGGAGCGAGCTCAAAGATGTTTTCCTACCACCTGGCTGTGGGGTGCTTCATGTGCCTTTGTTTCCTCACCTGTGAAAACACCTACATTCCAGCCCTGGCCACCTCCTCCCAGGATTGCTGGTATGAGGGTTGAGGGAACTGGTGGAAGAGCTTGTGATGAACGATATAGATCACAACACTCTGTACACCTCACAGGCTATGCACATGTATTTTCTCTAGGAAACACATCCATTCCTTCAGAAACAAGTGCTGAGCAAAGCACCCTTTCTCTCCAGAAGCTGCAATTCAAGTCTCTGGAGACAGCAATGAAATAACTAAGAATCAATGACTAATGTCTATCCACAGCATGTGCTGCAAGACACAGAAAGCATAGATTTCCCTTCTCTTCTTATCTTACCCTCTCTGGCCTGTTGCACCACCAACCAGGTTTCTCAGTTAGAAACTGTGATGGCTCAAGCGCCCCACCAGATGTAGGTGCCATGGAAAAGCCACCCATAGCACAGGCTACAACACAGGCAGGGAATATCTCTGTCTTGAGAACTCAAGTAACTACACAGCAGAAGAAATCATTCAAAAGCAGCACTGGCCATGTATGCTTCCGAAGACTATGGCTCTGAAGGGCAAAGGCAGGCTTTCAGTATTGTTATGAATAGTAAGGACGTGTCCAAAAAGTTAGGAGGGCAGACCAGTAACTACTATTCAAAATGACAGACATTCTAGAGTTGCAAGTTGCACAGACTAATAATGAAGAATAAGGACAGGGTCATTCCTCCCAATGTGGCAGAGAATTAATGGCTGAAAGGCAGTTAAATATGCTATTACATATTTGCCCAAAGGAACATTGACTCAACAAATACAGTCACTATCACAGTGACAAGAAGTCATGACACATAGAGATAGAATAACCATCTTGGTTGGGCGCGGTGGCTCACGCCTGTAATCCCAGCACTTTGGGAGGCCGAGGCGGGTGGATCATTAGGTCAGGAGATTGAGACCATCCTGGCTAACACGGAGAAACCCTGTCCCTACTAAAAATACAAAAAATTAGCCGGGTGTGGTGGCGGGCGTCTGTAGTCCTAGCTACTTGGGAGGCTGAGGCAGGAGAAAGGAGTGAACCCGGGAGGCGGAGCTTGCAGTGAGCTGAGATCATGCCACTGTACTCCAGCCTGGGTGACAGTGCGAGATCCTGTCTTAAAAAAAAAATAAATAAATAACCATCTTAAGTATAGTAAAAGTCTTGGTTCCTGGTGGTCCATCAACTAAAATTTTCTAACAGCAATCCTGTGCTCTCCAGAGGACAGTGGCAATGTAGTCCTGCCAGAGACAACCTAAATGCATTAAAAGATGCAGGCCCCCCTTCTGAAGCACCAAACAGGACAGTAGAAGATCAGAGATCAGGGATGTCTGAGACCTGACCTATGCCCAGCGAATTCTAAAATTACAAACTCTGTTCAAGGAAAACCAAACAAAAGAAAAGCTGATATCACACAATGATTCAAAAGCTGACTGAAGCTCTACATTTTGACAACCTCCAGTTGCAAGCGTTCTTTTGGTTTTTCCTACTGCCATACAGATTTATATTTATATCACCTGTGTTCTCACAATTACTATTTAAGCCCAAAACCAATAATGTTTTGTTGGACCACAGCCACATCATTTGATTATAAATTGTCTCTGGCTGCTTTTGTACTACAATGGCAAGAGTTTAGCTGTAACACACATGCCCTAGATATTCACTCTCCAGCTCTTTAAAGAAAAGTTTACTGGCCGGGCGCGGTGGCTCAAGCCTGTAATCCCAGCACTTTGGGAGGCCGAGATGGGCGGATCACGAGGTCAGGAGATCGAGACCATCCTGGCCTACACGGGGAAACCCCGTCTCTATTAAAAAATACAAAAAACTAGCCGGGCGAGATGGCGGGCGCCTTTAGTCCCAGCTACTCGGGAGGCTGAGGCAGGAGAATGGCGTAAACCCGGGAGGCGGAGCTTGCAGTGAGCCAAGATCGCGCCACTGCACTTCAGCCTGGGTGACAGAGCGAGACTCCGTCTCAAAAAAAAAAAGAAAAGTTTGCTGACACCTGGTTCCAAGCAGTTGTTGGCTATCAAATAAATAACAGATCCTGCTTCCCCGGCAGAACAGCCTGGTGTGATGGAGATAGTCAGTTACAACTCACTGTCCCACCCACATCTGTGACGGCAAAACCTCTTGTCATCTGCAGCCTGCAGGCCACTTCCCCATAACCTGTACACTCTATCAAACTGTTATCATAAACGGTATGGTTTTCATAAATGGATAATCACTGAAAATAAATTTTAGAGCAATTCTCCTTAGATTACATTATATTCACAGAATATTCAGAGTGGTTGCATGCTATCCTTTGACAACTCCTCATTCTTGATTGTATTTATGACAATGATTTGATTAAACAAGAATTATGTTTCATGTGTATGGTTTTGTTGAGGAATAAGCCCTTCCACACAAGTAACTTTCCAGATAAATGTTACTTGTTTCCAAGCAGAAACACACTTTAACCATTTGGATGGTTAAGATGGAAATCTTAAAACAGAAAGGGGGGGAGAGAGAGAGAGAAGGAAGAAAGGGAAGGAGGGAGGGAGGGAGGGAGGGGTATTATAACTGTTTGTGCCTTAAGCATAATAATCAATCATTTCTTATTTAGATTTATTTAGAGTTATTACCAGGAACATCACCTACAGGAGTGTGTTAGGTAACGATGTCCTCAGGGCTACTGAAACTCACTGGGTCCCAGCTTCACATCAACTGGCTTGCTCAGACTGTTATAACTGCCATTCTGGCATCTCTGTGTATGATCCTTTGTCTTCCTCCTCCATTCCTGCCTACTCATTTGTGTGTCTATGGTCACCAATCATCCCCACACATCCTCTATTTACTACTGCTAATTGGCTGTGGGCTAGAAAAGCGAATAAACTAAGTCTTGTTAGATTTATTTGCAAAAGGGTAGTCATTTTGGGTAATAGGCCTTCAGGGAACAACTGCTAAGCTCTTCACCACATAGTCCTTGAGGGGAGGAGGCCCTCCCTTATTAGCCCAGTGACTGGCACAGAATAGCCACTTAATACACGTGTTGATTAAATGAATGCATGAGCTTTGTGATCCCAGCCTCTTAAAGGCACTGTCTGCTTACTTTCAGGACTGTGACCATATTCTGGATGGTGGAGAGTGTGTCAAGTAGGACCAAGAGGTAAGTGGACTGACTCTTACTCAAGTAACCAGAATGTTCTCTCCTCAAACAACGTGGGACCAAAGAGTGTACAGAGGAGCTCTGTTTTCCCATGACCCTCACTGGTGAGTGAGAACCTGTGATCTAGGAAAGGACCAAGCCAAAGGTGTACCAAGCCAAAGGTGTACCTGGCAGGGCCAGACACCAAGTCCTGACCTGAAGGGCACATTCCACACTTAGAATATCAAAATATCCCAATCAAAACCAAGCAAGGCATACTGCTACAAAAAGGTTGCTTAACCCCCAGATCTCCTGAAAGCAACAAAAGTAGCTTTCAAATAAGGATTTGTTCCTTAAATTAGCCAACTGAAAATCTGAGAAATATGGCAAAAAAAAAAAAACCATGAAACAAACTGTATATGCTCCCTTTATCCTGCCCCTAACAAAAACAAAAAAGGCAAATATAGACCCCCTTTTCCTTTTCTATTTTGAATTAGAGAGACTCCAATCCTTAGGGTTGAGCAGTAGACCTTTGCCAAGGACCCACCTCCCTACAAGTGTCCTTACTTCCAAGGAGCTCTGGGACAGGGCCCTGAAGATGGGCCCTAAACCCCAAACCACCCTGTCAGCACATGCTCTCAGAGGGGCAGCCTCCTCTAGGTCCCCCTCCCTGTCTCCTTCACCCCGGCCCCTTGCCCTGTTTGCTCTTCTCTCTTTATTCAGTTCAACTCAAAGACATTCATGGAGCAGTCACTAAATGCAAGGAGCTGTGCAGGGGGCTCACACAAGAGGGATGATGCAGACAATAATCTGTGTGTGCTGCCCTGCTCGGGCCCTGCCAGTTCCCTCCCCCAGCTCCCAACCTAATAACACTAGTCTTATTTGCTTTTTTCCTACTAACCTGCAAGTCCTATTTTATTTAGCTCTGTAGCCTAGTGTTTGGTATATGTGCTCAAATCAATAGTTCCTGAGTGACTGGTCACATATATCAAACAGACACACCCACAATAATGCTAACACATAGGTGACTAATGAATAGTACAAAAAAGGGGCAAACAGTACCAGAAAAACCCGAACACCACAAGCAACAAAAACCCCAACAATCATAAGTGAAATAAATAGACTTTTTCATGGCAAGGACTTCTGAAGGGGTTGGCTCTGAGCAGTGCCCGGAGCCAGGTGAAGCATACTGCTTACAAAACGGCAAGGGGGGCCGGGTGGGCCTGGCAGGAAAATTGGTGGTAGTAGTGGGGAACGGGAGGGGCACGATGTCCAGGGCTCTGTCTGTGTGTCTGTGGACGCATGCAAGCTTTGTAGGGAAGAGAGGAGGTGATTGGAGACGAGGCTTTATAGGTAGGAGAAAGTTGTGTTTTAGAAAGTTTTTAAATTTCATCATGAGATGGGATTTCATCCTGAAAGGTACTGGTGAGCCATCAAGTTTCTGAGGAAAGTTGTGCGGGAACAGTACTCGTGCTGTGGTTAGGCCACTCTGGAAGTGACAGGCAAGACAGATGAGAGGTCTGAGTCCAGAGGCCGACAAGTCCAGGGAGGCACAAGGGCACACTCAGGCCTGAGTCTCATTTTGGTGGTATTAGGTTTTCTGTTCCTCTAAGTGGCTAATACTTTTCCAAGGAAGATCTAGAACAATGATCATTTTGTAATTTGAATTATAGTAATTTATATTGAAGTTTTTTGGCTAAGGGTTTTATAGCATGAAAAAGAGTTAACGCCCCCATATATTAGTATTCCATGTTCAAAGTAATTACTCTTTTCATCTGATAGAAGAGTTCACTGAAGCCCAGAAAGGCAAAGGAACTAAGCCTGGGGAGGGGCAAGGGTAAGGAAGTTACAGGAGAAACCAATCCACAGGCCCAGAGGTGTTCTGGAGCGACCTAGCGCCAGCAATCCTGATAAGATGTGGCATCAAAATGATTATCTGAGCTCTGTGGGGGGCAGTGTATGGGAAGTTGAAGGAAATCAGCTAGTATTCCTTCATAGAATTCTAGAAATCGAAACCAAGAAATGCCTGAAATTAGTGCTATTCTAAAAGCAACAACAAAAACTGCTTCTGGTCCAGAGAATTGCCTCCAGATCCATACCACAAACATGCTTCATTACACCTGGTCACAAGTGTGCTCTTCCACTAACCCACACTGACAGACACAAATATATTCAGTGAAGTGGAGTCTGGGGCTCCATGAGCCCCAGGGACTGGGTTGCTGGGTCAGCCTTGAAGTACACCACTTATGCCTCAATCCCCATGCTGTCTCTCCATGGTAGGCAGCTCAAAGGATTTGAACATGGTGCTGCTAATGCCAAGCTCTCAGGCCCCATCCCACTGTGGCACTTCATCGGGTTGGCCAGGATGAACTGGCCTGGCCAAGTGTTGACTGCTAGTGATGGGCAGAATCCAGCTACAACATTTGCTGAGTGAAGGGAAAATCCCTACAAATATTTATCATGTGGCAAAAAACCCAAAACAAAACCCTGACCTACAGTCCATGCTTTATGGACGGGGTGAAAGCATGACTGTCACATCAAACATAGAAGTTCTCTACTGAATGTATTAATGCCACTGTTCTCAGTCCAGCAAGTGTCCCAAGGACCCCCATCCTTTCAGATTGCCAACAAGTCCTATTCGCCTGCTTTCATAAGACAAGCTCCTACACTAAAGTCATGGAGCAGTTCTGCCAGATCTAAAACCAAATCTTTGGAAGCACCTCAAAGTACTTTGTGAGGATTACTTTTCAAAAACACCACATCCACCCACATTCTCACATCCACCCGAACATTCATGCACTTGTGAACAGCATACATCTTGAGATGGTATAAAGTAGCATCAACAAAGGGCAATTAACTCAACCATTGGAGCCTGTATGAAATAGCTGTATACAGACTGGTTTAACAAACTCAAAATCAGGTGCAATGATCTCCCCTTGGCTTAGAGATAAGAATTATCTAAACACTTAACAAAATTTGAGGGATTAAACTTTCTGGGTCCCTACAAGTAGGAACTATAAAATTGAAACTCAATTTCATCAGCTTCTTAGCAGATGTCATGAACATTAGCAAAATAGTAGAAACTCTAAAATAGGATGCTTTTGGCTTAAGCCAAAATTTGTTTCAAGTGAATAGGTGACATTTTAATAAATCTACTATTATGCTAGACTGCTGTTGAGGGCTGGTCTGATATCCTCTTGAACTTGTCCTAAACACTGAATTCTCACCTAAACTAATTCTTACCACAGTTAAATAGTTCAGTCTACCCTTAAACAATCACTTAAAATGTCCACTGAAAGAGGGTAGCATTTTTTTCTGATATGTCTGTAACTCTCAGCTGAAATCCACCCTAATCAATATAACATTAACCTTCTATGGTTTAAATCGTACAGTCTTAAAAACATGGTGTTTGTTTCTTTTAGAACTTCTCACATTTTAGAGCCATAGTCTTAAAGTATTCACAAGCAAGCCCTGCAACCTCAAAGATCAAATAAATGATCTTTGCTTTAGAAGCTTTAGAAACAAAACTGGTCAAGTAGAAAATTAATTCACCTGCACTACAATTACCTTAATTTGTGTAAGGATCCAAAAGGATTGTAAATTTTATGCCCACTTTTTAGATGAGTCTCAGAAAAACAAAGAATGAATCATGAATCACTATGTTTGAAATATTTCATTAAAAAATAGGATGAGTCACTAAACTTTTTCAAAAAGGTAAGGGTGTGGTATGAGGCCTAATAGAAGAAAGGTGCCCTATCTTCTGCAGCACACCCTGCTAGCCAAGGAAAGTGTCCAGACACGCAGAGCGAGCTGGCCTGTTTTATAAGATCTTTACTACCAACAAGTCTACACTGTTTTTCTCTCTACAGCAGGGGCTGTCTCCCTCCGCCTGCCTTTTGTCTCTGTCATACTCAGCCTTCAACAAAAAACAAACGGAAAAAAAAAAAGTAAAATACTTTACCTCCAAGCCAAACCTTACACATATTACAGTTCATTGAGGAAACCAGGCAGTGATCAGTAAACTGAAATTTCCTTCTTGCCTCATAACTGACCACCTTCTTACAAAACCCATTCATGCACACACTCAGACTCCTACCAATGTCCTTCATTTCAGAAAACAGTCTGGGATTTGGATAGCTCATGGAGGCTGACAGTTCTTCTACTTACTATAATTATTTTATTACAATTGGTTATTTTGCCAACTCCTGGCTTTACTGATCTAGTAAAAAACAATATGCACCTGAACCAGGTGCAGTGGTTCACATCTGCAATCCCAACCCTTTGGGAGGCTGAGGCAAGAGGATCACTGGAGCCTAGGAGTTAGAGACCAGCCTGGCCAACATAGTGAGACCCTGTTTCTGTAATTTTTTTTTTTAATTGGGAAAAAAAAGACACACCCATATATAGTGTGACATAATAAATGTCACAAACACTAGAGATCTATAGAAGACACCACTCATTTGGGTAACACGTTCTACTTTCCCTTTTCATGGCTGTCATTTATACATTGCAATGAAAAGAAAAATTGAGACAACTTTAAAACAAGACCACTTGTAAGAGTAACTGGTTAAAAAAAAAATCAGAATTTTAGAGCTGGGAGAAATATTAAAGACCACGTGGTAGATTTTAGTCAAATTTTCCTGTTTCACAAATGTGAAAATTTAAGTCCTTTTGACATTTTGTCGAAAACTTATGTTTTAGGCAAAACATGCAGTTTGTAAGCCAGCAGGAGCATCTTCATAAAGGCAACAATAAATGACTATTCCAGCTACCCAATGAACACTTGTCGATGACAGTGACACTCTCATAGTTTGTGAACTCCTTTGTAATCCAGTGCATGATCTTATTTGACAATGAACTGCCTTCTGGCCTCTGTGAGGGTAGGCTCCAGGTTTGCTTGATTGTTGCTACAGAGTGGGATATGCTGAATGTAGGGTGGGGCCCTGATTCTTTCCTGACCCTCACTGAAGGTGTCACCCCTGCCTCCATCCGGGCACGGGGCTGCTTGCTACACATGCCTCTCCCTGTTTGATTCTCACATCTACTCTATTTTGCAGGTATAAATGCCCACTTCCCCATCCTGCTTTTAGAAATGAGAAAACTGAAGCATGCCTACATTCATACCTCTAGGAAGTGGTGGAGACAGGATATACTTCCAAAGTCTGCTCTTGCCCCAGAGCCTGCTTTCACTACTTACTACAACAATTAAATTTTGTCTAATAACTAGAAAATAAAAAGGGGAGGAGTACTGATGTTTCCATCAGTGACCTTGGGTTACTTACAGTTTAGCTATCTTGTCCACACATTGTTATGCAGAGGTGGCATTATCAGGTGGGCTGCATGCAGGGTTTCTATCGGTGACCTTGGGTTACTTATGGTTTGGCTGTCTTGCCCACACATGGTTATGAAGAGGTGGCATTATCAGGTGGTGCTCACAGGCCACAGGCCTGAACATAAGCATTTTGGGCTCTAAGGTGGGGCCCTGGCTGAATACCAGCCAACATTTAGGATACTAGTCCTGTCCTAACCTAGGAGGCAGGAAGGCCGTGAAGCCTCAGCCAGAAGAGTCACCCTGGGATTGAATCCCTAAAATCTGCTTTGGCTGGGAAATACTTCCTGTGGTGCCAAGTAACAGAATGCTGCTTTTTGTGAGAAAAAAGCGCCCCCCCCACCCCATGCTAGGCAGAGACCAATCGGCAAAGGTTCCCACCTGAGGATGTTGAGAATGGCACCTGGGCCCACACTGTGTCATGTGCAGCCACACAGCCACTGTGACATCACTTAGGCCAGGGCTTGGGTGTTTTTAGGGACTAAAAGCAAAAGTGCTTAAAGAAATCCGAAAGACTAGCTAGGAAGGGAGAGAACCAGTTATTGCAACTGTACGAGGTACTAGGGATCAAAAAGGGGAGCCATTTGACTTTCAGGAATCTGCTGATATCACTTATTCCAGGCACTTTAAGTGGCAAATGCAAGAGCAGAGCCCTGGGAAAACCTGGGACCACAGAAAGAAGGCTGTAATGGGCTCTGAGAGAGAGAACACAGCCCCTGCTTACCTGGTGAGGGGCTCTCCAGCCATTCACCAGAGGGCTTTGGAAATAGATGGGAGGCTAGTGCTAAAGGGAATGAAGACTGGGCTTGGAATCAAGAGGCCAGAGTTTACTCCCAATCCTGCCACTCGCTAACCTCACGATCTCGATCTCAGGCAAGACAGTTACCATTCTGGGCCTCAGTTTCTTCATTTGATAAAACAAAGGGGAAGATCACGCTGATTGCTAAGGCCCCTTGCAGGGCTGAGATTCTATGAGTCCTCCGTTCTCAGGAGCAAATTCAACATTTTCTTTGTTAATATCTTGGATTTTACTTTTTTTTTTTTTTTTTTTTTTTTTACCAAAAGCTTTCCTTAACCTCTTTTCCTGATTTGCTAATATTCAAAAAGAAGCCCACTAGTAACTCTCTCTCTTAGCAATTTCCTGAGCACGTTTAGTTTTTTCAATCAAGTACAGCACACAATTACGACTTCCTTTTGTTCATTTAATTCTTTTCCAGAGTGAAAAAAGCACTAGCAAAATATATCAAGTATAACAAAGTGGTAAATGAAAGAAGTCTTAAAAACTCCAAGTTAAACATGGCCATTTTTCAATATTCAAATATGTGCCTATCCAGGATCCATTCTGAGTTTTAAAATCTGGCAAGATACTCACTTGAGGGCAAAATGAGACTTAGGTAAACTGACTTGTTCAAAGTCATAAAGCAAGTTAATAGCAAAGCCCAAATCTTTGGAATAAGATGCCGGGAAGTCTTTCCACCATAGATTGTTATCTTCCTAACCAACCTGTCTTTCTAGATTCTCTGCTACTATTTCTTGGTCTATTTCTTAAAGTATTCACATATTGAAGACTTTACTGCAACAGGACTGTGGCCAGAACTGTACTTGTCCCATTAGGCTCACCTTGCTAAGGTAAGAAAGTGATCTCACCCAAAGGCATTCCATCTCCACTGACCTTGAATAGGAAATACACATTCATGTCTTGCCAATAGTTCAAGCACCAAGTCAATATATACTAGGAAGGCTATGGTTTGGAGGAGACTATGAAATGATGACATTTCCCATGCATTCCAAATGTATTAGGATGTATGACTGAATTAAGTGGGACATGCACCTGGAGCCTTCTCACCTTCACAGTTGATAGCCATGAATGAACTGGCCATTTGTCTCTGGAAATCTGCTTCCGAGGAGGAAAGCAAATGATTTTTTAAAATGCAAAACAGGAAGGAACTAAAGGCAGCATGGCATGAGCCTCATTTTTTCCCCTAGCGGGTCAATATGGAGACATCACCCCTCCACTTCTACTTGAGACTTTGTTACTTTCCATGGCTATTAGGGCGTGTGTGTTTAAATATTTCCACATTTGGTAATCAGGATCTGTGACCCCCTTTTCTCAAATATGCCCTAATGAGACATAGGAAACACACTGTCACTCTCCCAAAATGAAACACACATGAAGACTGTATAACCTTTCCTCTAATTAAGAGTAAGCTTTACCCATGTATTACTAGCAATTTTTCTATCACTGTAATCCCAAGTTATAATGTCTAGAAGACAGATGAAAACCTGCTGGCCAGACTATGATAGTATTCTTTACAGATATTCTTCATTTCTATCATTATTTTATTACTTATTATTATTTTATTATTTTTTAGCGATGGGGTCTATGTTGCCCAGGCTGGACTCAAACTCTGGGGCTCAAGGGATCCTCCCACCTCATTCTTTTAAGACAAGGTACAGGTAGGACAAATGTAAAGTGTTTAAAGGAAACAGATCTACAGGGAAAACAGTAACTCACTTTGTACATTTTGAGGGTGCTGGGCTAATGGTGAAAATGCAAAACAAAAGGCCTAAAATGTGGCCATGTCTGCTTAGGACTGGGGATAGAAGGTTTCCCACTGGGCTTTTAAGAGCTCTCTGCAGCTGAGCACGGTGGCTCATGCCTGTAATCCCAGCACTTTGGGAGGCCGAGGCAGGCAGATCTCTTGAGGCTAGGAGTTCGAGACCAGCCTGACCAACATGGCCAAACCCAGTCTCTACCAAAAATACAAAAATTAGCTGGGAGTGGTGGCAGACACTTGTAATCCCAGCTACTTGGGAGGCTGAGGCCCAAGAATCGCTTAAACCCAGGAGGCGGAGGTTGCAGTGAGCAGAGATCGTGCCACCGCACTCCAGCCTAGACAATAGAGCAAGACTCTTCTCCAAAAAAAGCTCTCTGCAACGTCAGCACTACAGACTCAGCACTGCCCTGAAGCTCTTTTGTAACTGGCTTTTATTGGTTTAATTAACCAAGCCTGGGTGGGACAGATTTACTCTACCTCTGTAATGTTATTGCTGCCGGCTTGTGGCTAGCAGCAGCTGTTACCTTTTGTATCTGATACCTGGCCTGCACAATTAGTACCTTATTATAGGCTGGTCTCTCTTCTAATTGCCACAAGTCTCAATTGAGCACTTTATTTTATTGTCTTGTTTATGCAGTAGTTCAAGGTCCTGGGCTCCCCCACTGTAATAAATTCTAAACTATTTTTAGGCAGGTGCTATGTTTTGAGTTTCTTATCTCTTTATGCCCATAAGAACACTAGAGACTCACAGGCATGCAAACACTGACTGACTGAAGAGTTTCTAGATATCCTGAGTATGGCATACAGTTGGAATCTGGGTCTCCATGCATGCTACTCAACCCTAGTATCAGATCTATCAGCCTTCTTTGCCATTGAGGGCTCTCTCCTTAGCTATCTGGAGTTAAGCTCTATTCTGCTCATATATAACCTTTTGCCTTGTTTAAAATATTGGGCTGCAACAGACACAGCAAAGTTCCATCAGCACCACGTTCCATGTTCCTCTAGAAAAATGATTCAAGAGATATGAGTTTATGCTTGAACAGACTTCTTGCTTTGGGAATTAAGATTAACTATATAGTTCATGGGACAGTTACCAATGCCATAACAAAATTGGGACTTCCTTCACCAAATACTCTGGTGAATGTAATAAAACTTGGGGGGAGGTTGTGTAAGGTGATGGTTAGGAGTGTGGGCAGGAGAGCTAGACTGCCTGGTCTCAAGTCCTGGTTCTGCCATTTACCAATGATGTAACCTGTGACCCTAGTTAAGGCATTTAACCTCTCTGTGCCTCATTTCCCAATCTGTAAAATAGGGATAAAAATACTTGCATCATAAGGATGTTGCAAGGACTGAATAATTTTTTTTTTTTTTTGAGACGGGGTTTTGCTCTTGTTGCCCAGGCTGGAGTGCAATGGCGTGATCTCAGCTCACGAAAACTTCTGCCTCCTGCGTTCAAGCGATTCTGCCTCAGGCTCCCGAGTAGCTGGGATTACAGGCAGGCACCACCATGCCCGGCTAATTTTGTATTTTTAGTAGAGATGAGGTTTCTCCATGTTGGTCAAGCTGGTCTCAAACTTCCAGCCTCAGGTGATCCACCCGCCTCGGCCTCCCAAAATGCTGGGATTACAGGTGTGAGCCACCTGCGCCTAGCCTGGTTAATCTTTATAAAGTGCTTAGAACAATGCTTGGCCTACAATAAGTACTATGTAAATTAGTGTTGAAAATTAGGGTATAAGGTTTTAGAATACACAAACCTACAGAATAGTATGCCCCAATTCATTTATTCATTCAATAAATGAATCTAATAGTGATGGAAAAACAAGATGGTTTAATACTGTGCCATCCTTGACTTCTTGATTTTTTTTGGTTATCGTATGTTCTTTGAATTACTTCAATACACTAAAAAATAACTCTGAATTTATGGATTTTAAAGATGTCCAATGTACTGTTACAGCAAAGGTGATAAAATTGTTGTGGTAGCATTTAAGCAGATGATTAGTGAAGACTGTCATTGTTTTAGTAGACAATTTAAAAAGGAACATTCTACTGTTTACATCTCCCTTACCTACTTAGCCTCATATGTAAGACATCATTCATAACATTATTTAGCAAATACTGCAGACCCTTGTCCAGAATGGAATTCCTGTCAATTGTGAGGGGATGACAGTTCAAATACATGTTCTATATGAAAATCTTTATATAAAGATGACTCCATGGTATCTGAACTCAGGCTTTTCTTCCTGTGTCTTTCTGATCTGTCCATTTGCTGTCACCTCTTAAATCCTTAGTCTCCTCGGATATCCTAGTTTCTAAAATCCCACTTTCAGCATCTCTCCTTTCTGAGCAATCTCTAGCACATCTAGAAAATATCATTTATAACATTAGCGATCTCATGTTATCACACACAGCTTCTCACACAGAACCCAGCTGTCCAACCACACACAAACACACTTATGTGCCACAACAGGTGGGGCACCTGTGCCTTCATTAGGGAGGAAATCCTTCTGGCTTCACCTCTTTCAGTTTCCCTGGAAGGCAAAGTCCAATCCTGCAAGCTGTCTTCCTTTTAGGTGCCCCTGTAGAGAATTATGTACAGACATAAGAAACATCTAATGTCCAGTCTATGAAGAACTGATCATCAATTTTGGAGCTCAGCAGTTTAATGCTTAAGAATGTGAGCAAGCACTTCCTCTCTATAACCTTGTCAGACGACCTCCCAATCCCACTGTGCTCACTGATGCCACCATCATAGCTCTAATCACCATGATCTGTGGTTATGTTGGCCCTGGAGCCTTCATCTGCCCAGGGAACTTCTCCCGGCATAGTGTGTTTTACTTGTCTTGTGTTCTAGAGGTAGCACAAAGCCTGTCTATAGTAGACTCCCAATAGTTATCTGAAACTGTATTTTGAAGCCATTATCTGATAATACCAACCTTTTTTTTTTTTTTTTTGGTTCATCAAGCTGATTAGGGTTACTTTCACTTTTGAGAACAGGGAGGGTCCTCAAAAATGGAACATCAGGAAAGTCATCAGACTTGCTTTAACCTGCCCTCCTTGCTTCAACTAATTTGGGTTAACTTTCTCCCATTTATCCACACGGCGCCTTTAAAACTTGCACCATACTTGTCCGCCCCGCCTTAATGAGTTCCTTTGGTGACCCCAGCTTCACCTTGTAGATATCCTCTCCAGGT
Organism: Colobus angolensis palliatus; assembly: GCF_000951035.1. Taxonomy (NCBI): domain Eukaryota; kingdom Metazoa; phylum Chordata; class Mammalia; order Primates; family Cercopithecidae; genus Colobus; species Colobus angolensis. The sequence continues at coordinate 1,402,662 of NW_012116755.1, forward strand.
ATCCAATACCCATACTCCCACTCGGCCATCGCAAGGGGTTGGGGTTGGCTTTTTTTCCGGCAACTTGCTCTCCCAGTGATCACTGCCATCAAGCTGGGGTTTCCAGTTCCCGCTAGGAAGCGTCGGGGACGTCCGGGCACTGCGCACCTCGGCAGCGCCGGCAAGCGCCTCCTCCCCCGTCTGTGGGACAACGCTCTGGTAAGCACCCGAGGCAAGAGGTCCCAGCAAGGTACTGGGACAGCGTTTGGTCATAGAGAGTGAGCGAGCCAGCGAGAGATATTCCTGGGTGGAGGGGTGGGGATGCCTTAGGACTAGTGTCCCCCACTCCCGGACCCTTCCCACCGAGAACTACCTACAGAGGGCTGCATCGCCTCTCCTCTCCTCTTCAGTCATCCTAGGGACTAGAGAAATGGAGGAGAGAAGAGCGGGGAAACAGCACCCCCGGGCCAATCACGACGTCCGCCCCTCCTTAGTCGGGGTCTCTCTCTCTCCTTCACACACACACACACACACACACACACACACACACACACACACACACGAGCTCCTAAGTCAACTCCAGCTCTGAGTAACTACGCCGCACGCCTCTCCCACTGGGAGTCCCCCGGCCAGTGTGGCTCGCCTCACCCCAGCTTCTTCACCCCAACCCCGGTTTCCCTTCCCAACTGACCGTGAAGCCGGAGGCAGTTCCCCAGTCCCAGACCCCGGTGGGGCTCCCGCCGCGGCCGCCGTTGCCTTCCCCTGCAGTCCCCAACCCGGGACCCGGCCTCGGGCTGCGGTGATGGCTCCTTGGAACGAGGCG
>NW_012116755.1:1403643-1422245 GCF_000951035.1 Colobus angolensis palliatus
AGGAGGCGACGCGCGCAGATGACGTGCGGCTCGCGGGGCTGTTCGGCAGCATGGCGTCCGTGGCGCTGAGCGAGGCGGAGAAGGTGTACATCGTGCACGGCGTCCAGGTAGCGACAGCAGCAGCGTTGGGTCGGCCGCCGGGTTCAGCCTGGCCCTGCGGGTCGCGGCCTGCCCTGGGTTTGCCAGGGAGGAGGCAGCCGAGCTGCGGCGACTCTCCGTTTACCTTGTGATTAAACGGCTCTGCTGCCGGCATTTGCAGTTCAGAGGTAGCAACGCGGACGTTTTTAGGACTGTTAGCGCATTTGCAGTTTTGCGGATCTATAAGATTCCGAACCCAGGCAGGAAGCGTTGGGCAGTCCCGGAGGCCTTTTCTTAGTGAGAGAGCATCGCCCCCAGGGCCGTCCATTCGGCATTCGCGCACATAACTGGTCCGAGCCTCAGTTTTATCTTCGAGGAAATGGGAGTTTGGAGGTGGGCTTCTGGCCTGCTTTTCCTCACCTCGTGGTTAGGAGGCGCATGCTAGGTGAACGCACTTTGAAAATACAAATTGCGGTACAAATAAAGGGGGAAGAGTTTTTAAAAAGCGGCTAGGACGCCTGTGATCCCAGCACTTTGGGAGGCCGAGGCGGGCGGATCACGAGGTCAAGAGACCGTCCTGGCCAACATGGTGAAACCCCGTCTCTGCTAAAAATACAAAAAAAAAAAAAAAATTAGCTGGGCGTGGTGGCGCGCTCCTGTAGTCCCAGCTACTTCGGAGGCTGAGGCAGAAGAATCGCTTGAACCCGGGAGGCGGAGGTTGCAGTGAGATCGCGCCACTGCACTCCAGCCTGGGCGACAGAGTGAGACTCCGTCTCAAAAAATAATAATAATAAATAAATTTTAAAAAGCGGCTAGGCAGCCGATAGCGTAAGTGCTGTTTCCATTTTGCCAATGGAGAACTAAGATCCCTAGGCAGCTGTTACCTAATGTCCTCTGTGTTCTATATTAAACCCCTGGTTTTGACCACTCCAGAGCGAGGGTTGAAACATGTTGGACCTGGAAACGAGCTACCCCATATCCTCCTCTGGCTCTGTCTCCACTTGTTAACCCACGGTGTGGTCCTCCTATCAGAGTTCTTCATCCCATCCTTGGCAGAGTTCTGGCGACAGCCCCTACCTCTTTTCCTCATGCCTTTCTTCTGTCAGTACCAACTGCAAAGTCAGTGGTCCTGTGATGTAGCCATCAGATTGAAGCAGCCAGCTATCATTAAAGTTCCACAACGTGAGTTAAGGACATTTCCATTTAAAAATCGTGACATACTGTTATCTTCCGGGCCCTTTATATATGAAGAAATGCCAGTATTTAGCTTATTAAGCCTGGATAATAAAGTCAGAACTCACAGTTGCATATTTTAGTTACAATTCAGGATTAGCAATAGTGGGACATATGTGTGTATTACTCAGTAACATGTGTTATTTGTGTGTAAGGGGGCATAAAAATGCCCAAAAGCAATTAGATATGTCTTTCCCTGCTATGTTTTTGTATACACTTTGTTCAGGTGATTTTTATCCTCAAAGTATGATTTTTAGGGACACATTAAGGATAACCATTTTCCTCTAAATTTAAAAACCTTTGGTTTTCTTTCTTTGTTACCGCAGCTTAGCGTGATGTACTGACTCTGTCATGTGTCATATTTTCTCTCACATTTCATCTCTGAAAGTGGCACTGAGGCATGGACATATCTGTAACTTCAAGGTTAGAGATTTCTCCCCAGCATCCTTAATTCCCATGGCAGTTCATTAGCTATCCAGCAGCAGAGTCCCACCATAGTCATAAATCCTTTGTTACTTTATAATGAGTAATAAAATCATTTATATTTATAACACACCTGTTATTTGCTGGGTGCTGTGGGGGAAGAAAAGACTATAAGCCTCAGTTCTGATCCTTGAGATGCCTAGGATCTAATTTGGGCAAAGTTAGTTAATTTTATTTACCAACATATATCTAGCCCCTGGCATGTTATGTGGGAAGCAGTAGGGATGCTAAAACATGGTTGTGAAATAAATGAAAGATAGGAGGGAGACAAACAGAGTAAAAGTGAATAAAATAAAGACAAAGGTAATAAGATCTATGCCAAGGAAGTGGTATAGTTAGTGGAGGTTGAAGAAGTTAAAGTATACCAGGGGCCCGGCATGGTGGCTCATGCCTCTAATCCCAGCACTTTGGAAGGCTGGGATGGGAGGATCTTTTGAGCCTAGGAGTTTGAGAGTAGCTTGGGCAACACAGTGAGAGCCCATCTCTAAAGAAAAATATATTTTTTTAATAAATAAAAAGAATTCCAGGGACTTGTAATGCTCTGAAGGCTTCCCTAAGTAGGTGGAATTGTTCCCCTAAATCCATGTCAGGGATTCCTCCTCTGTATCTTCAGGACTCAGTGTTCATTTCTTCAACACAGAACTGAGCTAGACTCGGGCTAAGAAGGAACCTGTCGTTATATAGCTCTCATACGAGAAGGAAGATGCAGAAATTATAAATGTGGCTGGGTGCGGTGGCTCAAGCCTGTAATCCCAGCACTTTGGGAGGCCGAGACGGGCGGATCACGAGGTCAGGAGATCGAGACCATCCTGGCTAACACGGTGAAAACCCGTCTCTACTAAAAAATACAAAAAAAAAAAAACTAGCCAGGCGAGGTGGCGGGCGCCTGTAGTCCCAGCTACTCGGGAGGCTGAGGCAGGAGAATGGCGTGAACCTGGGAGGCGGAGCTTGCAGTGAGCTGAGATCCAGCCACTGCACTCCAGCCTGGGCGACAGAGCGAGACTCCGTCTCCAAAAAAAAAAAAAAAGAAATTATAAATGTACTTGAGTGTTTATATATAAAATTGTACTAGTGCTATGAAGGAAAAAACAGGGACATGATCTAGACTGGGAGGTCAGAGGAGGCTTCCCTAAGGAAATAGCATTTGAACTGAGCTCTCAGCATGACTGAGAATTAAGTAGGCGTGAGTGTTCCAGAAGGAAGGGATGGTGAGTCTGTAAATCCTCAGGTGGAGGACATGTGGAGCCCAGTGCGTGGGCTGAGGGAAATGGTGGAAGATCAGCTTGCACAGGTGGCCAGGAGCGCAATCCTAGAGGTCTTAGAGGCTCAGTCATTCCCTCGTCATGGATCTTGGAAGGAATAGCCTGTTGACTTCTCTGTATGGGGGACCCTTAAGGCATAGCCAGTGTCTGGCACTTGGTAGGTTCTTAGTAGCACTGAATGAGTAAGGTAAGCTTTAAAGGAGGAATTAGTTGGATGGTGTTTTTGTTTTTTAAATCAAGCCTCCCTCTCACCAGTACCATGGACATACTTGGCCACAGTTGTTGGTAAATGCTGAACTCTGTGTATCACAGAGCCATGCAGAGTAATGGGCTTCAAATCAATGTCTTCATAAGGGCTTATTAATGTTGGCTAAAAATATGCCATATTTATAGAGGAGCAAAACACAATTTACACCATTCAAATAAAGGCAGGATGCAGGTGAATGAGCCTACCATGAATCTCCACTGATTCAGTTCTGAAATCTCCTACACTTTTCTTGCCTTGGTTATAGAGTGCCAGCAGTGCACCTTAAGCAGTGCCTGCCTGGACTCCTGTTGCTTGTATAGTCCTAGTCATTTTGTGTTTTACTTTTCACCTTTGGTCCAGTAAGGTCCCTTTCAGCTTCTGATGTCACTTTCCCTTCAGCCTTTGGTTCTTTTGCTATTTCAGGGAATGTTTCATCCTGTTTTGGTGATAGTTAGAAGCAGTTGAAATTAACCTCATGATGTTGTGTTGAGGATTCAGTTGCTAGTAATGGTAACCAACACACTGGCTCAAGAAAAATAGTATGGATTATAAGGCTGCAAGTGTTTCTCCAGGAATTCAAGGGCACTTGGATGAGCAAGGCTCTCCCTTGCTAATCTCTGCTGCTTTTTTTTTTTCCCCCCTCTTTGCTTTGTTTTTGTCTCCCTGCAGATTAGTTTTCTATTTCTTGGGCCAGTGGTAGAAAAAATGTGGTTCCTTCCTAGCTCCTCTGGGAACGAGAAGGAACGAGAGACCATTCCTTCTCGTTCAGTTCTGAACTCATGTTTCCAAGAGAAAGAAACTCTAGTTCTTTTTGGGGGTTGAGGGAAAGGATGGACAGAATAATTAGGCTCAAACATGGCCACTAGAGGATGTGTCATACTTGGGAGAAGTCAGTTTGTGAGAAGGGAGGGTGGATCATTTTAGTTTTTGGCAGAAAATGGAACCCACTTCAGATAGTTCAGGAGACTTTTATGATGGGACTCTAGAGCAGTATGGATGGGTTTCAGGGAACCAATAAGAGATGTTGAGGAGCCCCAAGACAAACAACTGCTGGGAGTGGCTACTGCCCCTAGTCTGAAGGGGCCAGGGGAGGAAACAGTATTACCACATTTCAGTGATAGCTGGAACTGTGGAGGAAGGGCTGCCCAACATAAGTCATAGTCTTGGATAGATGCAGGCAGTATCAGAAATGTGGCCCCTAGATTGGGGGTGAGGGGCACCCTCTGATCTGGTATCTTCCATTGGACAAACCCAACCAGAAGGCAGCAAAGGGAGTCTAGGTGATACAATTTGAGGTGAACAGATCCGCACTTCCAGGGGAGAGCAGAGAATCAAAAAGGTTGATTAAATCAGTATTTTGATAAATAATTTGATTGGTTTCTCTTAGGTTCTCTTTCAGCCTTTGAAGGCTATATCCCATTCTTATTAGGTACATATTATAATTTTTATTTCATTGAATATTTACAACAGTTCTGAAGGTAAAGTATCTCTACAGACGAGGAACTGAGCTTGGGTGGGTTGAGTCACTTGTCCAAGGTGACACAGTAATTGAGTGGTGGCACTGGGATTTAAATCCAGATCTGTCTGATTGGAAAGCGCATACTTGACTCTGAGGCCACCTTCCTGCTGCAGTGAAAGTCATTGCCTTCCATTTCCTCAGTAGGGATCCAGACATCAAGGCGGGAGAGAATCTTTGCTTCCTCTACCTCCTTTTCTTTCTCTTCTTCTCTGAAAGTTTGTGGGGAAACAGGAAGGGAAAGAGAAAGTTTTTTTTTTTTTTTTTAAGTTCTAGGGTACATGTGCACAATGTGGAAGTTTGTTACATATGTATACATGTGCCATGTTGGTGTGCTGCACCCATTAACTCGTCATTTACATTAGGTATATCTCCTAATGCTATCCTTCCCCCCTCCCCACAATAGGCCCCGGTGTGTGATGTGGGAAAGAGAAAGTTCTAATTGACACCTCCCACTCCTTAATTTTTCTAGAGCTTAAATAGTATATGGCATATACTGCTGTATTGTTGTTTTGGTTGCATTTTTCCCACATTGATTATAAGTTCCTTTAGAACCCTATGTTGCATTTCTTTGTATAGCTTTTGTCTCACTAGTATTGTAAATTATTTTCTCTGCCCATACTATGCAGAACTTGGAGCAGACTTCAGAGTTTTTAGAATCTAGGATTTATCCTCTTTTCTGGCTTAACTGGCTAGATATGTGTTTTCTTCATCCATGAGAAGCCATTACTAACCTCCCTCTTAGCCCGGGAATTCTGAAGCCTTGAAGTGCATTTTCCTCACCTACAAAATACAGAGTCTGAGGCTTTACCCCAGCATTCTGAATCAGACTCCCTGGGGCTGAGGCCTAAGAATGGACATTATCATAAAGTGTTCGGAAATTTGGGGGCATCCACCAGACATTGGCCCATGGGCAAGCCACTGACCAGAGATGTAGGAATCTCTGCTCTCTCCTGCTGAAGTCGTATGGTTTCCTGCCTCTTTTTGAATGAGGCTTTGGAGTCAGACTGAGCAGGCACCTTCACCATTTACAATAAGTGATTTTACCTGCATAACTGAGCCTGCTTCCCCTTGTGTAAAATGGGGACGTAGGCACCTGGAGGTAGAAAGGGGTTGTGAGGAATGTTGAGATAAAGAGATGTCAAGCACTTGGGCTGTGGTCAACGCAGAAAATAATGTTGGCTCCCTTTCAAGTTTGTTTTTCCATCAAAAGTGTGACTTTGTCCTAAACCATCCACACTAGATCCCCAACCTTCATAGTGACCTCATTAAAGATTCAGCCTGTGGCTCTTGAGAATTAACCTCTTTTGATTTGAAGGAATCGGGATTTTTCAATTATCGCAAGAAAAGGGATAGGCCGGGTGCAGTGACTCACACCTGTAATCCCAGCGCTTTGGGAAGCTGAGGTGGGAGGATCACCTGAGGCCAGGAGTTGGCGGCCAGTCTGGGCAACATAGCAACACCCTATCTCAAAAAAAAAAAAAAAAAAAAAATTAGGTGTGCAGTGGTGTGTGCCTGTAGGCCTAGCTGCTTGGGAGGCTGAGGCCGGAGGATCGCTTGAGCCCAGGAGTTGGAGCTGTCACTTCAGCCTGGGTGACAGAGGGAGACTCTGTCTCTTAAAAAAAAAAAAAGAGAAAAAAGAGAAGGGGGATCTGTGGCAAGAGCTGGAAAGTCCCCAGCCAGCTCTGAGGTACCACCTCTCATGGGCTCCGTGGATTATCTCATGACCTGTGTGGCTGTATGACTATCTTTATCTCTAGTGACACCTCTGCTTTTCTTTGCCAAGATTTATCCCTTCTCTGCAGGCACTTGCTGTCCAGCTTCCCTTCTTTGTAGAATCTGCCTCTGCCCAATACCTTTACTTTTATGTGGCCTCTCTGGGCTCCTCCATATCATGACCTGTCAGCTCTTCTTTAACTCCTTTCTTCTCTCAAGCGTTTCTCAGATCAGAGATCAGATTCCAATGAGATAATCAGTTTGGTCTGCAAGTATTTTATGCCAAACAGAGCTGGTCACCGTTTGGATTATATGCCTTTGGTTCAGGCACATACCCTGGTCCTGGCTGTTGGAGATGGATGGTGACTGTTACGTGGCCTTTACAGGACTGTAGGCACAATAAAGCTTTCCCGCATTCAGCCTACTGAGTGCTATGGCCATGACCTGGACATTAAACTGGCCCTCATAGGTTTGGACCTGGCCATGGCAATTGACTAACCCTACCACAGGGCTCTTGGAACCCTGTGAAAGCCATTTTATTGTATGTTCTTGGCTGTTGAAGGGAGTTGTAGCCCAGCTGATGGCTTCCATTTCTTTTCTGTGGATCTTGCTTTCATTGTAAGCATTGTTTAGGGTTATAGCATGGAAGAGGGAGATCAGGGCCTCAGCCTGGTTTTCAACTATGAGATTGAGCAGTCAGTATTCAGTTGCTGAATCTGGGCATGACAGAATTGGAGCCGGCCCCCAAGACTCTTGATTTTTAGCTCTCTGCCCTTTCTGTTTACAGACCCATGGCACAGAAAGGTTTATGCCCAGACACTGCAGGGTACAGCCTTATGGAGCCATATCGTTTGAGAGGAATGCCTGGCTACTCAGCAGGGTTGGAAAGTCAAACAAGGATCAACACCTAGTTTTGCCTGCTGTGTTGTGGGCCCAAGCCTGCAAAGCTAGACCAAATGTGGTCCCTTTCCTAAGCGGGGGGTCACCTTCTAGTAGGGGAAGGAATTTAGTCTCACTTCTCCTCTAGGAATCTGGAGTATTAGACAAGTCAAAGCAAAGTAATGAGGGGTTAACATAACCTCAGAGGACCACTTTGAGTCTAAAATCCTTCCAGGTGTGTCAGATTGGTAGCGCCAACTTGTCAGTTTCTATTAAGAAGTAATAGGACTGGGCTTCCTGGGTGTGAGGGAAAGCAGGTCTAGGCTTAAATGTCCTTCCACTCTGTCACAAACAGGAGATTGAAACTTAGGTGCCTCCATTCTTATCTGTAACCTCTCTCAGGGTTGTTTTTGAGGATGCAGTGAGTTAATGCATGCCCCCAGAAGCAGGGGAAGGGAACTGCTTTGGGGAGACTCCTGTATGTTATACTGAAGGGCTCCCTTAAATGCTTTATGACGTTTCTGTTCTCTTGTAACTCTGTAAGGTCGGGGTTATCCCTACTTTCTAGTGAAGAAACAGGCTTAGAGCTATTGAGGTCAAGGTCGCAAAACTGGCATGTGACAGCAGAGATTTAAGTATAATTTGGAAGTTGACTGTTTCCACCACACCACACCCTATTGGTAGGGTTGTTGTGATCACATGGGTAACAGCTATGAAAGTCACCAAGAGCTTTCCTGGCATCCAGAAGCCCTTGATCTAGAGGCACATCAGTCTCCTCTGCTGAGAAGGAAGGGACACCACTCCATGCTGTTGACATCTCTTGAGTTTTAAAATGGAGCTTTTACCTCAGGGTAACTCCTATTTAAATGTTCACACATGGATTAATTCCTTTGCTCCTTACTGCTGCAGATAAATAAAAACTGTGGTAGGGCACCAGGCTCTGAGCTAGGCCAGGCAGGTTTGGACAATTTCCTAAGCCTCTTATAAAGAAAACTGGATTAAAAAAAAGTTGCCCTGGGTACAGTGATTCATGGACTGGTTTGGTTTTTGGTTTGTTTTCTTTCTATTTTTTTTTTTTTTTTTTTTTTTTTGAGGCAGAGTCTCGCTCTGTCACCCAGGCTGGAGTGCAGTGGCCGGATCTCAGCTCACTGCAAGCTCCGCCTCCCGGGTTTACGCCATTCTCCTGCCTCAGCCTCCCGAGTAGCTGGGACTACAGGTGCCCGCCACCTCGCCCGGCTAGTTTTTGTATTTTTAGTAGAGACGGGTTTTCACCGTGTTAGCCAGGATGGTCTCGATCTCCTGACCTCGTGATCCGCCCGTCTCGGCCTCCCAAAGTGCTGGGATTACAGGCTTGAGCCACCGCGCCCGGCCATCTATTCTTTTTTTCTATGGAAAAAAAATATGCATACTTGGAAAAGAAAATGTGTAGCTTTTCATTTATCTTTTACTTATCACCTGAGCCTTCCTCCAGGAGGCAGAGAGTGAATTAAAGGCTGCAAAGGCAATGTCTGATGAGGCTCAGTTTTCTGACAGCCCACCAGCCCCGTCCTGGACCAAGTACATTTTCACTACAAAGAGGTGTGACTAATCTTTCAGAGCAAGTGATATGTTAGAAGCAGTAGTTGGACCAGATGTGGTGGCGCATGCCTGTAATCCCAGCACTTTGGGAGGCTAAGGCAGGTGGGTCACTTGAGGCCAGGAGTTTGAGACCAACTTGGGCAACATAGCAAGACCCCATCTCTAAAAAAAAAAAAAAATTAAAAAAATTAAAAATTAGCTGGGCATGGTAACATGTGCCTGTAGTCGAAGGATTGCTTGAGCCTAGGAGTTTGAGGCTGCAGTGATCGCCACTGCACTATAGCCTGGGTGATAGAGTGAGATCCTGTCTCAAAAAAAAAAAGGGAAGAAGCAGCAGTAGTAAATCCCGTGACCTTGTGGCCAGCCAGTTCATCCTATGAAGGAGGTCTGTGCTGAGTCCTTTTATAAAGTGAAGAGACCCTTTAGAATGCAGTGGACTGTGTAGCATAGGTTACTGTGTAGCAGAGGTTAAGAGCTCTGACTTGAGGCTTAAATGCTTCTTACTGGCTGTGTGAACTTGGGCCATTCATTTGACATCTTTTAACCTCAGTTTTCTCATTTGTAAAATGGAATGAATAACACTATCTTATAGGATTTTTGAAAAGATTAAATGCGTTAACTATGCAGTATTCCTTGCACATTATCTGGTATATAGTAAATGCACAGTAAATAGCAGCTGCTATTATTTATTGCAAATAATTGCAGCCATTTTAATTTATAGATCTGTAGAATTAGAGAACCACTTTGAGACTAATTTAATCTCCATCTTTTACAAATGATGAAACTAATCCAGAGGGGGAAGGGGCTTGTCCTAAGTCAAGTGGCTAGTTAGTGCCAGGAGCTGGCCTGGAACCATGAGTCATGTTCCTAATGATTGTTCACACTTATACCGTATCTACACCCCACGAAGAGCTTCTTGTCAATAATGTTTCTGGGCTGGGTTTTCACTTTCCTAGCTGGGGAGTGGGGCACATGGGGGTGGAGAGGGGTGGAGTGTGAGAGATTGAGCTAGAAAGGCTTCAGTTTCTATGGGTGAGGTTGGGAAGAGACACAGTTACATAGTTACGGGTCCTCCGGTGAAGAGGGATCACCTTCTGGAGTTCTACCCCAAAGGCTCACTCTCTTAGACTTGAAATTCTGTTGCTTTTTGAATCCATCTCCAGACTCAAGATAGGGATTTCTTCTAGGGAGGAAAGGTGCTGGGAAAGGATGGGCTGTGCAGGACTTTCCACCTGATTTGTGACGTTTATTTTCTGTCATTGAAAAGTTAAACGAGTGAAAGACCTGAAGCAAGTATGGCAGAGGGTGATCATTGGTACGTGTGGTGCTGTAGTGTTTTGCTTTTCTCTGTTTAATTTCTCAAAAAAGTCAGTAACATATGCAGTTAGCCAGGCAGTGTAAAGATAAACTGTTTAAAGATAAACTGTCAGCCACATACTTTAAAGCAGTGTTTTGTTTTATTTTTTGTTTCTGGGAAGCATCAACTCCTTGGAGAATCTGATTAAACTAATTATTCTTTTTCTGAAAAAAACTGCTTTTGAAAAATGTTTACAAAGAATGAGAAGGAGCTCCATGAGCCAACGTGGAAAGATTTCCTGCATGTATATATATAGTTAAGTGTTAAAAAAAAAAAAAGTAAGAGTATCTACAGTGTTCCACCTTTCATATAAGAAACAAGGGGATATTTAAAAATTCATGTATTTGCTTATTTGTGCAGAGAAAATACAAGAAAGATAAACCAGAAACTAAAGAGAAACCTGGGGTGAATGGAAAGAAAGGGGCATGAAAATAGCATAATACAGAGAAGAGGAGAGTGACATTTCTCTGAGCATACTTTTCTGAGTTTTGTCTCTTAGAACTATAGTGATAGCTCACAAACCCAGAAAGTAAGTAAGTAAAAGTAACCAGGATGTAGGGAAACCCAAAATGGAATACAAAAATTTGCAAATGAAAAATAGCCAGGCATGGCGGTGCGCCTGTAATCCCAGCTACTTCAGAGGCTGAGGCAGGAGAAGCGTTTGAACGCAGGTAGCGGAGGTTGCAGTGAGCCCTGCCATACTGCACTCCAGCCTGGGCGACAGAGCCATAGTCTGAAAAAAAAGTTACAAGTTACAAATGAGTCTGTGTTACAATGAATAATGTAACCACACTGAAGGGCACGTGGAAGAAAAGAACTCAAGTAACTGGAAAACAGTATTTTGGCTGAATACCATGAGGCTAAAGACAGAACTTTATACAAATGCTGTGCACCCTTAGTAAATTTGTTTCTCATAGGGGTATGGATTAGAAGTTTGGAAACTATGTGTATGCTAAGATTGAACAAATATAGAAATGCATGGTAGATAATAAAAACCAGGTTTCTCCTTCTTTGAGAAAGAAGTTACAAATAAGAAAAGGAGGAAGGCTAGAATGAACCATGTGATGTTAGATTGGAATTAGCTATCAGTATGAACTCATGGCTTTTTAATAGATACGTAGATAGATACAGAATTACACATAGATTTGAGGGGGTGGGGGGGCGGTTAGTATACATACCTGTATTTTCTAGCTCTGTCTGCTAAGAAGTTCTGAAAGAAATAATATTCCAACAGCAATGAACTTAGAGCCTAGATTTTTTTCAGTACCATTCCCCAATAAAAGCAACCAGGGCTCCTTGGAGAAAGGCTTGATCCCTAGGGCTGGACAGAGAAAACACAAGAGGATAGATATCTTGTGTTGCAGAAAGTATATAATTACTCACAAAAAGTTGGTGGCATGTTGAAAGAGCACAAAAACTAACCCAAAGAAGCCCCCAGTGGCCAAATTTGGAACACTGAGCAGCAAAATAACTAATGATAGTAGTGGATTATAACCATAGCATAAAAGATACCAATGAGTTGTACTGATACAAGTAATTGAAGGAGTAAATAAATGGGCAGAAGGAACAGGCAGCGCATAGACCTCCCTGAAAACCATCTTCTGCCAAAAGAGTCAGCAAACTTCCTGTAAAGGATTGGATAGTAAAGATTTGGGGCGTTATGGATCATATCTCCGGCCCAACCACTCAGCTCTGCTTTTGTAGTGCAGAAGCAATCATAGACAATACCTAAACAAGTGAACATGGCTGTGTTCCAGTAAAACTACAAAAACAAGGTCCCTTAGTTTGTTGACCCTGTTCTAGACTGCCTCGTTAGAAGATTAGGTGTCTTTCCCTGTTTACACAGTAGATCTTTTTGAATTTTAGGGGTAGGAGGGCTTCAGTTGAGATGATTGTACCCTGTAGCTCTGACACATATACTTCTTGGTGCAATTTAAGAATTGCAGATTTGGAGAGAGGTGACTTACTTTGTCTCTTGTTCAGATCTTGTTTTTGTGTGCATATTCTGTATAGTGGTATGTAGTGTAGATTTTGCAATCAGACACAACTGGCGTGGAAAACTAGCTTTGTCTTCACTAGCTGTAGGACCTTGGACAAGTCACTCAACTTCTCTGAGTCTCCATTTCCTCATATGTAAAATAGTAATGTTGTTGTTAGCTACAAGGACAGAATTTTAGATGATCCACTAAGAGGAAAAGATATTCTGCATATATCTTCTCTAGGGGGAAAATGAGTGAGTTAGTTTAGGAGTCTATTATTGGTCTGGGGTGACAGCTATAGGATTGTGATTGTTAACACCTAGGAAGACCTCCGCGTGGATGGCCGTGGCTGTGAGGACTACCGATGTGTTGAAGTGGAAACTGATGTGGTGTCCAACACCAGTGGGTCCGCCAGGGTCAAGCTGGTGAGTACTGTGACCATGGTTCAAGCCCAGGTGGAGAAATGAGTAGACCCTAAGGAATGAGCTGCTGATGCCATCTGGCTTTTGGAATGCAGATTGCTCTTGGGGAAATCAAAGATCCAAGCCAAACTCAGGGAGGGGGGTGTCTCCATATCTGAAAGACTGCTCACCTCCTCCAAAGACCGCTTTCCAAGTCTTAGCACTGCTCCTAAAAGAGTCCCCCACGGGTGTATGTCCAGAAGAGGAGGGAGGTGGTGGAGCGCCTGGCTGCCTGCTCTGAGTGAGGACCCGTCTTGCATGTGTCTGCAGGGTCACACAGACATCTTGGTGGGCGTGAAAGCAGAAATGGGGACGCCGAAGCTGGAGAAACCAAATGAAGGTTACTTGGAGTTCTTTGTTGACTGGTCAGTATTATGCAGATATTTCTAAAGAAAAAATTCTAATGAAAAATGATTTTAAAGATGATGATTCAGAAAACGAACCTCTAGTTTCCTGTTGAACCCACTTTTATACTTATCATTCAGCCATCCAGCAGGCATTTGCTGACCTCCTCCTATGTGCCAGGTGCATAGTCAGGACTCTTGGCTTGAGTCCTGCCCTAGTCTGAACCACCTGGCTATTGCTGGCCTTGTTTTCCCTGCCCAATAAAGGAGGACATCTGCCAGGCAGTCTAGCGCATGATTGTGATGAGAGTCAAATGAAATGATTGTGTTATGGTGCTTTGAAAAATATCATACACAGTAAGGATCATTTGGTCTAAAATGTACTGTTTCTCTTCCTACTCTAGTTCTGCAGAAAACTGTTCATGATTTGTTTGACAGATGAAGCCTAGGGTCAGCCAAGCAGCCTGACAGGCTGAGGAAGTGGCAGCTAGGCAGGCAGTATGGGTGCTGAGAAGAGAGAGGGCTCTGTAGTGTCTGCAGCCAGCCTTGGGCCAGAATGTCACTTCCTTTTCTGGCCAGCTTTATGATCTCAGGCTGGTTACTCAGTCTCACTGTGGCCAAATTTCTTCATCTAAAAAATGAGGATAATAAATAATACCGTGGTGATGAAGAGGAAATGAATAGAGTGAGTACTTAGCACAGTGACTGAGACTCCCAGTGGGCTTTCAATAAGTATTATTTTTCCTTATTTTGTCAGTAAGTTCAATAAGTATCATTAGCTCCACATTCTAGGGGTTGGGGCTTTTTATTGGGTTGCTGGCCAGGTCCCGTCTTCTATCAGTTACCTTGCTTCTGGAAGCCAGGCCTTCTTGAAGTGGGTAAGGATCTCTGTGGGCTCATGCTGGGTGTAGGTGTATAATGTTGACCCTGTATCAAGATCCCCAAGACCACCTCCTCCACATTCAGAGATTTGCTGGACTTAGCATATAGTGATACTCACAGCTAAGGTTTATTATAGCAGTGAAAATACAGTAACTTCTTTGTGACATTTCTGCCCAGGAAAGCCCATTAGAGACTCAGCACCCAAGATTTTTACTGGGGGCTGGTCACATAGACACTCGCTGCTTAATACATAATGAAGTTTTCTAAAGGAAAGCAAATGTTCAGCATAAATGATATGATTTGCACAATATAGGCACAATGGACTACCCCCATCAGTTTAATATTGACTGGGAATAGTCTGAGAGCCAGATTCCCAGATGGCAGCCAAGGGCCAACCCTGCAAACAGACCCTTCTGAAAATAGCAGCCTTGGACCGCAACGGCAGCCCTTTTCTGCACAAATGTTAACCCACTTCTGTAGGGTAGTTACAGCCTTCCAGTCTGAACTTCCATACACGGAAGCTGATTCTCACAGTACTCCTGTAAGAGAAATGACAAATGAGTTCAGAGAGGGTAAGTGACTTTCCCAGGGTTACAAAGCTAAAAATGCCAGCTCAGGTCTGTCCAAGCTGTGAATCTTTGCTCGTTTTACTTCATGCAGCCTATAGAAGTCAGCTTTGGAGGGCTGCTCTTGGGGAGTCCAAGAACTATCCATGTTCATTTTTCTGGTCAGTTTTTTTTCCAGCCCACTCCTGTCCTCTGCTCTGGTCCCCCAAGTCATCTCTCCTGGTTCTGCTCATCTTCTCTCACCAGCTTGAGTTGTCCCATGGAATTGGGACATCCTCTAAGTTACTGTGGATGATGGTGACCTTGTTCAAGCCCCCAATTTATCTTTTTCTTTGTTCTTGGAGGAAGCAAAATGCCTCTGGTAGCCTTGATCTGCCTAATTCAATGCAGTAAGCAGTCACTGATAAGCAGACAATGTGTGAGGAACTGTAATTTGCTTTCTTTTTCATCTCCTTCATTACCTTCTACCTCATTCATTTTAAGCAGACCAAAGACATTCAGCCCAACCACACCAAAGAGAGGGTGTTGCCCTCAGATGCTTGGTATAGGGGATACATTTCATTGTGACTCTTTGTCTAAATATGACTCCAGGTTAGCCTGCTGCTCTTATCCCTTTCTTGTCCCAGCTGTATAGGAAGAGTGACTCTAGTGTGAGAGGATCCTTTGAGTTGCCTCTTCTCAAGATCTGGCTTCTAGAAGTAGCCTGTCTTTCCTGCCTTAGAGTGGCTGCCTCCTGGTCTCTTTTCCTCCTCCGTGGGTCTCAATCCACAGTCCCAAGAGCTCCAATTTCTAGGTAGTTCTCCTGAATTGATTTCCCAAGGTGGACAGTCTCAAAGTGGCACACTTTAGCTTCTTTAAGTGGCTCAGCTAATGTAATCAGCCCAGCAAGTAGAATCACATTTCCTACAGAGATGGGAGAGGTTACCAAGCACTGATGGCTGCCACCTGTATCAGAACCTCACTTGAGTCTTCAAGGAGCGTAATTATTTTAATTGCATAAACAAGCATGGCCTTTTATTCTGAATCAGTGAATAGGAATGGCTTCTGGACACCCGTGGATGTGCCCAGCAATAAGGGTGCCACACGCCCACTCCCACCTGGACTCCAGGCATAGGGCCTCTGCTGGAGAGCTCAAGGCATTTGCCTATCCACAGGCTGAAACATAGTTGCTACCCAGTGGAAGGAAAGAAATTGGTGGTGATGGTGGTGGCGGCGGCAGCGGTGATGATGGTGAGGGTTTCTTCTGCTGCTCTGAGTCTAGTTTGATTTAACTTCTTGTCAGCAACTTCCAGTTTTAATTAAATTCCCAGGAGTAGAGAGGTCTCAGAAAACTAATTGAATTTCTGCTAACTCATTTCACTTGGTTTTGTCTACGTGGAATGATAATACATGGAGCCAAGAAAGACATTGTCGCCACCTCCATAATTTACCCTGTTTCTTGGGAATGATGAAAAATCTTTGCTATAGCCCTCACAGCCCTTTGGAAAGACTGCTTCACTGACCCTGAGCCCAGCTCCAGAGATGCCTGCAGCACTGTCACTAAACTGGGAGCAAAATCTGACCTTTTCATGTCTTTGGTTTACTGATTGTAGCTGAGAGTAGGCTATTTTAAATGAGAACTTGGAAACTTTAGGAAAAAGTAGTTTCTATCTAAAGCCCAAGAGGAAGGTAAGATTTTAGTGAGCTGGTGTGTCACCCTGTGCTGCCACTAGGCGGTGAGCCATCAAGTTGCTTCTCAGTTCTCCGACCATTGTGTTGATGGATTTAGGACTATGGTTTAGCCTCTCAGAGAGACTTGGGTTTTTAACTAGGGGAGTTTAGGAGAACATTTTTCATTCATAAATGTTTCAGGATATTCTGCACTTGTCACTTCCCTTTGGGATCTTAAATATTTTTCAGTGTGATCAGTTGTATTTTTCACTAAAATTGAACCAGAATCTTCAAGCCTGCATTGGTGGGTAGAACTACTATATCTGGGTTCCTTGCCTGCTTACTGCTGCTAAAGGGGACACTGTTCCTGGCTGAAGGGCTGGGGGTGGGTACAAAGCAGAGAGGCAACCTGCAGAAGCCTTTTGAGGCTAATTGTGATCAAAGTCTCCCAAGCTGATGAGATAACTCTCGCAGAAACTTCAAACAAAGGCTTGTGATGAAAAGCTCAGAATGCACTTACTATTGGTCTGGTACCCATTCACAGGAACGCTTCCGCAGGCTCAGAAGTGAGCACATGTACACACAGAGGAATCAGCCTTAGGGCCTGTGCTGGGGCTAGATGACTACTGGAGGGGTAAGGCCCGAGTTAGCCCTGCCTAGATACCCACTAGATCACTTTTTCTGCTATGGGCCTGGCCTGACCTGGCTGTAAGACTTCATAGATTTGCAGGCCAGATTGATTGCCAGGCAAACAACAATAGGCCCAGTGTCTATAGTCCCTTTCCAGGTAGGCATGGCCTTGATCTCAACCTACCCCAGTTAAACCAGAGATGTTCCAAGCAGGAGGGTAGAGGTGATGAGTCAGAAGGGGTGGAGGGCTGGGAGGGGTAGCATTCCCGGGATCTTAATTAGTTTTTCCAGCTCAGTAAACAATTTCCCACAACTCTGGAAGAGGGACTGGTCATGCTTTATGAAGGGTCAGAATTGGTTTTGGTAAATGCAGAAAGCATTTGGTTTTATGCCCAAAAGACCAAGTGTGTACACCCCCCACTGAAGGAGTAGATTGTGAGGCATATGAGCAGGTGGCTACAATTACCAGCCTGTGTTTTCTTTCTCTCTCTCTCTCTAACAGAGCAGAACAGCTTTTTATTTGGGGCTTCCTTGGTCAACATTCCTTGACTCCAACATTTGTGGTCTAATGATAAGTCCCAAGACCAGAGCACACATTCATTTCCTTGAGGCAAAAGGTAAAACCAAGGAAAGTGAATCTGACTAATGTTAGACTATAAACCAAGCTTGCCAAATTACAGGTTCAAGGAGAGTTCAGGGAAGCATAGCAGATAAAGGCCAGGCTGCCTGGGTTAGAATTTTAGCTTACCAGGCACAGTCATCTTGTGGCCTTGGACAAATTACATAACCTCTCTGTGACTCGGTTTTCTTATTTCTAGAATGGAGTCAATACCTCCTAGGGTTATTGTGAACACTAAATGAGTTAATACACCTAAAGTACTAAGAGTGGTGTCTAGCTCATACCAAACATTCAAAAAAAAGGTAAGGTTTCCCTTCTTGTAAAATGAGAGAGTTAGACCATCTGGGATCTCACAGTGTCATTCCACAGGTCAGATCCCACCTGTGAGATTTTTGTTTCACATAGGGATTTTTTTTTTTAAGGTGGACCTTAAGTCAGGGCTGGAAAGTTTGCCACAGCCTCCGTCGTTCTCTATTAGTTATAGAGAATGGTTTTCTTATTAGTTATAGAGAGTGGCCCTTTGTTCAGATACAGGTAGTAACCTTGCTGACTCCTATAGGCATTTGGGTTTTTATCCTCTGGAGATGGTCTCTAAGGCCTGTTCCAGGTCTACGCTTCTGTCAGAAAGAGTCCTTGGGCTGTGAGTGCCCAGTAATGAAGTGGAATCCTCATTTCTCTACTCCAGCCTTTGTCTTCACCCATCAGCAGAATATGGGGTCTCTGGCTTTCTTATGTTACTTAAAGCATTGTACCCCATCCCCCACCCTAAACAATTGCCTTCCGTTTTCCCAGCCTCCTCCCCAGAGTCACTGCACAGCTGTGGCACCATCCAGACACAGGAGAGTTCCATGGGCTCATGAATCTCTGAACCTTCCTCTCTGTCTGACTGCTGGCTACGCTGAAAGAATGGGTGTGTCTGTGTGTGTGTGTTTTCAGCCATTTAAAAATAGGTAAAAATGGCCGGGCACGGTGGCTCAAGCCTGTAATCCCAGCACTTTGGGAGGCCGAGACGGGCGGATCACGAGGTCAGAAGATCGAGACCATCCTGGCTAACATGGTGAAACCCCGTCTCTACTAAAAAATACAAAAAACTAGCTGGGCGAGGTGGCGGGCGCCTGTAGT
>NW_012116755.1:1422361-1432051 GCF_000951035.1 Colobus angolensis palliatus
AGTGAGCTGAGATCCGGCCACTGCACTCCAGCCCAGGCAACAGGGCAAGACTCCGTCTCAAAAAAAAAAAAAAAGGTAAAAATTTCCACTTTAACCCAGTGTCCAGGAAAACCAATGGGGCATGAGTTTGTTGTTGTTGTTTTTTGAGACAGAATTTTATCTTGTTGACCAGGCTGGAGTGCAATGGCACCATCTCAGCTTACCGCAACCTCTGCCTCAGGTTCAAGTGATTCTTGTGCTTTAGCCTCTCGAGTAGCTGGGATTACAGGCATGTGCCACCACGCCCAGATAATTTTTCTATTATTAGAGACAGGGTTTCTCCATGTTGGTCTGGCTGGTCTCAAACCCCCGACCTCAGGTGATCTGCCTGCCTTGGCCTCCCAAAGTGCTGGGATTCCAGGCGTGAGCCACCGTGCCCGGCCAGGGGCATGGTTTTATAGGTAGATTAATTTAGACAGTTGGACCTGGGAAGCTCTATAAATTGTCCCCTAAGGCTGTAGAAGAGTTAGTGCATTAATCCCAAAGAAATTAGTCATACCCAGGAGGATGTGCCCACTACATTCAGGGAAAGAGAAACATTTTGAGCGTAAGCATCTCTGACTGGATTTGTGTACACAGAAATCTCTGTAGATTATTTTTAAGCACTTAAAACAGGGACTTAATACTGATTGCTTAGTGTTTAAATTAGAAACAGGTTATGTTTTGCTGGCTGTGCAAAGTAAAAACTTGGTCCCTAGTGACTTGATTATTTCACCATAAACGAGCTGCTTTTCTTGGCTCGATGCCGGAGTCCAGCAAAGGCAGGGAACAACGAGGTTGCTATGGCAGTAATGAAGTCTCTCTTGGGGACTTAAAGGGGATTCTGCTGGCTCACAGTGGCAAAGGAAGAATATATATAATTAGAGAGGCAAAATTTTATGTAACGACGTAGTCTGATTATTTTAAGATTAATTCTTCCACCTATATTACTAAGTGAGATTTCTTTTAGTGTTATACAAATTGGGTGGGCACTGCCATGGGCCTTCACACAGGTTTTGCTTTGCCTGTAATCTTCCTGCCTCTCTGGCCTGACCAGCTCTATTCATCCCACGTTTGAGGTCTCCTTTAAACCTGAATGCTAATTGACACTCTTGTGCCTCCCTCCCCCTTCCACCTCACTGTTTGCTCCCTATGGTGAAACTGCCCTCCCTCACTGGAACCGCTGGCTTTGGGCCTGCGTCCGCCTCACTTAGTCTCAAGGTCTCTGGTAGCTGGTGCAGGGCTGGGTACCTTCCAGATGGGCGAGGGGTCAGAAGGCTTTAATATGTGATTCTACAGAGTCTGTGCTGAAACCACCGGCTTCTTACCTTTCTAGTCCTTTATTGTTACAGTAAAATGATTACTATAATGTTTACTTACCTCACATACATATTAAGGGTTTGTTTGTATTAAGCCAAAACCCTCGGAAATGTCCTGTTAAACACTGCAGTGTTTTTACGGTGGCTAATGTTGACTCCTGTTAGTTTTGTTGAGGTTACTGGGCGTAAATATCAAGAAGCCAAAAAGGGAAAAACAAGTTTTCCTCTTGAAAAATATCAAATGAAGGAGGTAACCTACTACTTACGAGCCAACAGTCTTTCCCTTGCTTTCTTTCATTTTCCTTCTCTTCAGTACAGTGATATCTAAAGTTTCTGACTATCATACATGTCTTTTAAGTCATTCCAGAAAGGTTATTGTACTTACATTGTAGTTTTTATATTGAGAGTATCATAGTGTATTCTAAAGCTGTGAAACTAGAGGTGGTATATATGATGAAACCCCTCTGTAACCCAGACTGCTTCATTCCCTAGGCCTCTCAGCTTCCTGGGCCTGCCAGACAAGAGTATTTATTATACTCTGAAGATAAGAGAGTTAATTATTATCGGCTGAGGTTCACATTACCATCTCTCTCCTGTTTCTCTTTGACTAAAGATGGCTTCTGTTAGAAGCTATTGGGAAATCCCATAACACATGCTGACAAATCCAGGTCACAGTGCTGGTCTGGTTCATTACATGTGTCTGGAGTCAGGAAAAGTGGCAGATGCCATCCTTTCCTCATTCCAGTGACTTTCTGTTGAGCAGCTGGCTCTTCAGCATTCTGCAGGGAAACTGGAATAAAGCCTTGTCTCCTTGCTTTTTGCACTTGGAAAGACTCACCCAGTTTTTTTGTTTCTGTTTTGTATAGTTCAGCCAATGCTACCCCTGAATTTGAAGGTAGAGGAGGTGATGACCTTGGCACCGAGATCGCTAACACCCTCTATCGGATATTTAACAATAAAAGCAGTGTCGACTTGAAGACCCTCTGCATTAGTCCTCGGGAGCACTGCTGGGTTCTCTATGTGGATGTGCTAGTGAGTATCACCCTGCTGTACTGGCCACATTCTACCTTTGTTGGAAAGACTGGTTGGCCTACTTTCCTTCCAGTGCCTTTTTCCTCTTCAGGTGGATGCTTTCAACTTACAGGGTGAGATTTGTTGGGAAAAGATGGTCTCCTATAATAATTTTTTAAAAAATTAAATACAACATAGATGTAAGCAGGATATATATAATGCCATTCTATAATAAAATTATAGTCATATCATGGTAGCACCTAAAATTGCCCATAAAAGTTGTCTGGGAAGAGTAAAACAAGAGATGGTCTCTGGATGGTGCCAGACAGAGTTAATGGGCAGAGTTTAAATAGGTAGTACATTCTGTGTGAAAGGATGATAAGCTCTTTACATGCATTTTCATTTAAACCTTATAAACCTGTTGCAAATGGACACTGTTATATTTCCCATTTATAAGTGAGGAAACTAAGACAGAGAGAGGTTAAGTAACTAGTCCAAGAGGTCTCAGCTTGTGAGTAATGCTGTTGAGTCTTAAAGCCAGGTCTGTATGATATGAACACCTGGTGTGACTTTACTGTGCCATCATTTCTTTTAAACACCTCAGAGCCTGCCTGCCCCTAGTTTCCTGGGTGAGGCCCCAGAGGCCCTGCCTCTTCCCACACAGAGTCTACTCCCCTGGGAGTCTTTTGAGTCCAGCCCTCCATTTCCTCCCTTGTACTTTGCCTCCCAAATACTCCTCTACCCATGTTTTGGCACTCGATAGTAACTTCTCTGTGTAGCTCTAATTAATTTTGGGTTTTTTTGAGATGGAGTCTCACTCTGTCACCCAGGCTGGAGTGCAGTGGCGTGATCTCAGCTCACTGCAACCTCTGCTTCCCAGGTTCTATCGATTCTCATGTCTCAGCCTCCTGAGTAGCTGGGACTACAGGCACATGTCACCACGCCTGGCTCATTTTTGTATTATTAGTAGTGATGGGGTTTCATTGTGTTGGCCAGGCTTTCCTGGAACTCCTGACCTCGTGATCCACCTGCCTTGGCCTCCCAAAGTGCTGGGATTACAGGTGCGAGCCACTGTGCCTGGCCTTAATTTTGCTTTTGTGTAATCCTGTAGCAGTTGGTTGCTTTTTTATATGCAGGATCTTGTTGGGTCTGTTTTATTCCTTATTGTTAAATTTCGTGAACCTTGAGATTAGCAACTACATCTTCCATTTCAGATTAAGGACACAAAGCTAAGCTATTGGCCAAATAGATTCTTTAATGAATGTGCAGATAAAAGAGATCTGTGAACTGACAGTGAACTTCATGAAAAGAAACAGCCTGGCTCTGCATGTTGGCTCTACTGAAACAGGGTGGAGCTTTCTAGATATTTTTTAATTAATTTGATATTGGATAGAGCATAGTCAAAAGGTAGCAGTGGTAACCATTATCTAGCAGGTTACTGTTGCAGTGCTACCACTAATAGGCAAAAATAATGAAATTACAAATCTGTTTGCTTTTTCTGTCCCTCATAAGTGTGATGCACCTTGTAGTGTGATTCCTACTAAGCAGGCAATTTTTCAGGTCTTGGTTTTGAGGAGGTGGGAACTGGCAGCCTGTAGTCCTTACTGAGGATGGTAGAGGCAGGCTCCATAGTTGCCCAGGGAGGTGCAGCTCCATGACATGAACTCTCAGGTTCCATCCTGTGTCTGAAGAACATTATGTCCCCTCCCCTTCTCCACTAGAGAAAGTTAAGACACAGGTGTTGTGGCGCACTACATTTGTCCTTTTGTAATCCTTCTGTGTTCATCCTCAGTATTCATGCACACTTGTAGTTTTGTAGGATGCCCCAGTGATGGGGTCTGATGTGCTTTTGATTCAGTCAGTTAAAGTCAAAGCAACAGAAGTCTGTTCTATTAGGGAAGGCTTTTACAAAACTGATGAATATTGGGACATTATCTCAGCTCAGAAGCAGCCCTCTTCAGTGAGCAGGGGATACATGGTGCACAGGAGTATCCAGGGGAATGTGCACTGTGGCCCTGTCATCTGTAAACCTTTATTTTTAAGACTCCTGGCATTTGGATTTCTTCTGAAATATTTTTTAAAGGGTTTTGCTTATTTTGGAAGAAGACATGAACTTTGAAAATGTCATTTTCTGACCAGGTGCAGTGGCTTACGCCTGTATTCCCAGCACTTTGGGATGCCAAGGCAGATGAATCACCTGAGGTCAGGAGTTCGAGACCAGCCTGGACAACAGGGTGAAACCCTGTCTCTACTAAAAATACAAAACTTAGCTGGGCATGGTGGCGCACACCTGTAATCCCAGCTACTGGGGAGACTGAGGCAAGAGAATTGCTTGAACCTGGGAGGCGGAGGTTGCAGTGAGCCAAGATGGTGCCACTGCGCTCCATCCTGGGCAACAGAGTGAGACTCCATCTTTAAAAAAAAAAGTTGTCATCTTCAGAAAAGTTTTTAATGAATTAGAAAAGCATTTTTGAAAATGATATTAATGAGGCCGATCCATTTTTGGCATTCACATAATTTCATCAGTGGACGGGTGATATACTGAGTAGACTGAGTCCATGTTTGAAGCGAGGTGGTGGAAATCTGTGAAGCAATCCTTGAAGCAAGAGAGTGGAAAATAAATCTCCTATTTTCTTTTTGCCAGCTGGTCTGGGTAGTCCTCAGACAGAGCCCATGTTCAAACAGATATTTGCTGGGCACCCTGCCATGTTTTTATACTTATTTACTTTAAACCTGTTACAGTCAGATAACCCACCTGTTTCCAGTATTGTTTTTTTCCCGAGTTTGGTTATTTTAAGAGAGTGAAAATTTAACTTCACGGAAATTTCACTTTGCTTTGCTCTTTGTAGTTCTCTGATGGCATCAGTTTTTACTCTAAGAGGGAAAACTGTTAGAACTTTGTTGCACTAACAACACACAGCTGACCTTCGGTGGGGTGATTGGTCACGAGGCTGTCTTTTGATGGGTTCTCTCACAAATAATCACCAACATTCTTCATAACAGCCCTTCTGTTGGGCTCTGGGGATAAAAGGATGAACAAAACTACAGAGTCTCAGCCTTTAGGAGTTCACAGTTCAACTGAAGAGGAGATAGACTCTAAACAAAAACAGAAATACATGACTTTTCTTTCTATGTGTGACTTCTCACCTTTCTTATTTGGAGCAGCCCAGTCGGCTTTATTCCATAACCTCAGGCCAAGGCCTCTCTAAAATGAGGACAGAAGGATATGCCACCTTCCAGTTAAATGTGCTCTAATTTTCCCTGCTAGATGAGCACACGTAAGTGCACCCAACGCTTTCGCTCATGGGTGGAAGCTTGTCTGAGAGACCTTAGTCTTCATTATAAGTAATGTAAAACATGTAGTATTTCATGTCTGAGCATCAGGTATACATTGATCATTACATACGAGAGGTAATTACAGTAGTGAATACCTCTAGTAGCAGCTGCAACATCAGTAGTCACTGTTTTCTCCTTGTTTGGAGGCCAGGCATGTGTTAGCATATATTGGAGTGACACTTGGAGTACAATTGGGAGCTATCTGGGGCAAAATAAAGGTGATCAGTCCCACCTTCAGGGCAGCCCCAACTGCCTGAAGTGCCTATGAGAGTAGCCCACCACAAGCCATGGCCTTTGAGTGTTGGTACCACAGCCCTGGTCAACTGTGACCTTGTGTGCATGGGCCACATAAGCACAGCCATTACAAGGCAGTGCTTGTAATTAGGGTGAAGGACTGTGTCAGTGAGTTGCAGTCATTGCATGGCTAGCCAGGAGAGCAGCCACGTGTTATCTTTATTTTATAAACACACAGTCAGCATTTCTTAAAAATCAGTGTCCTTGACCACAGAATAGATTTGGGAAAGAAAAAAAACATCAGTGTCCTGGCCAGGTGTGGTGGCTCATGCCTACACCCCAGCACTTTGGGAGGCTGAGGCAGGCAGATCACTTGAGGTCAGGAGTTCAAGACCGGCCTGGCCAACATGGTGAAACCCTAAAAATACAAAAATTAACTGAGGGTGGTGGTGCACACCTGTAATCCGAGCTATTCGGGAGGCTGAGGCAGGAGAATCACTTGAACCTGGGAAGCAGAGGCTGCAGTAAGCCAAGATGGCACCACTGCACTCCAGCCTGGGTGACAGAGTGAGACTCTGTCTCGGAAAAAAAAAAAAGCAATGTCCTTTAACTGGGGCAATACTTAAAGTAATAAATGATGCTTGTTTTTTTCCCTTTTTCAATTCCTGTCTCCCTTAGCTGCTGGAATGTGGTGGGAATTTGTTTGATGCCATTTCCATTGCTGTAAAGGCTGCTCTCTTCAATACAAGGTAAGTCTTCCTGGAAATAGCTCTGCAAACCTGTGGAGAACCAGGTTTGTGACACTGTAATGGAACACTGAGGAAATTTCTATTGTAGCTCATATGTGAAGATAACAGCAGGTTTTAACATTGAAAATGGTGACATCTAACGTTAAACTCCAGAAAAGATAGATTTCGTAACTTAAAACTACATATATACGTATATTCTGTATTTATTTTTTGTATTGTTATTTTTATAGACACCTACCATTTAGAAAAATATTAGAAAACTACAGAGAAGCCAAAAAGAGTAGATGCCACCTACAGGCCAACTCTCCAAATACTATTATTGGGTGAACTCTATGGGGGCAAGGATTTTCCTGTTTTGTACTTGCCTATATTCCTAGCACCATGAACAGTGCCTGAAACATAGTAAGTGCTTGCATATTGCTTGATTGTACACATATGTGTTCTAAAAGCAGGGTAACAGCCTTCCCTTTGGCTTAAGAAGAGGAAATGGCTATTCCACGTGGTTCATCTTTCCAAACAGGTTGTGTAGAAGGGACAAGTTGCTACGCTTTTTTGGAGTTGACATTTATCCTGACTGATTATTAACCATTCCCCCTTCTATGCTCCGAGTACTTTGAGGAAAATTTGCAGCATTTATGAGTAAATATGTGGGATAGGGCATTCATCCTATGAGAGAGCCTACGTTAAGGTAACAGGATCCTATTAAAAAATGAGGATTAGAAACTTCTAGGGATATAACCTAAGGACATAATTGAATAAATGAGCAAAGATGTTTATTCTAGGATGTTCATCACAGCTGCTTTGTAATGGTAAGAAACTGGAAACAACCTGAGTTTCACAATGTAGGGGATTGAAGTCCACACAGCAGCCTATTTAAAGGCATGTTAATATGGAAAATCACTCACTAAATGCCATCCCCTCATCCTGGTTTTTGTTTGTTTGTTCTATTTTACTTTGGTAGTTCTTATATTTAATATATCTGGAAATAAATATGTATCCCCAAGTGGTCATTGTAATTATTTTTCAGTGCTCATATTTTGGCCAACTTAACATTTATCTGTTTTTTAGAGCTTTTCTATGAGTTTAGACTCCCTGTGTAATTTAGAGTAGACAAAAATTGCAGGCTGGAGTGTTTGTTGAAAATGAAAGCTGTAGAGTCCCCCACCCCTAGTTGTGCCACTAGGCTCCTTGTTGAGACTATTTGAAATATGAGCCTGGCACTCTTGGCCACTGTGAGAGCTTGCGTGCCAGATCCCACAACAGTGGCTGGTGCTCGGGCCCTGTTGGGGAAAGGAAAGGAAGTTGTCATCTGATGTATCTCGAGCCTCAGAAATGACTCCCCATCTGCCAGCTGGTTACTATAGGCACCCAGGCAAAAAGAGAGATTGGGGATCACACAAAGCTGTTTAGCTGTGGGGGAGGTACTGGGCAAACTGTATACCAGAAAGGTTAACCCAGCTGCTCAGGTGGGGGAGGACACCTGTGATGGGCACAGCCATAGTCTCATCCTCAGACCAAGAACAGCCCTGCAGGCAGCAAGGAATGGGGACTCTAAGGCATCGAGTCCCCCTGGTATGTGGAGAGACTGTTGGCATATTCAGGGTCCTTTAGAAGGGTAAAGGCCACCTGAGGGTATTCTTTAGCCCTTCTGCCTAGTCATGTTGTAGCCAAAGGGTTGGGAAATTGGGAGATACTGTGTGTGTGTGTGTGTGTGTGTGTGTGTGTGTGTGTGTGTGTGTGTAAATGGTTGACTGACTTGTTCAAATAGGATATTACTTAGTATTTAAGAACTTCCCCTCATGGGAAGGCTCCAACTGGGGAAGACCCTTACAGAACTCCTTGGCTCTTGTGGACATTCTCTGGCTGAAGCTCCCCTGATATGATATAGATGCTGCCTTGTGTATGGATGGCCAGCAGGGCTCAATCATGGGGGGCTTTTGTTAGAGGAACTGGGAAAAGTACCAATGCTGTTTCCATTGCAGGAGCTGGATGGACCACCTCTTCCTTCCTGGCTCCTCCACCCTACCCTGGAGTGAATTGACTTTATAGGTTAAATGTGTTTTTCAGTACCCAGCTAAAGAAACAGAATGTTGCCAGCACCCCAGAAGCATCCTACACCTTCTGTACCCCTGTGCAATTACACTCACTGATGATAATCAGCATCTTAAAAGAATAGATTACTTTTGTACTTGATATAAATGGTATCATATACTATGTTCTGTTTTGTGTCTGCCTCATTCACTGAGCACTGTGCTTTGAGAGATCTGTGTCGCTGCCTTAGTCATAGCTTGCTTTTTGCTGTATGGTGTTCCACTGTGTGACTTTGTCCATGTTTATCCAGTCTACTGTCCAGTCTACTGTTGTTTATCAGTCTGCTGTTGATGGTCATCTGTTTCGTTTCCAGTTTGAGGCTATTACAAATAGGGATGGGCATCATGAACATTTTTGTGCATGTCTTTGGTGCACATATTTCTCTATTTCTGTTAGGGAGGAGTGTTCTGGGTTATAGGGTATGGCTATCTTTAGTTAGTGTAGATGCTGCCAGTTTCACAAAGTGTTTTACCAGTTAACACTTCTACCAGCAATGTATATAAGAGTTCTGGGTTGTTTCACACTTCTACCAGCAGTGTATATAAGAGTTCTGGGTTGTTTCACATCTTTGTCAACCCTTGCTTTTTTTTTTTTTTGAGGTGGTGTCTCACTCTGTCTCCCAGGCTGGACTGCAGTGGCGTGATCTCAGCTCACTGCAATCTCCCCCTCCCAGGTTCAAGCGATTCTCTTACCTCAGCCTCCCAAGTAGCTGGGATTACAGGTGTGTGCCTCCATACCCAGCTAATTTTTGTATTTTTAGTAGAGATGGGGTTTCGCCATCTTGGCCAGGCTGGTCTTGAACTCCTGACCTCAGGTGATCCACCCACCTTGGCCTCTCAAAGTGCTGGGATTACAGGCGTGAGCCACTGTGTCCAGCCTTTTTTTTTTTGAGACAGATTTTTGCACTTGTTGCACAGGCTGGAGTGCAATGG
>NW_012116755.1:1432101-1491216 GCF_000951035.1 Colobus angolensis palliatus
CATACCCAGCTAATTTTTGTATTTTTAGTAGAGATGGGGTTTCGCCATCTTGGCCAGGCTGGTCTTGAACTCCTGACCTCGGGTGATTCTCCCGACTTGGCCTCTCAAAGTACTGGGATTACAGGCATGAGCCACTGTGTCCAGCCTTTTTTTTTTTTTTAAATAGTTATTTTGGTGAATGTGCATTGGTATCACAGTGTAGTTTTAATTTGCATTTTTAATAGATATTTAAATTGAGCACCTTTTCTTGGTTTATTGGCTACTCAGACAGCCTCTTTTATGAAGACATCCAAATATATTCTACATTTGAGTCTTTTGCCCATTTTTCTATTGGGCTGTCTTTTTTAATAGGAATTCTTTATGTAATCTGTCAGATAGTATTTTCTCCATCCAGATTATATTTTTAGTTTTTAAATGATGTCTTCTGATATAAAGAAGTTCATGATATATATTTACATAATATGACATATATTATGTAAATATATATAATATATATATACATATATAATTGAATATATAACTTTTTTCCCTTTCTCAATCCTGTTCAAGAAATAGTTGTCTACTCCAAGGTCATGTAAATGTTTTTTTCTAAAAGTTTTATTGTCTTATCTTTCATTTTTATATCTATGGTCTATTTCATATGGCTTTGTGTGTGTGGTGTGAGGTAGGGATTGAGATTCTTTTTTTTCCATTGGGGTATCTGATTGACCCAGCATCGATGCCTTTCCTTATTGCACTGTGGTGCCTCCTGTGTGCTTTTGACAGGGATGACAGGGATGAGGATGATAAAGAATAGGCATAGTGTATCTTTCTCTTGTGAGACACAGGGATTCCAACTCCTATTCTCAATCTTAAAAAGAAGTTATTTTTCCTCCTCCCAGTAAGTGGGAATTTTAATTGTGCTTCTGCTTCCAGCATACCAAGGGTTCGAGTTCTAGAGGATGAAGAGGGGTCGAAGGACATTGAATTGTCTGATGACCCTTATGACTGCATACGACTAAATGTGGACAATGTCCCCTGCATTGTCACTCTGTGCAAGGTATAAGCTTGTGTTTTATGTTTTTTGTCTTCCCTGTGGGTGTGGGTCTCCTCCAATCCCAACCTGCTGAGGTTACTTAACAGGTTAAGAAGTTGTAATATCACATACCATATAAAAGTAGCTTTTACCCAAATCCAATAATTTGGTTATACTAGAAACCACTACCATGAGTAGCTCTTTCTTTTCTTTTTAATTGAAAGATACAACATGATCCTGGGAGCCACGAGTGTGTTTGTAGTAATAGTAGCCAGAGTTTGTTAAGCTCCTTCCGCATACCATGCACTTCACTAAAGCACCATGTCCTTTTTAATTCCCTCAACTCTATGGGGTCTAGGGTGGTTGAGTAGTGGCAGGGTGGTGAACACTGTCCCCGCTATGAAATGGGAGGTTGGAGCAGGTCTTTGGTATCAGGAGTGGTTTTCACATAGAGGGCAGTGGAGCTGAACAGCAGGCTGATGTGACATTTAACTAATGCTGCTCCAGGCTGTGCAAAGAGGTCTGTATTGGCTATTGGCTGGGATTGTAGCTAATTCCACTCAGGATTCATTATCTCAAAATAAAGCTAAACAGGTCAGGTTTAATTCCACTGAAATCACTTCATGAACAGAATGTGGTGAAGTGTTCAGACAGCAGGATGTTGGGTCTTGGCTTTCTTTTTTTCTTTTTTTTTTTTTTCTGAGACAGTCTTGCTGCAACACCCAGGCTGGAGTGCGATGGTGTGATCTCGGTTCACTGCAACCTCTGCCTCTTAAGTTCAAGCAATTCTCCTGCCTCAGCCTCCCAAGTAGTACAGGCATGCACCATCATGCCCGGCTGATTTTTGTATTTTTAGTAGAGACGGTGTTTCACCATGTTGACCAGGCTGGTCTCAAACTCCTGACCTTGGGTGATCCGCCCACCTCAGCCTCCCAAAGTGCTAGAATTACAGGCGTGAGCCACCGCACCTAGCCAGCTTGTTCTTTCTTGTTTATTTGTTTTGAAACAGCATCTTGCTCTGTCGCCCAGGCTGGAGTGCAGTAGCACAATCTAGGCTCACTGCAACCTCTGCTGCAACTCCCCCACCCGCCCAGGCTCAAGCTCAAGCAATCCTCCCACCTCAGCCTCCCAAGTAGCTGGTAGCACAGGCTCACACCACCACATCTGGGTTTTTTTTGTATTTTTGGTGGAGATGGGGTCTTGCCCATGTTACCCAGGCTGGTCTCAAACTCCTGAGCTCAAGCAATCCATCTTCCTCGGCTTCCCAAGGTGCTGGGAGGCATGAGCCACTGCGCCCAGCCTTTGGCTTGTTCTTGGGTGTGTCCCTTAGCATGGACCCTCTTGATTTCCCTTGCCATCAGTGAAAGGTCCATGTGGCTTTGTGTATTAATTTCTCCCTTGTGCCCCTCTGTTGGAAAGCCCTGGTGGCCTTTGCCTTGGATGATCTCTGAATTCTAGTTTTAAACCCCCTTTTCCTGTTTTTCCATGTCATGTTTTTATTGTACCACCCACACAGTGGCCTGTGAGAATTGTTGAACATTCCTTGAACTATTTTCCTCATGAGCACAATCTAAAATAAGACCTGAAACGACCAGTGTGGGTATTTTCCCTGGTGTAGATATTCCCACCACGAGGCCATGAAGGGTGGGGCTCTGAGGCCTACATGACCCACTGTGTGCTGTGCGCCCTGCCTTTGCAGATTGGCTATCGGCATGTGGTGGATGCTACCCTTCAGGAGGAGGCCTGCTCGCTGGCCAGCTTGCTGGTGTCAGTGACCAGCAAGGGAGTTGTGACGTGCATGAGGAAAGTGGGGAAGGGCAGCCTGGACCCAGAGAGCATCTTCGAGATGATGGAGGTGAGGCCCTGGTTCTGAGGAAGGTGCGGGGACGTGGCTTAGGTGCCTGCTGCTTCCTGCTCCCTTGGTCACACCGTGGAGTTTCTCCCCATTCACAGCCTTGACCCCAAACCTGGAGGTTGGAGAACAGCTGGTTTGAGCCAGGGGTCTGCTGACCTAATCAAGGGGGTTGCAGGGGTGGTTACTCTGGACTGGGAGGTAAGGAGCCTACCAGTAACTATTTCTTATCCTCAGTAAGTCCCCCCATCTCATTTCTGTGTGTCTAAATAAGACCATTGGACTTTGATAATGTAAAGAGCCACTCGTAACTCCAAAATCGCAGGCCTTTGTGACTTGATGAAGGAATAGAATTCTTGGCTCACTGCTTCCTGTCCCTTGAAGTGGGTGAGTAAAGATGGAAGCAGGGGCTGAAGTGTGGCTGTCTGCCAAATTCATTACTGCTCTAGAAGTGTGTAAATGGAGACAAGCAGAGATGGTGAGAAACTCGACCCGCTGGAGTGGGGGTGGGTTGTCCCCATCACTGGCAGAGCCATCAGGGCACTTCCGCAGTTTTCTGTACTGTTTGCCCCACATGTCTGTCGCCTCACTGGCCTGGAAGCCCCGCAGGAAGGGGAGTCCTGCTCACCTGTTTCCCAGACCTTCCTTCCCCTACATCCACCTCACCTTTCTGACTGATTGACTGACTGAACTTCCAGAAACAGAGTTAGCCGGATCTGATTATTCATACTTTCTTGTAACCTCTATATCACCACACATGCCCAGAGATCATTGCTTAATAGCAAGCACTCTTCCTTTGTGTTTAGAAACAATGACTTCTTACCGAAGAATCCAAGAACATGACATCTATTTTCTTCATCATCTTTAAAATTTAAAAGGCCAAAATGAGCACTGTATATAGCATGGAGTTCCCAACCATGGACTGTGAGGGTGTACTGCCCTGGCTGCAAACCTGGCTCTGGGCCATAGTCCCCCTCATCTGCAAAGTGGGACTGATAATAGCAATATCTGCCTCAGACACTGCTGAGGTGGTTATTAGGGTGATGTGAGGTGTAGAGGTGAAGCACGTGTCACAGTGTCTGATAACGTCATCAGTTCTCAGCTAACGGCAGCTCTTACTCTCTGTGCTCCGTGAAGCACCCTGAGTTCCGATTTCTCCAGACTTAATGCTGCATAAAGTCTACCAAAGGCCTCTAGACAAGGAACTGTCAAACCTTGTTTTAGAAGGTACTCTTCCCCCTCCCAGGAGGGTTTATGAGAATTTCTCTAAATAACAACAAGCACAGTAAACAAATAGCTCAAGTTTATTGTGTGCATACTATGTGCCAGATACTGTTTTCACTGCTTTAAATACATCATTTAGTCCTCAACAACCTGTGAAGTAACTATTGTCCTCATTTTTACAGATGAGGAAACTGAGGTACACAGAGGATAAGCAGCTTGCCTACAGGCCTCCCTGCTCATAAATACTGGAGCTAGGATTTAAACCCAGACTGTGTGCGTCCAGAGCCACTGCTCCCAGCCCCTGTGCAATGTTAGCCTTATAAACCAGATCTGCCCTGGCTGTCCTGGATGGCAGAACTGGAGCTCTGTTCAGTGAGCTGAGCTTTGTCCTCCCCTCAGGTTTGGGGGATGAGGTCTGCTAACTCTGGACAGGGGACTGTAGCTCTGTGGCCCTGTCTTACTGGTTATCTCACACAGGGATGCAGCAATCTGGAAATGACTCAGTGGTGGAGCTGAGAGCCTTGCGGGTGGTTGTGCAGGCTGCCACCCCCAACCTCTGCAGTTGCTTTCTTGTATCTGGATTCAGAGGCATCAAGTCCCTCTCGAGTCCTGGCATCCTGTCCATCTCATCTCCTTTTGTCCTCCCTCTCCACCCTCATGTATATGAATAATCAGTACCCCTATTTGACAGACTCAGACTTTTTTTTCGTTTTCTAATGTTATGGGAAAATCTTTTCAAAGGCCTTTTTTTTTTGAGACGAAGTCTCACACTATCGTCCAGGCTGGAGTGCAGTGGTGCGATCTCAGCTCACTGCAACCTCTGCCTCCCTGATTCAAGTGATTCTGCCTCAGCCTCCGAAGTAGCTGGGATTACAGGTGCCCACCACCACTCCCAGTTAATTTTTTTTGTATTTTTAGTAGAGACGGGGTTTCACTATGTTTGCCAAGCTGGTCTTGAATTCCTGACCTTGTGATCTGCCTGCCTCAGTCTCCCAAAGTGTTGGGATTACAGGCTTGAGCCACCGTGTCTGGCCCCCAAAGGCCTTTTTGACCTTTAACCCTGACTTTGCATTTCATAGAGGTGATCACTTCCCAGCCTTTTAGATTGAAATCATCTTTTCATAAGCGTTTTAGACATACTTGGGATCTCATCCCATGTTACAGTTAGGGGCCGCGGGAGAAGACACACAGGTCATTATTCTGGGGAGTATACACCTGTAACTGGAAAGATTGAGGCAGGGATTTAGGCATGGATGTCTTTATCTCAACATTGTTGAGAATGGAACCAGTGGCAGAGTTGAATCCAAACCGCTATGGGAATGTGAAAGACTTGATAAGGTAGAGATTTGTGGTTGGTTCTTCGTATTCTTAAAATGATTCTTGGACCCAGAGACAGATAAAATAACAGTTTCATAAAGAAAAAAATTTTTTTTTATATTGGGATTGTTGTTGTTGAGACAGGGTCTTGCTCTGTTATCTAGGCTGAAGTACAGTGGCACAGTCACAGCTCACTGCAGCCCTGACCTCCTGGGCGCAAGCAGTCCTCCCATCTCAGCCCCCTGAGTAACTGGGAGTACAGGCGCATGCCACCATGCCCAGCTAATTTTTTAGTTTTTTGTAGAGATGGGGTTTCACTCTGTTGCCCAGGCTGGTCTTGATCTCCTGCCCTCAAGCAAAATCCTCTTGCCTTGGCCTCCAAAAGTCCTGGGATTACAAGCATGAGTCACCACTCCCAGTCATACTGAGTTTTGCTTTTTTTTTTAGGACCTCTCGTGTCTGCTGTGTAGGGACTGATTATTTTGTGGGTTGTCCCTCTTGATGTGTTTTGATTCCAACATTTCACTGCCTTTAGCATCTCAGCATGGCAGTAACACCAAAGATCCCATCCAGGTATGGGATACCTGGATGGTCATACCTGAGCAGTTCTGCTTAGAGGCTGTGTAGGAGGTGAATGAGAAGCTGCTTACTAAAATGTCCTTGGCATCATCTGTTTCTTCTCCAGACACACTCTGGATTTCCTGTGGTCTCCCTATTCCTTCTCACTGTAGTACAGTGTCAACCTGGCTGTACCCAAGCCCAGATTTGGTTGACAACTTTGTTTCTTGTTGCAGTGGCAGCAGGATTGTGAAGCATGAACTAATGGCCAGGGCAGGCTTTGCTGCTCCCTGTTTGCTGCCTGGTGGGGGCTGGTGTCTTTATTCATTTATTTATTTATTTATTTACTTTTGATACGATTTTTCCAAAATTTATTATGTTGTTGGGGTTTGTGGTTTGTTTTTGTTTTAATTTGCTTTAATTAAATAAAAGTCCTCTAAGGCAGATGAAATGTATGCAATGTCAGAAAGACTAACTGGCAGAAAGGGAAGCTTTTCTGGTCAGAGTGTGTGTGCCTTACAACGGGGCATGTGCTCTCTCCTGTCCCTTCTCCACAGACTGGCAAGCGTGTGGGCAAAGTGCTGCATGCCTCTTTGCAGAGTGTTTTGCACAAGGAAGAAAGCCTGGGACCCAAGAGACAGAAAGTTGGATTCCTGGGATGATTTGCACATCAACTGCTCAACTGTGGATTGTTTGTTACTTTTCCTTTTAAACTGGTTTGTATATAGTTTTCTTCGCTGTTACAAATTTACAGCACCATTTGTACGTGTAAAATTAAAGGCTATTTTCTGGTCTGGTTTGGTATGTCTAGAGTTCTTCAGTTGAAGTCAAGGCACCATTCAGTGACCCCTCCGAGTCTGGCCCTTATCTAGTGAGTGGCAGACAAGCCCAGAGCTCTGCCACCAAGGGAGACCCCACAAGCTGGAGTAAAGACCTGGCAGAAAATGGTTTAAAGGAAATGTTTATGATATGTATTTTGTGAATTTTTTTCCCCTTGAAGAACTTTAAAAATAAGAATCACAAAGAAAAGTTCATTCACCTTGTGTATTTGGGTGGTTCTGGGAGAGGAAAAAAGAGGAGGCACTCTGCCCTAGGTACAGACCCAGGGCGTCTGCCTGGCTGGGGAATCGTCCCAAATCCTGGGGAGGTCCAGCTGTGACTTCCTGCCTTCCAAGAGATCTGAATGGAACCCTAAGTTCAGGGTCTTAGTGGTAGCTTTGGCTCTTAGCCATCCTTTCTTATCACTCTTGTTTTGAAATTGCTTTGTGCTTTATAACCACTCCCTGGTGTTTCCTAAGATTTTGTTTTGTCAGCATTAAGGAGGATGCTTTCAAGATGTTGTCATTTGATAATTCAGCTGCCTTCTTGCTGTCGGCATAGAAAGGAACACTATGCTTGCTGGCCCAGAAGGCTCTTCCTATGAGCCTGTAGTTTCACTGTGCAGTGTGTTAGAATTAAGTCTCTTCATGTGTAGAGCAGCTTTTTTTTTTTTTTTCCTAGGGGAACTGAAACTCCTAAATCTTAAAATGCCCTGGGGAAGGAGCTGATTCATGAAGGAGAGCATTTCAACCGTGGCATTTGCTCTCTGCATTCAGTTAGACAAATGGGGTAAGGCATTAGGAATTTATCACCAAATGGAAAGAACATAATGTGAGCTGAAGCCCTTGGGACTGCTTCCAGAGGTCCTGGTGTGGGCGTTCCTCCCGGCAAGGCCAGGTCCATCCCTGTGGAGTGAAGCAGCTGCCTAGACTTGGGCTTAATGGGGAAGCTTCTACCTTGTTGAGAGCACAGCCTGGGTTTTTATCTTTTATGTTTCTCCAGTGACTATCTACAGATACCATGACGGTGTTCCCAACAAGGCAGAAATCAGCCTGGTCTCTCCTCCCCTGCTCCTTGTTGACTGCCCATGACATGACAAAACATTGGCAGTGGTGGTGCAGAGATGCAACTCAAGTGTGAATAAAGTTTAGAAGCTTTTGCTTTTGATGGTTGATTCCAGTGGATCATTTTGAGATACATAAATTAGAACGGATATTGTCATATTTGTCAAACTCAACTCTGCTTCACTTCCCTTCAGACAGATGAGGCTTTGGCATGCCAGTGGTATGACAAACAGCTACCCAACTTGGATGGCTGGCTAAACGCTTCCAGTAAAAATGAAGAAGGAAGAGAAAAAGATGGTGGCATCTGTCTCTAGCCACCCCATACCTTTCCCTGAAGGCCATCCCTACATGTAACATACATATATTGCAAATGAAACAAAACGCCATATGAGCAGGGGCTCTCAAGGAGAGGTGTTTATTGGAAAGATCTGATTGTTGCAGCTCTCAGAATGAGAGAAGAGAAAACTGAAGACAGAGACTGGCAAAGACTTGGAAAAATATTATCCTGGGACAGACCTGTTTCATCCAGCAGAGCCACAGCTGTCTTTAGTGGTCTTTAAATAAACATTAGGTAGAAGAACATTGAAGATGGTCAAAGTAAGGGCGAGGTATAAGAAATGCAATGTTAAGTGATAACTGGGTTTTTAATTGTCTCTGATTTCTTAGTCTTCCAAATCACTAGTTAATTTTTTTTCTTTTTCTTTTTTTTTTTTTTTTAGAGATAAGGTCTCACTGTGTCACCGAGGCTGGAATGCAATGGGGCAATCATAGCTCACTGCAGCCTCAAACTCCTGGGCTCAAGTGATCTTCCCACCTTTCTGGGACTGCAGGCATGCCACTATGCCCAGCAAATTGTTTTTTTAAAACGAGGGTCTCACTATGTTGCCCAGGCTGGTCTTGAACTCCTGGCCTCAAGCAATCCTCCTGCCTTGGCCCCCCAAAGTGCTGGAATTATAGGCATTAGCCACTGCACTGTGACATGAGTTTAGATTTTTTTTTTTTTTGATGAGAGTCATTGAGTGGGCTGACTTCTTTTTTTTATTATTATTTTTTGTTTTTTGATATATGGTCTCACTCTGTCACCCAGGCTGGAGTACAGTGGTGGGATCTCGGCTTCTTGCAGCCTTGACCTCCTGGGCTCAAGTGATCCTCCCACGTCAGCCTCCTGAGTAGCTGGGACTACAGGCATGTACCACTGTGCCTGGCTAATTTTTGTATTTTTTGTAGAGATAGGGTTTTGCGAAGTTTCTCAAGCTGGTCTCGAACTACTGAGCTCAAGTGATCCACCTGCCTTGGCCTCCCAAAGTGCTGGCATAACAGGCCTGAGCCACCACTCCCCACCCGGCTGATGTGTATTAACAGCCATGGAGAGCCTTTTTAAAAATGGTAGGCTTGGTGGGGTGCAGTGGCTCACACTTCTAATCCCAACCTTGGGAAGTCAAGGTAAGAGAATCATTTGGAGGCCAGGACTTCGAGACCAGGGTGGTCAACATAGTGAGGCCCCCATCTCTACAAAAACTTAAAAAATTAGCCAGATGTGGTAGTGTGTACCTGTAGCCCCAGCTACTCAGGAGGCTGGGGCAGAAGGTTTGCTTGAACTCTGGGAGTTGGAGGCTGCAGTGAGCTATGATTGCACCACTGCTCTCCAGTCCGGGCGACAGAGCAAGAACCCTGTCTCAAAAACAAACAAAAAACAACAAATGGCAGGCTTGTCAGCCAACCATCAATTTTTGGCATGCTATTAATATAAAAACCAGAAGGTGGCTGGGGACAATGGCTTATCCCTGTAATCCCAGCACTTTGGGAGGCTGAGGCAGGAGGATCACTTAACCCCAGGAGTTCAAGACCAGCCTAGGCTACATAGTGACACACCATCTCTACATAAAATTTAAGAATTAGCTCAGCATGGTGGTGCATGCCTGTAGTCCCAGCTACTCAGGAGGCCGAGGTGGGAGGATTGCTTGAGTCCAGGAGGTCAAGGCTGCAGTGAGCCAAGATTATGTCACTGCACTCCAGCCTGGGCAACAAAGCGAGACCCTGTCTCAAATAAATAAATCCAGAAGACCTTCATAGCACAGTTTAAAGAGACTGATTTACAACTTGAGTAGAATGTGCTGAATTTCAAACCCAAGATTTCCTTGTGCAAGAGTGGCAGAGTTGCAAAGGAGACAAGGTACATCCTCAGGAGGTTACTTTTGCAAAAATCAAGACTTTCATCAGGAAAGAAAGGGACTCAAACCTGAGTTAAAGATAGGACCTTGGGTACCCCCACATTCTCCTGAACCCTTAGGGCAGGCAGAAGAAGCCTCCACTCCTCAGCTAAAGGAGCACAGCTATCCCTTTCCTGGAGACCACCAAAGGCCATATTTGAGGCAAATGTCTCAAAAATGGTACAGGTCAACCTCTGTCCCACTTCCCCTGATTATTTCCAGACCAATGACTAGGGTCAGATTACAGCCCAGCCTGAACAGGGAAATATGGTTCCTGCTGTGGGAAGAAATAGATTACTCATCAAAATAATTACAAGACTCAGCTTGGAATATGTGAAATTGAGGTGGGGGGGTCTTGAGGGTGTTGGACTAGGGCTGTGGCTAGAAATAGGGTTTAATATTTAATATCCTGGTAAGGAGATCTGAAGTTCCTAATTCACTGCTGGCCCCTTTGAAGTGGACCCAGCGATCACCAGAAGTAAATGAGGAGGAGATACCAGAATTGCCTTGGAGTAGTGTATTGAGGAAAGGGTTGGAGGGTTTATAGAAATGAGTATCTTAGAATGGATTTATCGTGTGAGCCTGGAGAACATGCCACCCATCTGTGATCCCCAGGATAACTTAGAGGGCACTGTCTTCACTAAAGCAAAAAAAAGTTGCTAGGGAAGGAATCCTGGCATCCTTGAGAAGGTCAGTAATACTTGTCCGGAAAGTTGGGTTGGGTTGGCATCGGGAGATGCTACCATAGACCTGGGGTTTCTACTGTTACTGGGTTGAGATTTGAGACAAGCAGGGGACAGGTGACAGCACGTAGCCATCAGAGGCCAGATGAGTATAATTTCCATGATGTGCAGCAAGGCCCAAGTGGCAGTCTGGCTGTAGCTAATAGATTATGTGTTCTGAGGGTTAAGACAGATGGGCAGCCAATCAGGATTTTAATCAACTTGTCAAAATTAAAAATAATAAAATAATAATTGGAGCATAAAAAGCTTATGTCAACCACTATAATGGGAAATTCCAGTCCGTCACCCAGTTTCTGTAAGCCAGTTTTACAGATAAAAGTCCATTGACAGGAGGGAGGTTGGTGTCTTTAAGAATCCTGTGATATCACCATCAGTACTTAAAATAATACTTCCCCAATCTGGAATAACAGCATTGAGGAAAGGTGATTTGAAGGCTTTTGAATCTGGGTTTTGACCTGATGCCTGTATTGGGAGACCTGAAATGCCACCAAGGCTCTCCAGTCGAGGGGGATGAGGGATGGAGGTTAGGTAGTAAATGGATGGTACAAGTAAGTCTGGCTCACAATGGTCAGTAGGTCCTGGGATAATTTCTGTCCCCAAATGTGTGGGTGGGATGGATATGGTACAATTGAGATGTCATAAATGGGATGGAATGAAAACCACAATGGTAAGGGTCAAGGTTGGAAACTGCCTCCCTTCCCTGGCCAAGATCATAAATCAGAGACAATATTGGATCTTGGGAGAAATTGCTGAGATTAGGACGAACATCAAAGACTTTAAGGACGCAAGGGTGGTTGTCCCCACCTCATTGCCATTTATCTTATCTCTGTGGCCCCTATGAAAGCCAGGTGAATCGTGGTAGATGACCAAACACGAGAGAGCTCCAATTGCCGCTGCTTTGTTGGATGAAGTGTCTTCACTAAGATTAATCAACACAGCTTCCAGTGTTTTGTATGTGGCTATAAGTTAGGCAAATTCTTCCTTAATCCCCATTAACAAGAAGGGTCAAAAGCAGATCTCTTATGTGGAAGAACTGCAAAATGTGTTCAGTGTCTTGTCACTGGTGTATGTTAATCATCTTTTTGTCACAATGATGTCTTCAGGGCCATCGTGCTGATCTATTTATATTGATAAAATCATGTTTATTAGATTTAGTATATAGGATGTGGCAAGCCGTTGGAAGTCCTAGTGAAAGACACA
The DNA here is from genome assembly GCF_000951035.1 of Colobus angolensis palliatus. NCBI lineage: Eukaryota > Metazoa > Chordata > Mammalia > Primates > Cercopithecidae > Colobus > Colobus angolensis. Next base: position 1,444,104 of record NW_012116755.1, read on the forward strand.
TGCACGAGAGGGTGGGAAATAAACCCCATGAAGATTAAGGAGACCACGACATTGATAATATTTTTAGGTATCCAATGGTGTGGGGCATTCTGAGAGATACTCCCTCTAAGGTGGTAGATTTTGAACCTTATACCCACCCTCATCTCCCCACTACCCTCACTGAGAAGTACAGCACTTGTTGGGCCTCTGGACTTTGGAGACAAGAATGCTGTGCTTGAGAATGCTGTCTCAATGCATTTCCTGAGTAATTCACAAATCTACCAGTTGTGAATGGGAGTCCAGAATAAGACAGGACTCTGAAGCCTGTCTAAGCTGCATTACAAGCGTCCCTCCTGCTCCATGTGACCCAGAAATTCCAACAGAGCTAGTGCTATCTGGGGCAGATGAGGGTGCTGTGTAGTTTCTGACAGGCCCAATAGGAAGTTGTAGCACAGACCCTAGGATTCTGGAGCAAGGCCATGTGGTAGAAAACTATTCACCTCCAAATGAGTGAGTTTGAAAAGAAGTTTCTGGCTTGCCTCTGGGCCCGATTAGAGACTGAATACCCAACCCTGGGACCTCAGGTGACCCGAGCCACCCATCATGCTGGTTATTGTCAGACGCACCAGGTCATAAGGTTGGGTGGGTGCAGCAACAATCCATGCAACATGAAAATGTACATTCAGGATTAGGCCTGAGCCGTTCAGTGGGCACAACCAAGGAATATACCAGGTAGTCCAGATTCGTCTGTCACCCCTGTTCGCCAGTGCCTCTCATCCACACTTATGGCCTCATGGGGGAGGGGACTCCTGCAGCCAGATACTGGAAGAGGAAAACCCCAGGTCTGGCTTCTGGATTAGTTAGTTCTCTATATTGATGTGTGCCCCAAAGGGACTGCTGCTGCGTTACAGCCCTGCAGGACAGCAGCGAGAGAACTGAGTGCAGCAATGCACTTGGTTGTTCAGTTTGGACAAAGGGATAAGGATACACATGGATTCCTGGGTAGTAGGGAGTAACTAGGCTAGTTGGACAAGGGCCTGAAAGGAGTAAGATGGGATAATCAGAGAAAAGGGATTTGTATGGACCTGTGGGAATGGGCCAAAATGCGCAGAGAGTCGAGAATCATGTTAATGCCCATCAGAGGACATTTTCCAAGGGAGGTGTTCAACGAGGTTTTGACTTAAGTTCTGGGTGGGATATGTAGGTCATGGCAGACCACCATTCATGCTGCTGCAGCTAAAAGTGCTGAATGCATTTCAAGTGTCATCGTTAAAGATTTTGGAAAGCTCTGGAAGCACAGAGGATTGCATGGCCTAAAATTCCAGAGAAGGGGGAATTCCAGACTTTCTGAAGTGGGCAGCCTGTCACCGGCATTTCCTTCCCTGGGGGCATTTGCAGATTCTGGACATGGAATAAGAATCAGACTTGGGAACATAGAGGAACTATATGGGGGAAAGGGAAACCTGCAAAACTTCCAGCAAAGTTGTGTAGGGATATTTAGAAACTCACGGATCCCTAAACACACAGCTGGGTTTATATTCGCCAAATTCTCAGACATGATGGGAAGTCAGGGAGTTTCATTAAAGAAGATTGAAATCTCCCCTAGCACCCTATAGGGCTAATCTGTTTTTCTCCTCTTGTGTGAGCTATTATAGCTGAGGGCATCAGGTAAGTGCATGTCCAGTTTATTATTCCCAAAGTTACAAATCAGGGGATTAACTTACTGTCCCTTGGAGTGGAAGGAATCGAGGTGTGGAAAGAGGCTATTGAGCTCTTTGACACACTGGGACAGCGTTGGTGGCTCAGACCACTCCTCCTTCCCACAACCTTGCAGGTTGCTCAGCGTCTCCCATGCGAGACCTCCGTTTGCTCCTTGAAAAGAATCCCATTTGCAAGCAGGGTAGAGGTTATTACCCCACTTTACAGAAGAGGAGTTTGGTCTTGAATAATTTGTCCAAAAAGACACAAGTGCCAGGTATCTCGGCCAGATTTGGAACTCGGGATTCCCTTCTCTTTCCACTGCCACACTACAGAGCTTTAAGAATAAAACAACAAGGGCTGTGAGCCCCTTGAGAGCTAAGACTTGGCTGAGTGGCTTATTGCTGTCTGCCAGGACCTACCTAACTCAGGGCCCGGTACACAGGGGCAGAGCCGATACTTCAGTGAATGACAGAGTACTAGGCCAACAAAGGTTTTTTGTTTTTTTTTTCTTAGAGACAGGGTCTTGCTCTGTTATCCAGGCTGGAGTGCAGTAGTATGATCATAGTTCACTGCAGCCTCCAAATCCTGGGCTCAAACAGTCCTCCCAGCTCCATCTGCCAAAGAGTTGGGATTACAGGTGTGAGCCACTGCACCAGGCTGTCTATATGCTCTTACCTTTGAAGGGCATGTGGAAAGTTCTCTGCCTCTGTTACAGCTGGGCCACATTTCTGTTGCCATGGGGCCAGTGGAACTAAAAGGAAACATCTGTGCCGGGTGAGGGTTGCGGGACGCGGGTGGTGGGGGGGGCGGGGTGTGTGGCTGGAATGGCTCCATGGTGGGCCAGAAGTTTGCATGTTATTTGGGCTGATATGGGTGGAGTGACCAAAGCTTGTTTTGTATAACTGAGACTTCCAGCAGCTTTGAGAAAAGAAGAGAAACAACAACACACACACACACAGAGACAAAAAAAAAAAACCCTTGAAAGCTGAAATACGCTTTTAGAGCTCTCTTCCTCTGATTTTTTTTGCCTCTCTGTTTTGTTATTCAGATCATTCGTTGTACAAGGAAATTGGTATGAAAAGACTGGGCTGTGAGAATGGTGTGTTCGTGAACAGACACGTCCTTGAGGGTTGGGGGTCACTCGTGAACATTAATGCAGCATCACTCTCTTGGCTGAAGCCACCCCCACTTGCCGCACCGTGGGTCAGTTGAGGTCTCGTGGACAGTGTCGGCAGATCTTTAATGCAAGGAGGATGAAATTGATATCATCCTCCATATGTAGAAGGTAAAATTGGCTCCACCAGGGCTGTTGGTGAATCCATTGAGGTGGCTGCAATGGCAGTCCACACCTGGCCAGGTAGAGCTGGGGGTGGACAAGAGGACCTGGATATTTAATGGCCATAAACTCAACAGCGGCAACAAATGAGGTCTAGGTGCTACAAAGAGCCCATGAATCTGTGGCTTCCCGAACAGAGGGTCTAGTCTGCCCACAGGAGGCATAGGCCCTGGCCCAGAGGAAGGCCCTTGAAAGCAAGTTTTGTTCTGGGATCTGCACACCACACTGAAGACCGTAACAAGCACAATTTTATGCAATGAGGATTCTCTGGAAGATTGAAGTATATTGAAATCAGTAGCACCCAGGAACCATATTGTAGAGGACCCGTTGAGGGGAAAAAAGGAACGGAACATGGAGAAGGGACAGTCAAATAAGGACATGCTGACCAGTGGCTGGCCTCTCATGTGACTGCTCCACAGGCCAGCACTAGGAACCACGGGGTGGTTTCCCGGAGGCCAACCTGCCCCACCACAGGGGGATCCTGAGGACAAGCCAAGTGTCTAACGATGAAACTAGTTGCTTTTCAGGTAATGAGCTTCCTGTGCCTGGAAGGGTTTAAGCGACATATGGAGACATCTGACAGGGTCAATGGAAAGGGACATCCCACATCGAGGAGTGGTTAGACTAGATGGCCTCTTCTAACCTGCTTTTTAACTCAGAGATCAAGAGATATTGGACCACTGCCTGTGTTTTTTTTTGTTTTTGTTTCTTTTAAAATAGTAGGGTCTCCCTCTGTCATCCAGGCTGGAGTGCAGTGGTGTGATCATGGCTCACGGCAGCCTCAACCTGCTGGGCTCAAGTGATCCTTCCACCTCAGCCTCCAGAGTACCTGGGACTACAGGTGCATGCCACCACATCTGTTTTTTTAAAATTTTTTTTGTAGAGATGGGGTCTCCCTATGTTCCCCAGACTGGTCTCGAATGCCCAGCCTCAATTGATCCTCCCACCTCAGCCTCTCAAAATGCTGGGATTTTGATTATAAGCATGAGCCACTGCTTCTGGCCAATTTGCATTTTTTGAGGACCACTGAAGCAATACAAAAATGAAATGCCCAAACCAGGTTACAAAAAATAGTGATGTACTTTAAATGTTTACATTTAATGAAATTGCACTTTTCACACCCACAGATATGACACAGGACAATATTCTATTCACAAGACAGGATTTATTATTTATTTATTTTACTCATTGCCTTGGGGGATTCTATTTTTGCACTATTACAACTTTTTATTGTGGTAATACACAACATAACATTTACTATTTTGGGCATGGTGGCGGGCGCCTGTAGTCCCTCCCAGCTACTCAGGAGGCTGAGCCAGGAGAATTGCTTGAACCCGGGAGGCGGAGGTTGCAGTGAGCTGAGATTGCACCACTACACTCTAGCCTGGGAGACAGAGCGAGACTCTATCTCAAAAAAAAAAAAAAAATTAGTATTTTAACCATTTCTAAGTGTACACAACTCAGTGACATTAAGTACATTCAAATTGTTTTGCAGCCGTCACTACTGTCTATCTCCAGAACTTTTTCATCTCTCCCATCTACAGCTGTGTATCCAGAAACACTAACTCCCCATCCCCTCACTCCCAGCCCCTGGAAACCACCATCTATCTTACTTTCTGTCTCCATGATTTTGGTTTTTTTTTGTGTATTTCTTTTTTAATTTTATTTTAGGTTCTGGGGTACATGTGCAGGTTTGTTACATAGGTAAACTTGTGTCATGGGGGTTTGTTGTGCAGATTATTTTCCCACCCAGGTAAGTCTAGAACCCATGAATTATTTTTCCTGATCTTTTCCCTTCTTCCACTCTCCACCCGCCGTAAGGCCCCAGTGTGTGTTGTTCCCCTTTTTGTGTGTGTTCTCACTTATAAGTGGGAGCTAAATGATGAGAACATATGGGTATGTTTAAAGTTGTGAGATGAACTTGCCTTCTCTCAGAACTGTCGGCGTGTCTCTCGGCTGTATAGATCCTTCTCAAGAGACAAGCCAAACCTAGACCTGAAGAGACTCCAAGGCAAAAACTACTTCCTCCCTGTCCTGATTCTACATAAGTCATTTTAACAGCACAGGCAGACTCCCAGGTGCTTGTAGAGGAGCTCTGTGTAGCATGTGCACTTACACACATGCATGCACACACACCTCGAAAACCTGCAGGTGAAAAGATCAAAGACATTGCTTACTGCCTAATGGCAATTCCTAAGCATGTCTCCTTCCTGAAGTGTGAATAGTTCACTTGCTGGGCCAGTAGGAGAGTCACACTCCTCCCACTGAAGGTATGTCCCCACTTGCTTGGGGGCTAATGTTGAACACATGCTTAATATCTCACTGGGCACCCCAATGCATTCCACGCTCAGCAGCCAAAGTGCTCTCTCCAAAGTGTGCTCTGATCCCAGCCCTCCCCAGCATGGTTCTCCATTGGTCCCCTATGGTCTCCAGGCTCATATCCAGAGTCTTCCAAGATGGCTTGATGGCTCCACTAAGCTACATACCCAGCTTTATATCTTCCCCACCCTGTCCTCATTGGCTTGGGATCTAGAATGCAAGGTGCTTTTGCTTGACTCCAAGACTCTGCTCATGCATTTTCCACCTGGAGCCCTGTGCACATTCCTTCCTCCCCTCACCTGGCCACACCCTCTGTGTCCCTTCCTCAGCCTGGGGGCCACCTTCCTTCCCTGCCCTACCTGCGTTCGGTGCCCTGTGAGACACCACCACAGTCCCCATGTCTTCAACCATCAACCCGCCCTGGAAAACATGGGGCCTCTGGTTGCCTCATGTTTAGAAAGCGTACTTCGTTCATTTTCCTACCACTGAAGGGCCAAGATAGAGTTGGGCCAAGGTGAGAAAACCAAGAAAGCAAAGCAGTTAACAAAAATCATAATTTTCCTTTACCATCTGCTACCCACCCAGAGTTCCTGGAACAGGGCCCCTTTTAGGTTATGTAATCATCAGGCTCCAAATTGTCTCCCGAGGGCCCAGCTGTGAATATAAAACTCTTCCCACTCTGAGAATGTAAGAGGTGGAGCCCAGTGTCACTGAGGGGCCTGCAAATGCTCTGCTCCCTGCCCAGGGCCCCCACCCTTGGCAGCACCACTGTGCACTGGGCCAGCCCAGCTGGCCTCCTGCTTCCCTGGCATACATAACAGATCCCTCCCTAAGTCAGATAGGGGAAGGTGGGGTCCCTGGAAGGCAGGGAAAAGCCTAAAGTACATAGTATTGTATTTTCTTTTGGAAGAATCTCAAACTCACAGAAAATTTGCAACGACACTACAAAGAACATTCTCCCCCTGAACTGTGTAACTTGTCAACACAGTACCATATCACTAATACTTCAGTATGTGTGTTTCCTACAGACAAGGACACTCCCCTATGTAATCACAGCACACCATCAAGTAGGGACTGTAACAGGGATACCGTCATGCGTTGCTTAACAATGAGAATACATTCTGAGAAATGCATCGTCAGGCGGCTTCATCATTGTGCTACCATGACAGAGTGTACTTACACAAACCTAGACGGCATTAGGATATGGTGTGTTGCTCTGAGGTTACAAACATGTACAGCATGTGACTGCACTGAATACTGTAGGCCGTTGTAACATAATGGTAAGTATTTGTATATCTCATCATAGAAAAAGTGGAGTAAAAATATGGTATAAAATAATAGTCCCCAACCTTTTTGGCACCAGGGACTGGTTTCATGGAAGACAATTTTCCAACGGATGCAGGGCTGGGGTGATGGTTTCATGATGAAACTGTTCGACCTCAGATCATTGGGCATTAGATTCTCATAAGGAGTGTGCAACCTAGACCTTCTCATGCTCAGTTCACAACAGGGCTTGTGCTCCCATGTGAATGTAATGCTGCTGCTGACCTGACAGGAGACGGAGTTCAGGTGGTAATGTTCACCCACCTGCCACTCACCTCCTGCTGATGGGCCTAGTTGCTAACAGGCCACGGACCAGTACTGTGGACCAGTACGAGTCCATAGCCTGGAGGTTGGGGATCCCTAGTATAAAAGATTAAAAAAATGGTACACTGGTATAGGGCACTTACCATGAATGGAGCTTGCAGGACTGGAAGTTGCTCTGAGTGAGTCAGTGAGTGGAGAGTGAACGTGGACATTACTGTACACTGCTCTAGACTCTATAAAACACTGTACACATAAGCTGCATTTTTTTAAAAAATGGTTTTCTTTTGGCTGGGCGCGGTGGCTCAAGCCTGTAATCCCAGCACTTTGGGAGGCCGAGACGGGCGGATCACGAGGTCAGGAGATCGAGACCATCCTGGCTAACACGGTGAAACCCCGTCTCTACTAAAAACTACAAAAAACTAGCCGGGCGAGGTGGCGGCGCCTGTAGTGCCAGCTACTCGGGAGGCTGAGGCAGGAGAATGGCGTGAACCTGGGAGGCAGAGCTTGCAGTGAGCTGAGATCCGGCCACAGCACTCCAGCCTGGGTGACAGAGTGAGACTCCGTCTCATAAAAAAAAAAAAAAAAAAAAAAAGGTTTTCTTTTTTAATAATAAATTAACTTGAGCTTATAACTTTTTTTACTTTGTAAACTTTTGAACTCATTTAACTTTTTGACTTTTATAACATTTAGCTTAAAACACAAATATATTGTACAGTTGTACAAAAATAGTTTCTCTATATCCTTATTCTATAGGCTTTTTCTAGTTATTATTTTTTACTTTTTAAACTTTTTGTTAAAAACTAAGACACAAACGCACATTAGTCCATGCGTACACGGGGTCAGGATTATCAGTGTCACTGTCTTCCACCTCCACCTCTTGTCTCAGTGGGAGGTCTTCAGGAGCAGTCACAAACATGGAGCTATCATATCCTACGATAACAGTGCCTTCTTCTGGAAAAATCTTCTGAGGGACCCACCTGAAGCTGTTTCACAGTTAACTTTTTTTTTCTTTTTTAATAAGTAGAAGGAGTACACTCTAAAATAATGATTAAAAGTATAACACAATAAATACATAAACCAGTGACATGGTGATTTATTATCATTGTATTAGTTTGTTCTCACACTGCTATAAAGAACTGCCCAAGAAGGGGTAATTTAGAAAGGAAAGAGGTGTAATTGACTCACAGTTCTGCATGGCTGGGAAGGCCCCAGGAAACTTATAATCATGGTGGAAGGCAAAGGAGAAGCAGACACCTTCTTCACGTGGCAGCAGGACAGAGTGAGTACAAGCAGGGGAAACGCCAGATGCTTATAAAACCATCAGATCATCTTGTGAGACTCACTATCACGAGAACAGGATGGGGGAAACTTGCTCCCATGGTTCAATGGCCTCCACCTGGTCTCTCCCTTGACACATAGGGATTATGAGGATTACAATTCAAGGTGAGATTTTGGGTGGGGACACAGTCAAGCCATATCATTCTGCCCCTGGCCCCTCCCAAATCTCATGTCCTCACATTTCAAAGCACAATCATGTGGGGCAGAATGATATTGTTTGACTGTGTAGATGCTCTACTTTGATATGACTGGCAGCACAGTAAGTTTGTTGATGCCAGCATCACCACAAACTTGGGAGTAATGAGTTGCACTAGGACTTTACAACCCCTTACAACATTACTAGGTGTTAGGAATTTTTCTGCCCCATTATAATCTTATGGAACCATATCGTGTATGTGGCCTGTTGTCGACTGAACTGTCATGATGCAGCATGTGACAACACATCACTGCCGTGTGCTCCTCAGATGCCATCAGATTTCTCTGGTTGTCCCAGTTGCATCCTTGAGAATGGAGGGTCCAGTCCAGAATCACATATATTGCATTTAGTTGTTCTGTACCTTCAGTCTCCTTCAACCTGAAACACTTCCTCAGCCAGGAGCTTTGGAAATTACTGGCAGTCATTTTGCAGAACGCGCCTCTGTTTGGGGTTGTCTGATGTCTCTCTGACTGGAGTCCTGTGGAGTGATGCCACATGCTCACTGCAGCCCCTCACGTGCTGCAAACTTTTTATTGGCTCTGTTGTTGATGTTTACTTTGGTCGCGGATGAGGTAATGTCTGCCAGCCTTCTCCACCATGAAGTTGCTCTTTTTCTCTCTGGAATGGATAAGTATTTTGTGGTCAGATACTTTGAGACTATGTAAACATCCCATTGAAGAACATCAGACTTTCAATGCATTCTCTTACTTACTTATGTCTGTGTGCACTGGTGGTTTCCCATCTGTTGCTGTCACTATGTTGGTGCTCAAATTGTCCCTGATTCTGACCACTGAAGCCTCCTTCAAGCTGGCTCTGTGTCCTAATGATGTGTTACCATTATTCATTAAGCACTTCCTTGTTTTCTGGCAAAACAACAAGTTCCGGGCTCATTTTCTGCACCCCATTCCTACTTCCCAGTGCTAGAATCAACCGTTTCTCCAAGGTGCTCTGGTTCCTTTAGTGGAAAGTCGTATTCAGAAGCCAGCATTCAGGTGCTAGGAGTGCTCCACGCCCCCCAGTGACCGTGGGGACTACACACACACATTTCCATTTATATTTATTGATTTATCTTTCTGTATTCAAGGCCACAAGGGTACACTGATCATTCCGATTTTAATCCTGCACCACAGGATTCATTCTAGTTTTCTCTCCATATACATGACTCCCTTCTCTGACAATAGGAAACCTAACTCCCACTGTCTTCAGTAGATTTATTTGATCAGTATCCCTGTGTGTAACCAGTCTCCTGTCTCTGCTACCAGTCTCTCTTCCACATGGATCCCCTCCTTGCCTCACTTGGACTCCGGCACTCCAGGCAGGGCCTTGGCTTTTCCCGGGATGCTCCCCCCACCCTGCTGGGCTCCCACAGCCCACACCAGTTCACCCCTTGAGGGCACATTCTGCCCATATCCTCTCTGGTAACTCTGGGGCACCATGGCTTCTCCTTCCCCCACCTTTGCTATGCCCCACTTTGTGGCTTTAGGACAGGACTTAGGAGAAAGGGAAGACAAGAAGGGAAGGAATCCCTTGGATTTTTTAACCAAAAAATGCATCAAGTACATGGAGACAGAGTCACAAAATAATCATAACAAATATTCTAAACCAATCAGCCAGCCAGCCCCTGATCGCTCCATAAGGGGGCACTGCTGCCTCTTGAGAGCTGGGTAGCCTGGGCAAATTCCCTAACATTACTGAGCCTCAATTTCCTCAATGGTAAAATGGGGAAAGGACAGTGCTTCCCTTATGGTTTGGGTGTGAAGCTTCTGTGAGTTAATGTCAGTGAACAGCCAGCCTCAGCCCCTACCCAGGGGAGCTGCTCCACAGATGTGATGACAACCACCATGTGTTTCTCAGAATCCTAGGAAATAAGGGCCCCTTTCTAGAAGGCAGGGCCAGGATGCTGCGTGGGTGTTCCCTGGGCAGTGAGGCTCTGTGGCTCTCAGGCCTTCGTCCTTCTGCAGGCTTTTGTGTTTGTTTTATTTTTTTGGCACGCCTGCAGCCAAGTTGGGGAGGGTTTCCTGGACAGAAGTCCTTTGGCTGCTGCCTTAAGACGTGCAGCCTGGGCCGTGGCTGTCACTGCGTTCGGACCCAGACCCACTGCAGGCAGCAGCAGCCCCCGCCGGCACAGCAGCATGGAGCTCTGGGGGGCCTACCTCCTCCTCTGCCTCTTCTCCCTCCTGACCCAGGTCACCACCGAGCCACCAACCCAGAAGCCCAAGAAGGTTGTAAATGCCAAGAAAGGTAAGGAGGGGGACAGGGCCCTATGCCATCTTCCAGGGAGCAGGTCCCCCTCTCCTTAGTGTGTCCTCGTGTTCCTTTCCTTCATTTTCCTCCTTTGTGAGTCATCTAGGGAACTTGAGTAAAGTGGGCTTTGGGGCTTGGGGGAGTTCTCTCATAACAGAGTTGGTTGTCAGAATCATAAGAATCCCTGACCCTTAGAGTTGGGAAGAACCTTCCAGATCATCCAAACTGATCTTTGCTCTGCTCTTCTCCCCTCATCCCCAATATTTTAAAGAAACCAAACCTTTGGCCTGCGAGTCTGGTGGTGCTCAGCCCTCACCAGGGAGAGCTGCACAGGCTGGGCTTTGGAGTCTTCCAAACTGTTTTCTCAACTGTAAAATGGGGGCAGTGGTATTTGTTCAAAGACTTCTCATGAAGATTTGATGATACAAAATATATAAAGGCACCTCACTTGTTGCTTGATGCACAGGGAAAAGAAAAGGAAGAAATGAATTATCATGTTAGTAGCGTATCACAGCCTTCAGGAAATAAAAATGTAACTCAGACTAGTCCACCAGAAGCAGCTTTGCTCTCCTCTGTAGCCTCTGGGGATTGGGGTGTCCCTCGGTTGCTTTGGCTACAGCGAGACCTGCCCTTGCAGCCCCGCCTGCAGTGAGGTCACCCCAGGCTGTGTTGAGACAACATCGGCGGAATGCCATGGCAATGGACCGAGCTGTCACCCCCATGGGGAGCAGAGGCTAGAAGAGAGTCCAAGGGGATGAGGGTGGGGACTGAGGCAGAGAAACAAGCAGCTAGGACCAAGGGCGCAGAAAAGGAAAGAAGGGGCTATGGGAGCCTCCCTCAGGCCCTCCCAGGGCTCTTCATAAATGGATAGTTGCCCACTGGCCAGGAACTAGTGCAGTGCACAAAGGGACATCGGGGCCATGGGGCCCCACAACACTGTGACAAAGAATGGGGCAAATCTGGCAGCTGATCAAAAATCATCTTCGAGATTCAGTTTACAAAGTGAACAAAGAAACGTTCAAAAGAGAATGGATGTGATGCTGACATTTGCTTTGAAAAAGGGATTTATATGAGAATACATTTTTACTTGTATATGCATAAGTACTTTCTGGAAGGATCCACAAGAGTGAGTAACAGTCATTACCTCTGAGAAGAAAAACCAGGGGCTGGGGGCAGTCTCAATTGGGAAAGAAACCAGCTTTTTGAACTGTTTGGATTTTAAAAAATTATGTGTGTGTATTACCTTCCACAAAATATTCATTTAAAAAGAGAAGACAATACCCTGCTTGGTTATGTCTATGAGCATTAGCCAAAATCGCCACGAAGGGACAGCCTTTGTAAAAGAAGCAATTCCAAAGGCAACTCATAGAATTTTTGAATGTGGAAAACCACTGCCAGTTTCTCAAGTTTACTAAAGATTCAGTACTAATACAATTATGTAAATCTTGTATTCACTCATGTTTAAAAAAAAAAAAAAAGAGGGTCAGAGCATGTGATGCCTTGGTTCTCTCCAGCTGTCACACTTGCACCCTGGCCCTATGCAGTCTCCATAGAAGGGGCCCCTGGAGTTCCAGGCTACAGGCCAACAGAACCCAGGCCACCCAGGCCCTGCCTCTCGCTGAAACCCATGGCAGTCTCCCACCCACCTACATGGCAGGCACTTATGGAGCTCTTTCTCCACGTAGGGACCAGTCTATATGCTGGGCACACAGCAGAGAAACACGGTCCCTGCTCTTAAGACATGAACCATCGTGGTTCTCACTCAGGCATCAACATCATCTGGGAGATACATTAGAATCCAGGTGCCTTGGCCAGGCGCGGTGGCTCAAGCCTGTTATCCCAGCACTTTAGGAGGCCAAGGCAGGAGGATCACTCGAGGCCAGGAGTTCAAGACGAGTCTGGCCAACATGGTGAAACCCTGTCTCTACTAAAAATACAAAAATTAGCTGACTGCGGTGGCGCGCACGTGTAGTCCCAGCTACTCGGGAGGCTGAGGCACGAGAATTGCTTGAACCTGGGAAGCCGAGGTTGCAATGGGCCGAGATTGCACCACTGCACTCCAGCCTGGGTGACAGAGTAAGTGAGGCTCCATCTCAAAAATAAATCAATAAATAAAATAAAAATTAAGAATTCAGGTGCTTGGGCCCCACCCCTGGAAATGCTGGTTTAGGGGTCTTGGTGAATTTAGCATCTGCCTTTTCCACAGGTCTTCAGGGATTCCTAGGAGCAGCCAGGAATGAGAATCCCAGGAGCAATCTAGTTGCAGCGCTGGTGCCCAAAAGTAGGGGAGAAAGTCCAAAGAAGGGACGGTCATGCCAGAGGAGACCAGTTGGTGCCAGGGCCAAGAGGGACATAGCAAGTGGCAGGACTGGCAAAGGAAGGGAATTCCAGCATATGCTAAGTCCTTGTCCTGGCCCTCAGGGTGGGTGAGAAGGGGGGAGCCTAGAGTACTTCTGGGAGCTCATCTGTTCGCGGGGCCACATAGTCACACCTGACAGGGAAGCTCCTGAGGGAAGGATGGCCTCATAGGAGTCACAGGCCTTTAGAACAGGGAATGGGGGAACCTGGAGGGCATCCATTCCAACACCACGCAGAGGGAACCTTAGGTTCAGAGAGTGGGCCAGCACAAAGGCCTCCTGACTCTGCCCGGGGCTGTAGAGACACCTGCTCCCACAGCTTCCTCACGTGGAGCCTAATGAGAGTAGCTTCCTGTTCCTTGGACAGTCCTTGGAGGAAACTTTGCACGTATGGGTACCTTGGTGCAAATTACAAAAGGTATCTCCTCTAAACTGACAAGTTATAGAAAGGCATCCCTTTTTCTGATCTGACCTGGTCTAGCCAGGGCAAGGCTTAGGAGACAAATGGGCCTTCATGTGTCCCTCAGTGAAATGCCCTTCTTCAGTGCCCACTTGCACAGCCTCACATGGCACCCTGTGCTGGTATATCACGTGACGGGGTACAGTGCTGCTGTAACTGGCTGAGGCAGTCCCTGTGTGAGGCACACATAACCTCAGGCTAGTTGGCCAGCCCCAAACTCTCCCTTTTCTGCCTTGCTCATCAGGGCGTTTTTCCTCCTGTTTGGCAAGTTACATCACTAATTTCTGTATACACAAGCATGTGTCTTGCCTGTGATTGTTCTGCAAAGGCATCTTACGGGTGGATGAAGGCTCTGATCTCAGTCTTCATGAGCGTGGAATGTATGCAGACACAGCCAAATGGACCATTAAAGTGTTTCCCCACCCACTTCCCCAAGCTGAGTGCAGCCTGTCCTGAAGCCCTGATGTTTCAGAAAGACCAGGGTCCGGCCCAGGAGCTCTAAACTTACACACACATAGAAATATGCTTCCCCGGCCGGGCGCGGTGGCTCAAGCCTGTAATCCCAGCACTTTGGGAGGCCGAGACGGGCGGATCACGAGGTCAGGAGATCGAAACCATCCTGGCTAACACGGTGAAACCCCGTCTCTACTAAAAAAATACAAAAAACTAGCCGGGCGAGGCGGCGGGCGCCTGTAGTCTCAGCTACTCGGGAGGCTGAGGCAGGAGAATGGCGGGAACCCGGGAGGCGGAGCTTGCAGTGAGCTGAGATCCGGCCACTGCACTCCAGCCCGGGCGGCAGAGCGAGACTCCGTCTCAAAAAAAAAAAAAAAAAAAAAAGAAATATGCTTCCCCTGCACCCTCAACTTACACACACATAGAAATATGCTTCCCCGCCTGCCCCTGCTGACTCTTACATGACTGGCTGCCAGCAGGACAGCTCCTGTTAGGAATCCGTTTGTGTGCCATGGGGAAGGTGGGGAAGAGCATGGCTTCGGAGCCATGTGCACCTGGGTTCCAGGCCAGCCCTGCCAGCTGTTGGCTCTGCCATCCTTGGCCAGTTGGTTCAGGGCGGCCTGAGTTTCCTCGTGGTGAAATGGTGGTGGTATAGAATCACATGTTATCTGTGTCATAGGGTTGATTGTGAGCATCACTGGGGTGACGTGTAGAACAGCTTAGCCTGGAACCTGGCCTCTGTGGAAATCCTGGGTTCCTTCTGTCCTCACCTTATTAGTAGCTGTGGTGGGCACATACTCAGCCAGCCACTGAGGTGGGCAGCTCTGCGCCTCATTTCTCTCGGTCTTCTCCAGAGTCCTAGGAGGTGGGGCTGTCATCATCCACTTCGCACATGAGGAAACCAAATCCGGAGAGCAGCTTGCCCAGGCCACCCGTGTCTGTGGGGCCTCCAAGCCCTGCATATGTGTGCCCCGGGCTGGAGTGCCTGCCTGTTGGTCTGTGTCGCATTCCTCCAGCCTGGGGAAATGAACCTGGGGGCCTCTCGAGGGCTCCTGCTCTGCTTCCTGTGCTGTGTTCTTCCCTGGAGCTGAGAAGATAGCTGGGTGCTGGGGGATCACTGAAGCCTGTGCCTACACCCTCACCCCAGCCTCTGCTAACCCCAGTCCCATCGGATCCCCAGCAACAATCCCAGACAAATGCAGCACAGGAGCAAGTGAAGGATGGGCCCCCTGGCAGAAGTCACAAGTGGTTAGACTACCACCAGCAGGGATAGAGAGAGAAAGTTTCCCAAGATATCAAGGTTGAGGGGAGTCTTTTCCTCTCATCCCTCTGCAGCTAAGGTAGGATCCTTCCCACTCAGTCCCTGCCCCACCCTCACATATTTCCTCCTGCTTCATCCTAGATGTTGTGAGCACAAAGATGTTTGAGGAGCTCAAGAGCCGTCTGGACACCCTGGCCCAGGAGGTGGCCCTGCTGAAGGAGCAGCAGGCCTTGCAGACGGGTGAGTGCAGGCAGTGGCCTCTCGGGGCAGGAGTGCCTGAGAAAAGGGCTCAAGCCAACAGCCAGCAATGTGCTTCTCACCTCTGGTCAGGATCAGGGTCCTGGCTCCATTAGTCCAGGCCTATGGGTGAGGGCACCAGGTTCAGGGAGCCCCACCTCTTTCTCTTGGGGAGATCCCCTGACACGTGTCTGCCGAACCCACCCGGATGTGCATGGCCAAATCTCCGGCCACAGCTGGGTGGTGTGGAAGTGGGGATGTCCCAAGAGGACAAAAAGTTCTCCAACAAGAATCCACTACTGCCCACCAGAAGTGACCCTGGAGTGCTCGATGGGGCAGAGGTAGTGGCCCACCCTAACAAAGCTCCCAGGAGCCCCTCACTCAGCTGGTCTCCACAGCCCCAGGGAGCGCCACACTCCTGTGTGTCAGCAGCTTTGCTAATGCCGTCTCTCTTAATCCTAACTATGCTGAGGTGGGATTTGTCAGCTGCATTTTAAAGGTGGAGCAACTGAGGCATAAACAGGTCCTGAACCCGGCTCATACTCACCTGGCTGGTTAGTTGACTTGTGGCAGAGCAAGACTTGAGTGGTGGCAGCCTGCCCAGTGCTAAGCTGGGCCTTGGTGTTCCTGGCTCTGCACCAGCCAGCTGAGGGAGGATGCACAGAATCACCAAGAACACGGCCCAGGTGCATGGTAAGGTCATGCCCTCTGGCCAGCCTACCTGGCAGCCTATTGTTTCTCACTCCCCATGTTCCTGTCAAATCGTCTGCATTTTCCACATACTTCAGATTTACCTACCTTTATGTGACCTCACCTTCCATTCCATGGAGAACACAGACTCACAATACTGATGACTATGTACATGTGAGCCCACTACATTCTGGCACTGTTTGAGTACTTGAGGCACGTTAACTCATTCATAGCAAACCCATGCAGTGTTCCTGTTACTACCTCCTCACCCTCATTTTCCACCGAGAAGTGAAGACCTTGTGACAGCCGAAAGGAGCAGAGCCTCACTTAGTTCTGCTACGCTGCCGCTCAGGTTATCATTTGGGAATCACCTTGACTCCTCAGCAAATCTATAAACCACCTTGTCTCCACAGCCACTCTCTCACCTGTTGCTTTTGTGACCAAGGCCCATACATCTGCAAGGCCCTCACTACCCCTCCTGCCTCCTCAGAAGCCCCCAAAAGCCTTCTCACTGGGCGGTTTTACACACTCCCTCCCACTCACATGCTTTCCTTCAGCATTCACACTGCCATCCTTCTGCACTCCCACCACAGGGCCTTTGCACGTGCTGTTTGGGTAACCTGAATTGCTCTCCCAAGATCCACCTAATAAATGCCTCCAGCATTACCTTCTCAGGAGTCACTAAGCCCTCATCTGAGTCAGGCCCCTCAGTTATAAGCTCTCCCAGAACAGTGTCCTTTCTTTTATCACATTGACTGCAGTTTGTAATGATATACTCATTTGCTGATTTGTGTCTGCTGCCTCCACTAGACTATATTAAGCCCTGAGAACACAGGGGCCATGTTTGCTTTTCATTGCCCTTGTCTCTCCCACTACCCTGCCCAGCATAGTGCCTGCCACATAGAAACACCCAGTCAATCTCTGTTGAAGGAAGGACAAACACAGGACTTTGGACAGCTTGCTTGGCATGGCAGGTAGGAGGAGAGTGCTTGAGAAAGGGAGCATCTCCAGAGAAGTTTTTGATTTCATGTAATAGAAAACCTATCAGTGGCTTAAATAAAAAGTAAGTTTGCAAGTAGGTAGTTACAAGTTTTTGTTCAGAAGTTTCACCTCCTGGTCTCAAGATGGCTGCCCCAACTCCAGGCATCATGAGTGCATTCAAGGCAAGAAGGAGGAAGAGTAACCCAACCACATCTGTCTCATTTATCGGGAAAGTAGAAGTCTTCCACTTCCATCTCATTGACCAGAACTCTATCACATGGCCACCTGCAGCTTTAAGAGCATCTGAGACTGCAAGAATGTAGCTTTTTCCAGCCTCTATAGTGGAGGTGGACAAGAGAGAAGGGATTTGGAGGCAACAGTGCCTGGCACAGAGGGAAGGTTTAGAATGAGCCCAGTGCCACTCTGAGCCTCAGTCTCCTCATCTGTAAGGTAGGCAGGGTAAACTCTAAGGTCTCTCTCATGTCTAAGCTCTGTGCTGTGCAGAGTCAAAGTAACTCAGGCATCAATTGCCATCTGGGGTGAGGTGATGAAGTGGGGACCTCCCTGCAAAAAGTTCATGACATATGGAGGCCCAAAGCACCTCCCCCATGTCTGCTGATTTCTAGGAAGCTCCTGGCCTCCTTGAAACCTTCTCCTGTTCATTGTCCTCACAACTCAAAGATCACCTTGTCAATAAACCCACCCAAAGCATTCCAGAGCTCTGTTGACCTAACCAAAGAGTTGAAGGAATCAGGGGTCAAACTTTCCCTCCTCCAACCAGCACACACATGGGAGGTTCCCACCAGGAACATCTCTGCCAGGCACAAGGAGGCAGAGGTGAACCAGCCAGGGCCCTGCTCCCTGGGAACCTCAATATATTCATGGAATCACTTGAGCCATTGAAAGATGTGTAGAAATTAGAGAAGATAAAGAGGGTTGATTCCAAGCAGATGGCAGGGCAGGAGCAGAGGTGTGGAGGACTAGTATAAATCGACCGGATCATGAATAGCCAAACCAGAACAACAAAATGTTAGCAGCAATGATAATATCACGAGAAGTAGCATTGACTGAGGACTACCTATGTGTTGGAGGGAGGTTCAGGCAAGGGTCCTGGGAAGCAACTCTGAGATGGAGTTTAACCCACAGGAGGCTTATCAGGGGACACCCTCAGGGTCAGTCCCTGCTGGGGAAGGGATGGAAGGAAGCAGGAGTGGGCAGAGGGAGAAGTCAAGCTGCACTGTGGTGCCATGAAAGCCCCAGCGGACTACAGGGAACCCTGATGACAAGATGACCCTGTAGCACTGTCCTGAGTTGGGGCAAGGGGGCTTATGGGTCAGTCTTGGGTGTCGGCTGCTCTAGGGAGGGGCACGGCTTTGGAAGAGGTGGCTGTCTTCTGCTGAGGCAGTCCCTGGAGGAGGCTGAGAGCTGCAGAGTCTTCCTGCAGCACTCCCGGCAGCCAGGGCAGTGAGTCCTTCATCCCCAACAAAGGTCTAGGTAGCGTATCTGTGTCCCTAGCAGGAAGGAAAGGCAATGAAGGCCACTTGGCTAAGCTGCAGGACAGCACGAGGTAGGGCAGCTGACTTGGGGCAGAGTCTATGGGTAGACACCTCTGTAATGGTTCAGGCGCCATGTTTAAAGTCAGGTGTGGTGTCAGATGCCCATGGGGACACTGGGATGCTGTTCCATCGATATTTGTTGAGTGAAATGGAAGTAACTGAGTGAATGGGAATGGGTAGAGGGGAGTGCAGGCCTCCCCAAAAGTGGTGGGGTCACCAAGAAGAGGACAAGTGCAGACATACACTTGTCTGTCAAGGTATTCCTCTCCACAGAAATCTTTGGTAAAAGGTGAACGATTTATACAACCTCAAGAGAAATCAGAGTATGTCTAGATATTTCAGCTAGAAATCAAGCTGACAATGCAAACTGCAAAACAAAAACAGATTCTATCCTCCTAACTTGACCAAATAGGTGCCTTCCTCACAACCTTTGGGGCTAGGCTCAAACTGAGAATTTGTGGACACCTCAGAGTCCCTTGCCTGATCACTGGCCCCTGACCACAGCCTGTGCCCAGCCCTTCCTGTCTTGTCTCTTGCAGTCTCAGCTCTATCCTCCCAGCCCCACCCTACCAGCCCTCAGGAGAACTGACCCTGCAAAAGGCACTTGGCAAGCCCTGGAAGCTTGCTTGGGCTGTTTGGATAGGGATTTGGGGCCCTGGGTACCTGAAGTGTGGTCTGGGCTATAGGTGGGCAGGTGCCCTGGCCCTGCATGCTGCTTGATCTTAGGGAGGGGCATGGAGAAAGGAGAACCAGAGCAGGTGGCTGCGGCTGGGCTCCCTGGGAAGCTGACTCTGAGACAGAGTGAATTTGTTAGGGCAAGCCCTGGGAGCCACACATGTGGGGGGGGGGGTGAAGAGGAAGTGGGCAGAGGGAGAGCTGAGCAGCAGTGCAGGCACAAGGCCAGCCTCTGTGACCCCAGGAGATGGGGTGGGTAAAGGCCAGAGATGACTGAGGTGGAGGCCTGGGAAGGGGTGTGAGCTAGGGCTGGGTGTTTCTGTAGCACAAGGGCTGCCTTTGCTCCCAGCCGCCAGGGGAGCACCAAGACCTCCTGAGTAGGGATCTGGATCTGTACAGCAGTGGCCACCACAGCCAGGTCCTCAAAGTGCAGGCACCATCAGGACCCCTTTTGCCTGGGCCTAGGGGCTGTCAGGACTGATGGGATAAACGGATGGGACGGAGGATAGTGGGCCTGGTCTGGACGGTTGGCTCTTTGCCTGGGGAACAGGGGGACCTTTGGTGACAGCCGTTTCTCCCCCCTCCCAGTCTGCCTGAAGGGGACCAAGGTGCACATGAAATGCTTTCTGGCCTTCACCCAGGCGAAGACCTTCCACGAGGCCAGCGAGGACTGCATCTCGCGCGGGGGCACCCTGGGCACTCCGCAGACTGGCTCGGAGAATGACGCCCTGTACGAGTACCTGCGCCAGAGCGTGGGCAACGAGGCCGAGATCTGGCTGGGCCTCAACGACATGGCGACCGAGGGCATCTGGGTGGACATGACAGGCGCCCGCATCGCCTACAAGAACTGGGAGACCGAGATCACCGCGCAGCCTGACGGTGGCAAGACCGAGAACTGCGCGGTCCTGTCAGGCGCGGCCAACGGCAAGTGGTTCGACAAGCGCTGCCGCGATCCACTGCCCTACATTTGCCAGTTCGGGATCGTGTAACCCTTGGAGGGTCTGGAGGAGGGCGGGGGCCGCGGGAGGCCAGGAGGAGGGTGGAGACCTTGCAGCCCCCATCCCCTCCGTTCGCTTGGAGCCTCTTCTTGCAAATAAAGTTGGTGCAGCTTCGCGGAGAGGAGAAGCGCTGCAGTCTGTGCTGGGTCCGTGGAGCGGGGAGGAGGCCCCAGGAGCCGGCCCGAAAATTCCCTCCGTGGTGAAGGAGGCGAGAAGGGAGGCGGTGAAGGAGGGCGAGCGGAGCCACACGCACTTCATGCCACAGGAGGGTGGGAATGAGCGGAGGACTGAGGAGAGGAAGGCGGGAAAGAATAGGGAGATGAAAACGCCCCGGTCTGCTGCGAAGCACAGCACGGTTACCAAAGCCAGGAAACGAACACTGACACGATATTTTATTTACGTTACGGCCCTATTCAAAGCTGCAGGCTTCTTTTTGTAGAATCATTTCCCTCTGCTGGAATCCAGCATCGCCCCCACCCCCTGCCCCATTTCTAGGGGGACGCCCCCACCGCTGACCCCTCCTGCTGTAGATCTATTTCTGGGAGGCACTGACATGCTGAGTCTTGCTATGGGGTCCGCGGGGAGTGGGGAGCAGGGCCTGCCCACAGGGAAGATGGGCGTTCCCCTTCTTCCTCAGCACATCCCGGGAGCCAAAGACCACGGCCAGCACTGTCCCAGCCATGCGACCTTTTCCTTCCCACTCTTCACGGCAAGCTGCTCAGGTGTCCAGGTGCAAGCACTTTAAATACGTTGTTTTAGTTCACCTGATCCACTCAGGACAAGCTGTGTTGTTATCACCATTTAAAATAAGCAAAGTGAGTCGTCCGGGAGGTTTGGTGACTTTCACTGGTCCTGAAGCTAGTAAGTAGCAGGGCCAGGATTTAACCCAGGGCTGTTTCCAGACCTTGGCCTTCCCACGACCCCTGCAATGCATGCTTCATGTGGCCGGAACATACCTGAAATAAAACATCAGAGAAGTGGCCCAGTGGTCCTCAGAGGCTGTTGGCCAGCTCTTGGCCTGACCTAGCCCACCCACCCATCATGGGCCCAGCCCTAGTGACCCCCCCCCCACCGGGGGAGTCTTCCTTATCCTTCAGCCATGGCCAGTGCTCCACTGTCTGGGCTTCTGCGGTACCTTTTTCTCTCTGGTTGTCTTCTAGTGTGTCTTGTCTTCAGTAATAATAAGTGGATGATAGTTTGATTTGATCGATTGGGATGGGGTGGTTGGGGGAGGCAGCTTACAGAGAACTATGTACATACTTCATGCCAGGCAGCCTCTTCCTCACTGTCACAGAAAGCACCTCTTGAAATTCAACAGTTGTTGGAGGAGGTGATGAGATCCATTGGCATAAGTCCAGAAGAATGATGTGGTATGTGCTCCAGACCCCTCAGCAAGTGAGAGGCAACGCTTAGACTAAAATCTACATCTTGTAACTCTGAGTCTCGGATGCTTTTCATCCCCCACTCAGCTTTCTAGTGGGATATAGGTGAACAGGGTTTTTGTTGTTGTTGTTCTTTTTCGTTTTTTTGTTTTTTGAGACGGAGTCTCCCTCTCTTGTCCAGACTGGAGTGCAGTGGCGCGATCTCGGCTCACTGCAAGCTCCGCCTCCCGGGTTCACGCCATTCTCCTGGCTCAGCCTGCCAAGCAGCTGGGACTACAGGTGCCCACCACCACACCCAGCTAATTTTTTGTCTTTTTAGTAGAGACGGGGTTTCAGCGTGTTAGCCAGGATGGACTCGATCTCCTGACCTTCTGATCTGCCCGCCTTGGCCTCCCAAAGTGCTGGGATTACGGGCGTGAGCCACCACCGGGCACGGCTGAATAGGGTTTTTTTTAAAGTTCCGGAACTGGATGGCTGCCCACAAGAGGGCACCCATGCCTCTGCATGTGCGTGTGGAACCTGGTGGACTGCTGTGATGCTCTTCGGGAGGACAGTCGGCATTTTCCACTTCCAGCAGCAGGTGGCAGTATGGGCAAGAGTATCATCACCCATCTTTCCTCTCCCGCCCATGTGCTTACATCCGGGCTGCTGAGACCTGTGTACTTCAAATCGAGTATACCTGTCCTCCAATCTTGTCTTTATTTAAAAACTTGATGTGTTGTTCACCATTTTTGGACATTAATTTTGATTTTAAAAACTTGCATTCAAATATTATTTCTCTTGCTTACTGAGTGTTGGTAGCCCCCTAAATTTTGTGCCCCAGGTGAATGCCTCACTCATCTCACTAGTCCCTGCCCTGCCTCAGAGGTACACAAATGCCTTGAGGCATTTCCCAGGGGTTATACAAAAAATGATCGTTGTACGTGACTCAGTTTCTATTATTCTTTTCCTTTCAATTACTCCTTACTAGAATTGAGCTACCTTGGCGCAGGCCTAGGGAGCAGGCTTCCTTTCCCACCTCCTTTTTTGCAATTGCCCTTTTCCCTTTTACAAAAGAAAGGCCAGCTCTTCACCCTTCCTGCTCTTACCATGGGGTGTGCCCTGGTGTGTAAAAAATCTTGGGGATGCCAAGCAAAAGACAACTTGAAATATTGGTTTAGGTGTTAAGTAAAAGGCCGTGTGAAAAGTCCTTTTACAAACTTAGTGGTTTCCAATCCTTTGCCTTTAACCTCCGAGATGAGCTTAATCAAGTTCTCAGCTGATAGACCATATAAAGTAGTTTCCAATGACAGAACACTTTTTTCTTTTTAACAGTTTATTTTATTTTACGTTAAGTTCTGGGTTACATGTGCAGAATGTGTAGGTTTGTTACATAGGTATACATGTGCCGCGGTGGTTTGCTGCACCTATAAACCCGTCATCTAGGTTTTAAGCCCCACATGCGTTAGGTATTTGGCCTAATGCTCTCCCTCCCGACAGAACACTTCTGACTTTTACCTTGGAAGCTCAAGTGCTAAGTGACACTGCTATAACAAAACTCCTTTCAGTCTTACCAACTTACTTATTTGAACAAAGTTTCTCAACATTAACAACTCTAAAAGTGAAAAATAGGAATCTTATTGATGCTGAATCCTGCTGTATTCTGCTGGATATGTGATCCAATTTTTAAGAACTCTCTTCATCTGATTAAGAGTATTGTTTAATTATGTTTATAAAAATCTGTCCTAGACCTGTGATACTTTGATCAATTGTGCTAACGGTAATTGTGTGAGGGGAATGCTAGAAAACGAAGTGGGAGGGGCACGGGCCTAAGCCCTTTCTTGGAGAACAGTGCTGCCCTCGGCATCTGTGAAGACAGCCAAGCAGGAGGAGGTTTCTGGGAAGGATCCTTCCGTGAGCTCTTGGTCTTCACTACTGCGTGGGAGCCGTGTGCACAGACCTGGCTGTCTTGCTCTCTTCTCCTCGCCCCACCACCTCTGCTGTGACTGTTCCTGTTCCTCCTTTCCCTTCTGGTCATTCCTTCACCCTTCCTCACCCTAGCCCATCCCAGCCAAGGGGAGGGAGAGCTGAAAGGAGGAAGTACAGATGGATACCCTCCGTGTGGAGAAAGGGGCGCATGGGTGACCTGGGGCTGGTCCTGGCAGTACTGGCTGTGGGACCCTGGAGAAGGCCTGTGGGACATCTTGGCCCCCAGTTTCTTCATCCACAAAATGAAGTTTGGATTAGATAATCTCTAAGACCCCTGAGTTCAAGATTGTATGCTCTGTTCTCAGGAATGTTTTGTAGAATCCTTTCCAGATAAGAAAGCTATTTTGTAGAATGGAAATGGTGGCTGTTTCCTCTGTCCAGGCAAGGCTCGTCCCCTGCACTGGCCATCTCATTTTCTGCAGTGACTATTGGCCATTGCTATCTCTTGAATCCCAAATGTGTACACATTCAGATGCCTGGTAGACATCACTACCTAGAAGCCCTTAGGCACTTATGTCAACATGTCCAAAAGGGAACTCAGAGTCCTTCCACTCAAGTCTGCCCCTGTTCCTTAGTTTACCATCTCTGTGAAGATCCTCACCTACCCAGTTACCCAAGCCCCAAACCTGTGGGGCATCGTAGGTGACTCATTGTCTGTCTTGAGACACTTGAGATCCAAGTAATTACCAGGACTCTGTGATTTTTGCTTCCCAAGGAACTCTCTGATCTGTTCACGCTCCTCCAGTTCCATTGCTGTGGGGCTCAAGTCTCCTGCTTGAACCATTGCAAATAACATTCTTACTGTTTCCATAACTCCCCCATGTCTCTCCCACCCATGACCTTTGCTGCATAACCACTAGTCGTATGGGAGAGAAAGGCTGGTTCAGGCCTTGGTTGGAGCTGGCCCATGGAAAACGATCTTCTCTTCCACGCACAAACATGCACTTCTTTGCCTCATCTGAAAACACTGCTCTGCTGGTGTGGCCCTAATGCCTTAGACCCCCAGGTGACACTTTTTCCTTTGATTTTGGCTTTGCACAGATAAAAAGGATATATTAATAAAAACAAAGCTCACAATGTTTGCACTGACCCCAAAGCCCCTCGCCATGAGCTGGGCAATATTTAATATTCATAAACCTAGGAGGGAGGTATTACTAAACTTATTTCATAATTGAGGAAAATGAAGTATAAAGATAACTTTTGTGAGAACATTTAGTGACGGGCCTGGAATTTCAGCACAGGTCTGTTGCGTTCCAAAGCCCACATGCCATCTGCTATATAAATCAAGTCCTTCCTGGATCTTGAAGAAAGTTTTCAGATTTTCTTGATGCGATTGTGAAAGATTTGTAAAGGAGAGTTGATAGTGGTGTATATTGATGTGTATTTGCGATTGGTGGTACAGCATCCTGTAAAAACACATTTTCCACTCAGATTTTCTAGGGTTATTCTGAGGCCTAATGGTAGGCTCTACCTCACCTGTTTTTCATGGGTGACTCATTTGTGAGCATGGTTTATGAATCTTTCTTTCAGGCTGAAAATCACAGCACAACCCACAAAACAACTAACCTTTTTCTCCACTAGGAGGCACTGTTGTTCCATGCAATGTGAGAACACAGCCAGAGGAGACACATCAACGCCATCTTTATTTTTTTATTTTTATTTATTTAGTTTTTTGAGATGGAGTCTCACTCTGTCGCCCAGGTTGGAGTGCAGTGATGCGATCTCAGCTCACTGCAACCTCCGCCTCCTGGCTTCAAGGGATTCTCCTGCTTCAGCCTTCATAGTAGTGGGAATTACAGGTGTGCTCCACCATGCCTGGCTAATTTTTGTATTTTCAGTAGAGACAGGGTTTCACCATGTTGGCAGGCTGGTCTTGAACTCCTGACCTCAGGTGATCCGCCCACCTTGCCCTCCTAAAGTGCTGGGATTACAGGCATGAACCACCGTGTCTGGCCCAATGCAATCTTTAGAAGAAGAAACTGAGGCACAGGGAGGCTAAATGACCAGCTATGGTCACATGCCTTGCTAGAGAATGAGCCTAGGAGTCTCACTTTTTTAGTATTAAGTGGTTTTTTGCAAACCATTTCTCCAAATCAACACCTGGTAAGTATTGAGTGCCTACTATGCAGCAAGCACTCTGCCTGGAGCCTGCTCTTGAGTTGTTGTTTACCACCTGACAGGACACTCAGCATTTTAAAGAGCTCAAAAACAAATGGATGGAGCTGCTTTTGAGAGTAGCTCTCCTGGTTTGCACTGTTGAGAAAATTGGACAATATGGTAGGAAAATGTTTTTTGGATGAGGACAGGCAAGCCAAACAGCTGGGCCAAGGCAAGTTAGGAAACTAGGGCTTTCTCTAACCTCTAGGGTTTTCTGAAACCAGGTTGTCAGTGGCAGTGACACTAGGTCAGAAAGAAACTCTAGATTTAGATTCCAGCTCTGCCACCTTCTAGTCTTGTGGCCTTGAAGAAGTCACACTGTTTGAACTGTGGTTTCTTCATCTGCATGATTTGAAATGGGAAGAGCAGCAGAGCCAAGTTCACAGACACAAAAGCTGAAGACCAGTTTCTTAGCCTCTCAAGTCAGCCATGGCTGGTTTATCTGTGGTTACTGCATCGCTGCATATCACCTATGAATGATTCTCTCCAAGGTCATTGGTGAAGGCAGCAGAGGAGCACCTGGAATCCACATCCGTTTAGCTACCACATACCCTGCTTCCACGAGCCAGGCCAGCTTTTTGTGATGAGAGATGTGCACGGGGAGGTGAAGAACAGATCATCCACTGGGAAGCACAGTGACCCAGATCACTCTCTCTGAGGCGGTTATCGCATCTGGCAAGTGGGCTTATTCCCTCCCTCACACTGCTGTTGTGGACTACACCTGTGTAAAGGCTCTGCCCTGCTGCTTGGCACACAATTATGAAGATCGTGGAACAATAGTACCGATGAAAAGCTTTAGAAATGAAACTCCCCTACATAAGAGATAACAAAAAGCATGACCTTTACCTGGGTAGGAAAAAACCACAGTGAGCTCAGCTGTGTCCTAGTTCCTTATTATACAAGAAAGACAATTCTCTAGGGAAAATAGTCAGGCAATGCAGTTAGCTCTGAACTAATAAGGATCTGGCCAAATTGAAAGTTAAGTCAGTGGTTCTCAGGCCATGCCAGACAGTAAAATCACCTGAAGTAGTTTCTAGAAAACCGAATACCCCGGCTGCACGCTAGACTGGTTAAATCAGAATCTCTGGGGAGCAGAATCAGGCACTGGTAGTGTTTAAAGCTCCCCAGGTGATTCCAAGATGTAGCGGTTGGGAACCACTGACTTACGTGAGGCCAGCTGCCTCCTAATTTAGGCTTTTGGAAAGAACTCATCAGCCCTAGAATATCTCTTCCCATGGTCTTCCTCAAGAAATTCCCACCACTCTAGCTATTGAGCAATGGTACCATGCACACTAACCAGGTTTGGTGACAATCAGATTGGTTGTTTTAAATTGATTTTAACAAGAAGCAGAGGTTAGAGTTGAAGAACTTAGTGTAATCAGTTAGTTTCAGTAGGAAGTAGGCATGCTTATCAGCTAGGATTAGATTTGGTTGAAAATCCAGACTAATAGGGACTTGGCCAGGTATGACGGCCCTCTCCTGTAATCCCAGCTACTCAGGCAGCTGAAGCAGGATGATTGCTTGAGCCCAGCAATTTGAGATCAGCCTAAGTAATATAGCAAGACCCTCATCTTTAAAAAGAATAAAAATAAAATATATTAAAAAAAATAAAAACAGAGACTTGAATAAGATAGAAAACTTGAGCCAGGTAGTCCAGTGCTGATCTGGCCTCTTCGTGGTCATTGGAGATCAAAGTTCCTTCTGTTTTTCCACTCTACCACCCTAGCACGGCACGTCCATCTTTGAGGTCACCTCAGGGTCCATGATGGCTGCTGGAGCTCCAGCCATTATTATCCCCACTTCAGAAAGGAAGAATGGGTAAGAAAGGTCTAGTCAGCTTCCTTTTTTTTTTTTTTTCTTGAGACGGAGTTTCATTCTTGCTGCCCAGGCTGGAGTGCAATGGCGTGATCTCAGCTCACCACAACCTCTGCCTCCCAGGTTCAAGCGATTCTCCTGCCTCAGCCTCCTGAGTAGCTGGGAGTACAGGCATGCGTCACCATACCCAGCTAATTTTGTATTTTTAGTAGAGACGAGGTTTCTCCATGTTGGTCAGGCTAGTTTCGAACCCCCAACCTCAGGTGATCTGCCTGGTTCGGCCTCCCAAAGTGCTGGGGTTACAGGCGTGAGCCACCGTGCATGGCCTGCAGTCAGCTTCCTTTAAGGAGCTTTCTCTTTTCCTTGTATTTATCTCATAGGCCAGAACTTTTTCCAGTGTGTAGCTGTAAGAAAGGCTGAGAAGTCTGAGAAGTGCAATCTTTTAGGTAGTTACCTTGACACCCAAATTAAATTAAACTCTTTAAGGAAAGGGCAAATGGGAAGCAACTAGAAGTTTGTGTCATGGAGCCATTGCAGACCCAAAGCCTGAATGTTGGAGGGAACTGGAAACCAGGGGGCAGGAGAATTAAAAGATCTTAAAGACTAAATGATGACTCATCCATCTGGTTCCCAAAAGCTTGCTCCTATGAGTCTTTCAGTAGAGGAAGAATGTTTTCAATTGTGCGGCTGGGTTAAATCCTAGTTCCTTTTCCACAAATTCCTAGTTCCTAAGCATGGCTGTCTCAGCCTTTGCTTTGGAATCAGCCCTTTCAAGAGGCCTCTTCTTGAAGAGCATGAACCTCGGAGAGTGCTATGCCCCCAGGTACCTTCCTACCTGCCTATTCCTGCATGGTAGGATCATTGATGGCTGGCTCTGTGACTCTGTGGCAGAGCTTGACTAAACTTTGCACAGCCTTTTGATTCTCCCACTCCCTTGGAGAGCTAGTTGCACCCTTTACCAGTCATGTCCCAGTAGGAGACAGAATCCAACTCAGTTCATAAGACTGTAATGAGGCCGGGCATGGTGGCTCAAGCCTGTAATCCCAGCATTTTGGGAGGCCAAAGTGAGCAGATCACCTGAGGTCAGGAGTTCGAGACAAGCCT
This sequence comes from Colobus angolensis palliatus, assembly GCF_000951035.1. Classification (NCBI taxonomy): domain Eukaryota; kingdom Metazoa; phylum Chordata; class Mammalia; order Primates; family Cercopithecidae; genus Colobus; species Colobus angolensis. Next base: position 1,472,898 of record NW_012116755.1, read on the forward strand.
GGCCAACATGCTAAAACCCCGTCTTTACTAAAAATACAAAAATTAGCTGGGCATGGTGGCATGTATCTGTAATCCCAGCTACTTGGGAGGCTGAGGCAGGAGAATCACTTGGACTAAGGAGACAGAGGTTGCAGTGAGCCGAGATCACACCACTGCACTCCAGCGTGGGTGACAGAGTGTGACTCTGTCTCAAAAAAAAAAAAAAAAAAAGACTGAAGGGATTACAGGCAGTCCTCAATTTATACAGTTCTGACATGCTTAAATATCAATGATCACAGTTTAACAAAGCCCCAACCAGATAGTTCAAATTTCAGCTACGTTGTTACACTGGTAAAGTATAATTTTATTTTATTTTATTTTTTATTGAGATGGAGTCTTGTTGTGTCACCCAGGCTGGAATGCAGTGGCATGATCTTGGCTCACTCCAAGCTCTGCCTCCTGGGTTCAATAGATTCTCTAGCCCCAGCCTCCTGAATAGCTGGGACTACAGGCACATGCCACCACATCTGGCTAATTTTTGTATTTTTAGAAGAGATGGGGTTTCACCATGTTGGCCAGGCTGGTCTCGAACTCCTAACCTCCAGTAATTTACCCCCCTTGGCCTCCCAAAGTGCTGGGATTATAGGTGTGAGCCACTGCACCTGGCCCCTTGCTAAAGTATAATTTCACTGCTAACTCTTCAGGCCACACATCACTAACAGATGTGCTGCATGATCAGTGACCCACCACATCACTTCTTTCAAAGTGTATTGGTGACTGGGCACCATGTACCTGTTATTCAGTTCATCCACTGACAGCAAAGTGTGTAGTTGTGTTGCACTTTGCCTTCAGGTGAGAAATTCATGTGACAGTTTACAAAAATGGATAATTGAAAGAGGGAACTGACTAATAAATATAACAATGCAGCAAAGAAATGCAAAATGAGAATGATGGAAGTGAGGTTTGTGTAGAATATAAACGGAGTTAGAAAAGAAAAAGCTGACTGTGGGAAGGCAGATGCTGCTGCTGTTTGAAGTTCTGGATATGCAACCAGAGGAATGTAGTGACTGTGAGCTTATCTACATAAACGAGAAAAATGCCTGTGGTAAAAAGGATGAAGATGTCCTGGAGGAAATGACGCCAACAACGTAAAGGAATTCTTAGAGATATTTTGTGAATTGAAAGCAAAAAAGATAAAATGTAAGAACGAATCCAAGCTTGAGAAAGGACGATGACCATTTTCCGGGAACAGAAAACATACTCACTGAATCAAAATCTATATATGATGGGAAGGAAGTGGCAAGCACTGTCCAAACTGTTCTCGGTAAGATTTTTACAAAGAAAACACTTTAATTTCCAATAGTTCTCATGTTTTCAATTAGTGTATTTAATGTCAATTTTTGCGACTTTTTCTCTTACTGACAGTAAGAAAGTTCAATGTTTTGGCAAACATTTTTGAAAGGTCAGAGGACAATCGTCATCTTCCACATTGATTATTAAGATTGTTTTTGCATGGTTTCAGCTTGCATGGCCATTTTACAGTCCCACACCACTGTGCAAAGTGAGGGTTTCCCATACTTACACAGCTCTGGGTGCTATTCAGTGAAACGACAAGGGATATTGAGGCATTCAGAAGCTAGCAACAGCGGGAAGTACCCTGTCAGGAAGAAGGCCACAGGAGCAAATAATGCTGCTGGAGCCATAGCCGGTCCACACAATAAGAGGTCTCTCAGTGGAGGGCATAGCCATAGACAGAAAATGCAGCAAAGCACACAGAGGAGACTGGGAGGAAACAGTCCAGCACCTGCCTCTGTACAACCTCTTAACTCTTGTAGGTGCTTTCCACTGGGGGAACCCAGCTGGAAGCCAGCTAGCCGTGAGTCCAGGCAATGCAGTCTGGTCAGACTCCCAGGGCACAGAGCTGAGTGGAGATGGATGGAGCCCAGTTGCGGGCTTACATACACTTCACATTGTACTTTTTTTTTTTTTTTTTTTTTTTTTTTTGAGACAGAGTCTCGCTCTGTTGCCCAGGCTGGAGTGCAGTGGCTGGATCTCAGCTCACTGCAAGCTCCGCCTCCCGGGTTTACGCCATTCTCCTGCCTCAGCCTCCCGAGTAGCTGGGACTACAGGCGCCCGCCACCTCGCCCGGCTAGCTTTTTGTATTTTTTAGTAGAGACGGGGTTTCACCATGTTAGCCAGGATGGTCTCGAACTCCTGACCTTGTGATCCGCCCATCTCGGCCTCCCAAAGTGCTGGGATTACAGGCTTGAGCCACCGCGCCCGGCCTTTTTTTTTTTTTTTTTTAGACAGTCTCACTCTGTCAGCCAGGCTGGAGTACAATAGCATAATCTTGGCTCACTGCAACCTCCACCTCCCGGGTTCAAGCAGTTCTTCTGCCTCAGCCTCCCAAGTAGCTGAGATTACAGGCATGAGCCACCACACCTGGCTAATTTTTGTAGTTTTAGTAGAGATAGCGTTTCACCATGTTATCCAGGATGTTTTTGAACTGCTGACCTCAGGTGATCTGCCTGCCTCCCAAAGGGCTGGGATTACAGGAGTGAGCCACCGCGCCTGGCCGTACCTTCATGTTTCTGTCCATGTCCTGCAGTTGAGGACAAAGCCATCTGCATCTCTGAGTACCACTGATAAAGACAAAGTAAGCAGAGGTGGAATCCAGGTTTCCATGCTCTCAGTGTGGGGCTCCTAACATCCCCGGTGCTCCAGCAACCCCTTGGAGCTGCTTGTCAGCTTGACTAGGACAACACACACAGAGTTAGAGGTGAATGGGGAGGGAAAAAAGTCAACCAAATCTTTCCTCCTGGCCCCCCAGAAGTGTTTTGGGGCTCTAAAATACAAGCATATGCTTCAGATGTTTCCAATGAACACTTTCCATGTCAAATATAACTCTGGATTTGTTTTCTTTTATTCCTGGCAAGCTGTGTTGCTTCTGGATTTTTAACACTCAGACCCTACAAAATGTATCTCTCAGTGTTTTTCATCCAGTGTTTTAAGAAAAATTTCTATTGACAGTCCACAAAACTCAGTAGATTTTAATCAAGATAGGCTGGGAAAGGTTCAGATTATATCCCAAAGACAATGGTTAGAATGGCAGGGCAGGTGTGGGTACACCTCTCTCAGATGTTGCTGTATAGGAAGTGTAGTGCTTGGAATTGAGGTTTATAGTATTTTACTTTCTGACATGATAGTTTCTGTAACTTATATAAGGGATGTGTGTGTGTGTGTGTGTGTGTGTTTTAGTTACATATTTGGAAATCTACTGGGGATTTGGGGCACTCATTAAGCCAGAGTTTATCATTTAAATCGGAAGGAGTGTGTTATTCTGCAGAACACTGGATTTCAATGAATGGTCTACCATTAGGAGATGGCTGTATGTTGCCATATTGCTCTGGGGCTGGTTCAGGGATAATCCTTTCCATGTGGGAGCTCCCAGGCTCAGAAGTCTCCCCACTAAGCCTATCTAGAATGCCCCTCAGTGCCCACTTAAGTCACCTGTGCTGCTGGTTTCCTTGCAAGAGGACTAAGAGGATCAGCCAGGCAGCGTTTCAAAACCTTGCCACTATTGGCATTTGGGGCTGGATAATTCTTTGTTGTGGGGGCTGTCCTGTGCATTGTAGGATGTTTTCCAGCATCCCTGGCCCCTGCCTGCTAGACACCAGCAATACCCTGCTTCAGCTGTGATCACCAAAAATGTCCGCAGACAAGTCCAAATGTCCCCTGGGGGGCAAAATTACCCCCATTTGAGAAGCTGAGAACCACTGAGGTAGATGGTAGCTACAAAGTTCCTCACAGAAAGATGCCATGCAAAATGTAGTAGTTGAAGTAGAATTTATTTTTTGTTTGATGCTTCTAATTGCAATTCTGTTACTTAACATCACATAAGGAAACCATATTTCCCAAAGCAAAATTCAGAATGTACAACAAAAGCTTTTTTAAAAAAACAAAAACAAAAACTCTTGTACGAATGTATTTACTCACCACCACTATACAATTTAAGTCCCATTTATGTAGGGATTTTTTTCCTGCTCCTCGTCCCCCTTTATCCTTCACAGGTGTTTCCCTTAATCAATCTCTTGTATGTTTACTTCCTTCTTGGCCTCTGCTTCTAGGAGAACTTAAATGGATTCAAAGACTCAAAAAAAGTGGTAGTGGCAGCTGAAGCCAATATGGCTGTGGCGGGCACCACTCAGATCGCTTTAATAGAACCTGCCGCAAGGAGCAGAGTTGACTGACAGCCTTGGCTGCCACCCCTAAGGACACTAGATTAGACTTACCCTGGCTGCCTCTGGGCAGTGACTGAATACATAGGAGCATTTGTGCTGATCCATTCCTGCCCAACGAGGGTGACTCCTCTCATGGAGAATTTTAGCTTGAGAACTCCCCAGCAATCTGGCCAAGATGTTCTCATAACTGTACTGCAGTCTGAGGTTCTCCCTACCCAGCCTTTCCTGCTCTCTCTTTTACACAGATGTGGGACCTGTGTTGTGGAGGGCTCTCCCTGCCTACTCCCGCTCCCTTGAACCCTGGATCCTTCACAGGTGTTGCTCCCAAAACATCTCTTATACTTCTATCCTGTCTGCTTCTCAGAGGACAGACAAGTAATGAATTCCCTTCACTAAAACAAAATTATGCAAAATATAATATGTATAATAAAATTATACAATCTATAACAAGGTAATGGAATAATTATACTATTAAAATCAGAGATGTACCAGAAAATCGGCATGTACAATTACCTTAGCTTTGCTTCCCTTAGACATGTTCTCTTAGGAAAGGATTGCATTCCTAAGATAATTATCTGTACTAAGGAACAGCCACTCCATAATTGCCTTCCCCACCCCTCCACCTGGAACTTTCTCTAATAATATAGAAGACACCTGCACACCAATGGTATCGTAATCCTTTTTTCCTGACATGGCTTTGGATTCCCTTCCACCCAGATAGAGGAATGGAACCCTGGATCCATTCAGTTCACAGAGACACGAATCCTCTAAGCTAAGATGTCATTTCACCCTCACCTGCAAACAAATCTGCTTCCTTGTTCTTGTCCATCCCTCCTCCTCTTCCTCTTCACATGTGATGATTGTTATCCAACATGAAGATGCGAGTCTGGGATATAGAGCAGGCTGAAACTTAAGGACTGAGGCTTTGCCTTTGTAGCCAGAGAGAGAAAAGTAGTCCCTGACAGCTGGGCCTTACAGGCCAGGTGCTCACGGCTGGGCTGTAATGTTTTCCTGCTGAACCACAGCCTATCTCACAGATTGCCAGCATCAGACAGGGGCTGGCAAAAACAAGACCATTCTGTAATCATGTCTGAGTAGAGACAAAAACAAGGTCACTGTGTGAATCACAAGAATCACCAAACAGCTCCCACTCCAGTTAACACAACTGACTGCTTGCTGTTTTTTTAACCAGTCATAGCTTTAGCCCTGCTGCACACATTCCACCTTCAACATAAAAATTAAGATGCCATCTCCTAGTATTGCTCCCGATAGCATTCAATCCAGAGCAAATCCCTGCTTCCTTAAGATGTTTCTCAAATCACTTAACACGAGCCCATATATATTAGAAGTCCCTTCTAACACTGTCTTACCAAGACACCCCATGGTTCCTTATCACAGACAGACTCCCCCATTGCAACAAATTTAAAAAAGTCAGTTTTGTTCCTGGGGAGCTCTGGCTACAGGGCACAGGCAGTAGTTGGTTAGGTCCTGGCCGGTTCTATGACTCGTGCTCCCAAGGTGCTAGATTCTGCCTATGAAAGAAAAGTATAAGAAATTAAAGAGTACAAGACAATGAGGAGGAAAAGGATTTCAGGACACACAGCTCAGGTGGGGATGAATCTTCTGACCAGAGTTCTCACTCCAACTTTAGTTGCCCTGCGACCTTGAACAATTCATACCAATTCTTCCTCATTGGTAAAGTGGAAATACACTTAATCTTCACAGGGCTGTAAAATAAGCTCCAAACCAACCAAGACCAACACCAAGCTGTGTACAGTGGTCAGCCTACAGAAAACCCATGCTGCACAGGTGGGAGATACTGGTGAGTTGAGGAGTAGACCGATATTCCTAAGAACTGAGGAGGAGATGAACAGAGAGAGAGTGAAAATCTGGTCATTTTGGAAGAGAGAAGAGCTAAGAACATCAAGGGGAAACAAAGCTGGAAATAGGAATTTCGGACACTGATATGGTTTTGGTCGTTCCCTCCAAATCTCATGTTGAAATGTGATCTCCAGTGTTGGAGGTGGGGCCTGGTGGGAGGTGGTTGGATCATGGCGGGTGGACCCCTCATGAATGGCTTAGCACTGTCACCTAATTCTCTTGGTGATGAGTGAGTTCTCACTTTATGAATTCACCCAAGAACTTGTTGTTCAAAAGGAGCCTGGCACCTCCTGCTCTCTCTTGCTCCCTCTCTCACCGTGTGGCACACTGCCTCCCCTTCACCTTCTGCCATGACAGGAAGCTTCCTGATGCCCTCACCAGATGCAGATGCTGGCACCATGCTTTGTGTACAGCTTGCAGAACCATGAGCCAAATAAACCTCTTTTCTTTATAAGCTATCCAGCCTCCAGTGTTCCTTTATAGCACTGCAAATGGACTAACACAGAGACAGAGAAAAGTGGTGACCAGCTTTATCCCAACTGGGAATTCCTTGCCCTTGAAGGGTACCTCAGCTTACGACCGTCTTACTAGGGGAAAAGAGATCTGGGGAGCCACTGGGAACTGCAGCAGAGAATTAGTGGTAACGGATAAGGAGCAACATTGGACAGATGAGTGTTGAGAGAGAGGCCAAGAAAGACAGGAGAGGGACATCTATCCCTGGGAATGAGGTCCACAAGTCCAGAAGGCTGGAGAGCGGGCTCAGAGGGAGCCACAGCTGGACAGTGCTCCCCTTACCTTCCTTTGTGCATCAGGTAAGGACTCCACAGCAGGGGCCAGGTCCCAGCCTCCCAGTGGCCTTCATGATGCTCTTCCCAAGACTCAACCTTGGGTCTCCTGAACAGTCACAAAGTCAGAAACACACAGGTCTTTTATGAGAGTAGAACAATCCCTAGGTTCACCTTCCAGAAATGCAGGAGACCAAAGTCAACATCTCCACTTCTAACTAGCAGGTGGAAATAGAGAGTACCAGTTAGGAAAACCAGGGCTTCTAGGAGAGACTAGACCTAATGGAACTGTGAACTTAAAGAGGAGAAAACAGAAAGGTGCTTGGAAGGTTTTTGGTACTTCTGGGCCAACTTAGTGAAGAATGGGCCTAGCTCTAGGCCTTTAAGCCACACTACCCCGTCACACTGCTGACATTTTTAGCTGTGCACTTTACCTGTGGGAGGACTGTCGGGTCCCAGGTAGGGAAATGTATGCTGTAGAAGAAAAAGCTGGTCAAAACTAGGATGTAGGGGTGTCTGACGGCACAAACTATTTTTGCTCTCGGTGGTGAAAATGTCTCACTTAGCAACTCACTTGGCAAAGCCCTTAGTACAGTCTCATGGGTAAACGGGGCTCATTTGCCACTCCCCTTTGTCCTCAGTTGGGGTCCTAGCCCCTTCCTCACTCACAGGCTGATGGTCTTGAACCTGGTTATAAGGGGTTTCTGGGCCCTAATTAGAACCACAAGTTCCCCACTGATGAGTGCCTCGCCTCTCCCCAGGACTCTGCAGAAGGCCGCGGGGGAGGAGGCAAGGCCTCAGCTCGCGGCCTCCTACAGCCCAGCTGCCCCACCCTTGGGCTCTGTGTGGGGCTGGGCTGGTGCCTGCAGGACTGAGCTTGAACTGCCATCCTGAGACTAACCATGGACCCAACCATGCCTCGGGACCCCCATCCCCACTGTCCAATGACCACACCTGGTCCCTGGGGACTCCTTCCCATCTCTTCTCCCCTTCCTCTCCCTTCTCTTCCTCACCCCTATCCCAGGCATCACCCTCTGTGGCCTCCTCCTTCTCCAGGCTCTTCTTTCTGAAGGGTCTTTGTCACTCACTGTTGGAGAATTTTGTACCCACTCTGGCCTAGGTATCTTTTCCCCTGGTTGTCTATAGTTTAAAATCATGGCTTGGAAGCGGAAGGCAGGATGAAGAGAGGTTTGGGCTGAAGGTGAATGCTGAGCTGTGCCTGTGTCTTACAGATGCAAAATCTATAACTTGTGAGCTGCTCTGGCCTTCAGCGTTCCCAAAGGGCTGGGTGGAGTGCATGATTTTCATTTTCAGTATCCAAAATGAACGTTATTAAAAAATATCACTGGGAAATCATTACAGTATATTTTAATTAGTTTATAGATTAATGTAGTTTGTTTGCTAATGTAAGTAACTTGTAATGCGGTCTGTTGCCTTGGGAGCAGAGCCAGAAACAAAAGCTCACAGTTAGGTAAACTGAATAAAGATTGGCAAAGGACTCGCATCACATTTTTATTACTGCCCTGATAGCCACAGCCCCATATTCATTTCTCTTCCAGTTTTGTAACCGCCCAAGGGGTTCACCTTGCCCATTGCCTAGACAGAACTGATTCATCAGGACAGGGGAATTGCAATAGAGAAAGAGTAATTCACGCAGAGCCGGCTGTGTGGGAGACTGGAGTTTTATTATTACTCAAAGAAGTCTCCCCCAGCATTTGCAGAGCAAAGTTTTTAAGGATAACTTGGTGGGTTGGGGAAGCCAGTGAGCCAAGAGTGCTGATTGGTCAGAGATGAAATCAGAGAGAGTCAGAGCTGTCTTCTTGTACTGAGTCAGTTTCTGGGTGGGGGCCACAAGATCTGATGAGCCAGTTTATTGATCTGGGTTGTGCCAGCTAATCCATCAAGTGCAGGATCTGCAAAATATCTCAAGCACTGATCTTAGGAGCAGTTTAGGGAGGGTCAGAATCTTGTAACCTCCAACTGCATGACTCCTAAACCGTAATTTCTAATCTTGTGGCTAATGTTAGTCCCGCAAAGGCAATCTAGTCCCCAGGCAAGAAGGAGGTCTGCTTTGGGAAAGATCTGTTACTGTCTTTATTTAAACTATAAACTCTAAGTTTCTTCCAAAGTTAGTTCAGCTTACGCCCAGGAATGAAGAAGGACAGCTTGGAGTCTAGAAGCAAGATGGAGTCAGTTAGGTTAGATCTCTTTCACTGTCTCAGTCATAATTTTGCAAAGGCGGTTTCAGTTTAGAGGTGTCTTAATAGCTCAAGAAAGCAACTATTGGAATGGAGATATCGGGCCCTGGCTTGGTGCCATGTTCATTGAATGAATGAGTGAATGCTACTACCTGAGGTTTCTATCTCCTCTCACTATGTGTCTAACTCTCCCTTCTAGCACTTTACATGGTAACTGCTCCATCAGCACATAGCACAGTGTCTTGCACATAGCAGGTATTCAATCAGAGTGAATTGAAATGGATGTCCAGTGAAGTAAATACCACACATGTTACTGCTACCAACACTAAAATTCTTCATACAGGCCAAAGCAGATGTGATGCCATGTTCAGCCATTGCTCAACTCTTGGCAAGGATCTGAAGGCAAATAGAAACATCTTGATGTATTCGTGCAAGAAGTCTATGCCAGCAGCAGCTGTAGCAAAACTGCAGATTTTCATCTTAAAAATCAATGTCCCCGACTTGGAGAAAATAAATTAGATTTTTTTTTTTAACACTGAAGACAAAGGCTTTATTATCTCAAAAGGACTTATTATCCATGTTACTTGAGGAAAACATAGTTAAAAATACAACTTCATACTGGATATATTGGAGTGATTTGACACTAGACTTTTTTTTAAGCATAAGGCATTTTTATCTTCATTATCAGACGGACCTGTGTTGCAGGTGTTTCTCAGACTCTTATTTGCAAAAATGTCAGTGTTGCTTTTTAAGAGGAAATGAGGAAGATTTCTAAGAGATGTGATTCTGAAGGAAAAGGAAGATCTTTCCCAATTATTCTTTCTTCAACCGGGCCTCAGTGACCTCACCCATATGAGTCATCAGTGAGTGAGTTGGCCACTAGATGGTCTCTAACGTTCCCTCTGATTCTGATTTTTCACAGTTCTTTGCTTTTTGCTAGCGGAAGTGAAGAACACTTGGTCAGCTAATGTCAAATTGTACATTTATCTCAGTTTTATTTAATTTTAAAGGTGATTTTATATAAGTGTTGAAGAGGAAACATAACGTTTCCCTCAATCCTCACGAATTCTTAGTTGGAAGAGACCCTTGTAACAAAAGGCAGATTAATGAGAAAAACCAAAGTTTATTGACAGGTGTCTTTCATACACACACGGGCTCTACCCAGGGAATGAGTAAGTCTCATAGTGGTGGCTTTGAATTCCAGCTTATATAGCATCTTCAACAAAGAACAGTAGATTTTTAGAGACGTGACAAGACACAGGAAGAGGATTTTGAATCTCTAGGGGCAGCACCTTGTGGAAAGGCAAGTGAAATGAAGGTTGGTGAGTAAAGCTTGTTCATGTAGATTCCTCTGGTGCCATCTTCAGGTCATTGAGGGTCTAACGTTGTCGTCAGTGGGAGACCTTTGTGCTCCCTGGGAGAAGTGGGTGGGGGTGGGATCCCATTTGTCTTTGTAAATTTGTGTAGCTTTTAGGCAAATAGAGGAAGGGCAAAGAGCTTTCCTGCATCTGCTTCGTCTTATCTTCAGCTCAACAATCCTTACGCCAAAGAGGCATATTTTGGGGTGACAAATTCTGGTCTCCCACATAAGGAAAGACTCTGCCTCCACTGGGTCTCCCAAAGTATTTGCACTTATGTCAGCTTTTGCATTTGAAATGAAAATGTTACCTCTGAATGTGGTAAGAGAGTGAAGTCAGGCCTCTGTAAGCCAGGAATTGCTCAGAATGAGTCACAAACCATCTTAAAAATGTAGGAAATTAGGAACTAATTTATCAAATAGTTTTTTCTTCTTAAATCAGTTTTATTGAATTATAATTTTCATACAATAAAATGTATCCATTTTAAGTATACAGCTGATCAGATTTTTGTTGTTGTTGTTTTGAGACAGGGTCTCACTCTGTTGCCCAGGCTGGGGTGCAGTGGCATGAACACAGCTCACTGCAGCCTCAACCTCCCTGGGCTCAGGTGATCCTCCTGTCTCAACCTCCAGAGTAGCTGGGACCAGAGGCATGTGCCACTTTTGTATTTTTTTGTAGAGATGGGGTTTCACCATATTGCCCAGGCTGGCCTGGAGCTCCTGGGCTCAAGCAATCTGCCTGCCTTGGCTTCCCAAAGTGCTGAGATTACAGGCATGAGCCACTGCGTGTGGCCCAGTTAATGAGTTTTGACAAACGTTTACCTTCATCAAGATACAGAACATTTCCATCACCCCAGAGCCCTCATCAAAGTACAGGGCATTTCTATCAACCCAGAAGTTTCCCTCATGTCCTTTTGTAGTTCATCCTCATCAGGTTGGCTCTACAGTATAGATTCACCTTCCTTTAGCTACTCATTTGCTGCCTCTCCTAAAGATACAGAGGTGACCAGGGTCCCTGTGGTCATGGGCTTCCATGCTAGTGCTGGGGGTGTAAGCAATCCCTTAGCTCCTTCAAGTTCCACTTTAGCTAACTCATCTCCGCTACTGGATAATGAGACTCTGTTTGGACCTTTAGAGGATATCCCACATGGGGACTTCCTACTTCCCTCAAACTCCTTATCCCTTCCCGTGGGTCTCTTTAAGGCCTCCACAGCCTGTGTCTCTAATCCTTCCCTTAGAACAGATCACTCTCCCGCCAGTGAGGAAGTTCCTGCTGTGCCTGGCTGCAGTTCAGCGTTAAGGGAGTCTTCCTCTGTTCCAGTTTTTTTTCTGCTACAGTGTGGGGTGCCAGCCCTGGAGCTCCAAGTGAGTGACAGTGAGGAATAGAGTTGCTGAGTGCTTCAGATTCCTTTGTTCTCCTTCTCTAGACAGCAGTAGTTTGTTTTAGAAAGAACATCCAGTGCACAAGAATTATTTATGTCCTGGCACAGTGGCTCATGTCTGTATTCCCAGCACTTTGAGAAGCCAAGACAGGCGGATTGTTTGAGCTCGGGAGTTTGAGACCAGCCTCAGCAACATGGCGAAACTGTCTCTACTAAAAATACAAAAATTAGCCCAGCATGATGATCCCAGCTACTTGGGAGGCTGAGGTGGGAGGATTGTTTGAGCTTGGGAGGTTGAGGCTGCAGTGAGCTGAGATCCACCACTGCACTCTAGCCTGAGTGACAGAGAGAGACCCTGTCTCAAAACAACAACAACAACAAAATCAAAGAGAATTATTTACTTATTTTTCTGAAGAGCCATAATAAATGTTTACTTAGTGGGAAAAATAATGGTAGAATAAGATGGCAAAATTAGATGCAAGACTGGTTGATGTTTGTCAATTGAGAAAAATGATGAGCCAAGTCTCAATCATTTTAGGAAGTTTATTTGCCAAAGTCAATGATGCGTACCTATGACACAGCCTCAGGAAGTCCTGACGACATGTGCCCAAGGTGGTCGGGACACAGCTTGGTTTTATACATTTTAGGGAGACATGAGTCATCAATCAATATATGTAAGAAGTACATTGGTTCTGTCCAGAAAGGTGGGGACAACTGGAAGTAGGAAGGGGGTTTCCAGGTCACAGGTAAGTGAGAGACAAATGGTTGCATTTTTTTGAGTTTCTGATAAGCCTGTTCAAAGGAGGGAATCAGAATATGCATCTATCTCAGAGAGCAGAGGGATGACTTTGAATAGAATGGGAGGCAGGTTTGCCCTGAGCAGTTCCCAGCTTGAAGGCGCCCAAGACACTTTCCTTTCGCATGTCCTAGAGGACAATAAAACCATAATTTCTTCTATTGGACAGGTGTCATGGGCATCTCTGACAAAATTTATTTGCAATTGTATTAGGGTTCAACAGAGAAACAGCAATGGGATGTGTGTACACACACACACACACACACAGAGAGAGAGAGAGAGAGAGAGAGAGAGATTGATTGATTAAAAGAGATTGACTCGGCCAGGCATGATGGCTCATGCCTGTAATCCCAGCACTTTGGGAGGCCAAGGCAGGTGGATCACAATTTCAGGAGTTCAAGACCATCTGACCAACATGGTAAAACCCCATCTCTACTAAAAATACAAAGATTAGCTGGGCGTGGTGGCACGTGCCTGTAGTCCCAGCTGCTTGGGAGGCTGAGGCAGGAGAATCGCTTGAACCCGGGAGGCAGAGGTTGCAGCGAGCCAATATCATGCCACTGCACTCCAGCCTGGGTGACAGAGCGAGACTCTGTCTCAAAACAAAAAAAAAAAAGAGAGATTGACTCCCATGATTATGAAAGCTGAGAAGTCCAGACCCAGAAGAGCTGATGGCATAACTTCCAGTCTGAATCTGAGTCTGAAGGCAGAACACCAATGTTCCAGCTCAAAGACAGGCAGAGAGAGACAGAATTCTTTCTTACTTAGCCTTTTATTCTACTCAGACATTTAATGGATTGGATGAGGCCCACCCACACTGGGAGGGCCATCTGCTTTACTCGGTCTATGGATTCAAATATTAATCTCCTAGAAACACCCTCACAGCCAGAAATAATGTCTGGTCAAATATCTGAGCACCCTATGGCTTAGTCAGGTTAACACATAAAATTAATCATCACAGCAACTTATCAAATTGTCTACAAATGAACCTATGCTCTTAGAGTCTAAGTCCCAATCAATTATAAGTCAACCAAAAGTTTCATTTCCCCAGGTCATTAACTGGCCCTCAGATGATTGTTAGGACAGTGCTCAAGGAGACTCAGAGAGAACTTTTAGTTATCATTTTGTCTAACTTTGAAGTTCTGGATAATTTTTCTTAATATGATTAACCATACTCCTGCAAAATAATAGCCAAACCTGCTTAGACCAAAGGGACAAGTGGCTCCTTCATAGCTAGTTGAACTGTTGCAGCTGATGGTGCCACTGCTATGTAAGTTCTCTTTGTCCCTAGATTTCTCAGTAACCTGGAGAGGGAGTGTTGGTGATACCGCAGAACTATCTGCCAAACTAGTATTTTGAAGAATGAGTTGTTTTTGCAGTTCCCTTTTTGGTGTCTTTCTGGAATAGAAATAATCATTTATTAGGAATGCTTGGCTTTCCCAGAGGGGATCTCAGAGTGAAAAGACTGATTTGTTTTCCTCTGGCAATTTTAATTTGTGCTTTTTGACCCATGAGCGACTTTACTTACAGAAAGACATCTGAGCAAAAGAAAGGAAACAGATGGGATTGTAGATCACATCAATCCCTACACCAAAGGCCTGGGAGAGCACCTGTGCTAGCTCTGAACGGCCTCTGCCACCAGGAGCACTGAAATACTGATCAAGAGATCAGGCCGGGTGTGGTGGCTCACACCTGTAATCCCAGCACTTTGGGAGGCCAAGTGGGTAAGATCCCTTGAGGTCAGGAGCTCGAGACCAGCCTGGTCAACATGGCGAAACCCTGTCTCTATTAAAAATACAAAAATTAGCCAGGCGTGGCAGTGGGTGCCTGTAACCCCAGCTACTTGGGAGGCTGAGGTAGGAGAATCACTTGAATCCAGGAGGTGAAGGTTGCAGTGAGCCGAGATCGCACCACTGCACTCCAGCCTGAGTGACAGAGCGAGACTCCGTCTCATACACACACACACACACACACACACACACACACATCAGCAGCTACAGAAGTTTCATGAATACACCTTGGAGTCACATGGGTGTAGCGGAAGGGCCCCCTTCCCTCACACCGGGCAGCAGGAGGCTGGACCTCTCCTATCAGTTTGCCATTTTCTTGCTGTGTGGCCTTAGTGTCAGAATCACACGTTCTTTGGATTTCCATATAATGGATCAAAAAAGAAAGAAAGAAAGAAAAAGAGAAAGAGAGAGAGAGGAAGTGAGAGAGAGAGGAGGAGGAAGATAATTAGTTCCACTGCACTTGCCTCACTCCATAAATAAGGACTGATTCAATTCAGAATTTATTGAGTTGTTGTGTGCCCAGCACGGTGACGAGTAGGCTAAAAGAGTGCTTGTGAAAGTGCTTTGCGAATCAAAAGAGAAGGTATAATCGATCACACTATTGATACCATGGAGATCAAAGACCCATGAAACTAAGTCTGCAGGCTAGCCTCATGGTGGCTGCAGCGACCAGGGGTGGGCATGGGGTGGGGTGGGGGGTGGAAGTCTTAATAGAGGGGTAGGGGGACAGTCCCTCAGGTGGAAGGTGGGGGAAAAGACTTAACCCAGGAATACAAAATAATCTTGCCACTGCTAGGACTGCAAACAAGCTCAGGCAACGCTGTGGGTGGCAGGCAGCCAACTAATTAGTGTTTTGTGAAAAGAAAGGAATCAAGAATCAAATTGGCCCCTGCTGGTATTCTGAGAGCCGGTGAGCCAGCCCGGGGTCCACAGTGCAGACTGAATCCTCGTCTGTGGCAGAGTGCTTCTCTACTTTCTTCTGCAGAGCCATGGATGTGGACTTCGGCTAAAAATATTTTTTCCCCTCAAATTACATAGCAACCACAAAAGAATTTTCTGAGTAGTCCCTCTCACATGCTGGGCTTCTTTCTCTGAACTCCAAGGAGCAGCTGGACCCCTCACAACCCCAGTCTCTAGACCCCAGTCCCTAGTCAGAGTAGTTTCTTGCATCTCCAGCCTGGATCCTGGAGGAGTCAGATAGGAAACTTCTGGGCAATGTGAAGAGGCTGGGAAAGGGCCTGAAATCATTTCACCAGCTGGTGCCAGGACTCCTCTTTCCAGACAGAGGGAGCCCAGCACCTCTTCTCCCAGGGCTGGTTGTTAGCCCCTGAGGATGGGGGTGTCAAGGCCTGGGGATACCAAGTTCTGAGTGTTGGGTAGAGGGTGGGAGCTCCAGAATCACCTGGAGGTGGTGTGGAAGAGGCTTCCAGCAGAGCTTGCAGTATTTTGTGAAAGGAAAATAAAAACTTGGTACCCCAATTCACTATATCAGAGGCATTTGAACCAGAGCAACTCCAGCTTGAATAGGGGCTAGGTAAAATGAGGCTGAGACCTACTGGGCTGCATTTCCAGATGGCTAAGGCATTCTAAGTCACAGAATGACATAGGAGGTTGGCACATGATACAGGTCATAAAGACCTTGCTGACAAAACAGGTTGCAGTAAAGGAGACAGCTAAAACCCACCAAAACCAAGATGGTGACAAGAGGGACCTCTGGTCATCCTCACTGCTATGTTCCCACTAGTGCCATGACATTTTACAAATACCATGGCAATGTCAGGGAGTTACCATATATAATCTAAAATGGGGAGGCATATATAATCCAACCCTTGCTTATAATTTCATTAAGAAATAACCACAAAAAAATGGGCAATCAGCAGCCCTAGGGGCTACTCTGTCTGCAGAGTCTTGCTCTGTCGCCTAGACTGGAGTGCAGTGGTGTGATCTTGGTTCACTGCAACCTCTGCTTCCTGGGTTCAAGCAATTCTCCTGCCACAGTCTCCAGAGTAGCTGGGATTACAGGCGCGGGCCACCACGTCTGGCTAATTTTTGTATTTTTAGTAGAGACGGGGTTTCATCATGTTGGCCAGGCTGGTCTCGAACTCCTGATCTCAAGTGATCCACCTTCCTCGGCCTCCCAAAGTGTTGGGATTATAGGTGTGAGCCACCACGACTGACTGGAGTAGCTATTCTTTTATTCCTTTACTTTCTTTGTTTTTTTTGAGATGGAGTCTTGCTCTGTTGCCCAGGCTGGAGTACTGGAGTGCAGTGGCACGATCTCAGCTCACTAGCAAGCTCTGCCCGGGTTCACGCCATTCTCCTGCCTCAGCCTCCCAAGTAGCTGGGACTACAGGCACCCACCACTATGCCTGGCTAATTTTCTGTAATTTTTTTAGTAGAGACGGAGTTTCACTGTGTTAGCCAGGATGGTCTCGATCTCCTGACCTCGTGATCTGCCCGCCTCAGCCTCCCAGAGTGCTGGGATTAAAGGCGTGAGCCACCGCGCCCGGCCGTATTCCTTTACTTTCTTAATAAACTTGCTTTCACTTTACTCTATGAACTTGCCCTAAATTCTTTCTTGTGTGAGATCCAAGAATCCTCTCTTGGGGTCTGGATGGGACCTCTTTCCTGTAAAACCATGACAGTTTACAAATGTCATGGCAATATCAGGAAGTTACCCTGTACCGTATAAAAGCGGGAGGAACCCTCAGTTCTGGGAATTGCTGGTCCCTTTCCTGGAAAGTCATGAATAATCTATCCCTTGTTTAGCATATGATCAAGAAATAAGTAAGCATAAGCAGCTGAGCAGCCCACACCACTGCTCTGCCTATGGAGTAGCCATTCTTTATTGCTTTACTTACTTACTCTTTTTTTTTTTTTTTTTAGACAGAGTCTCACTCTATTGCCCAGGCTGGAGTGCACAATCTCGACTCACTGCAACCTCTGACTCCCAAGCGATTCTGCTACCTCAGCCTACCAAGTAGCTGGGACTACAGGTGTGCGCCACCACACCCTGCTAATTTTTGTATTTTTAGTAGAGATGGGGTTTCACCATGTTGGCCAGGCTGGTCTGGAACTCCTGACCTCAGGTGATCCACCTACCTTGGGTTCCCAAAGTGCTGGGATTACAGGTGTGAGCCATCGTGCACGGCCTACTCCTTTACTTTCTTAATAAACTTGCCTTCACTTTATGAACTTGCCCCGAATTCTTTCTTGAGCAAGATCCAAGAACCCTCTCTTGGGGTCTGGATTGGGACCCCTTTCTGGTAACAACTATGGCAAAGGAAAAAAAAATTAAGCTGAAAGCTGAGTCATGGAAGAAGCTGCCTTTCCTTTCATTTCTAAGCAGACAGCTACAGATAAAATGTTAAAAATTTTTCACAGGTAGGTATTCTAAGTTCACCTTATCTTACGTAATGTGCAGATTTACTGAGCAAAAGATGAATATATAATTGGTTATTCCCCTACCTGCTCCCTTTCTCTCACAACATGTGGATTCAGTAATGTGACCATATCCTCCCTTTTCCTCCTCCAGCCTGCTTTCCTCCTTTAAATATCAAAGCCCTCAAAGTCATCTTCGGAGAAAGGCAGAGACCTGCCTCCCGAGCACCCATCCTTAACCTCGGCAAAATAAACTTCTACATTGATTCAGACCTGTCTCAGATACTTTTTGGTTTATAATTTCTTTTCTTTTTTAATTAATTAATTAATTAATTAATTAATTAATTAATTTAGTTTTGAGATGGAGTTTCACTCTTCTTGCCCAGGCTGGAGTGCAGTGGTGCCATCTCGGCTCACTGTGACCTCTGCCTCCCAGGTTCAAGTGATCCTCCTGCCTCAGTCTCCCGAGTAGCTGGGATTACAGGTGTGCACTACCACGCCTGGCTAATTTTGTAGTTTTAGTAGAGAC
>NW_012116755.1:1491881-1516100 GCF_000951035.1 Colobus angolensis palliatus
AGAGTCTAGCTCTGTCGCCCATGCTGGAGTGCAGTGGTGTGATCTTGGCTCACTGCAACCTCCGTTTCCTGGGTTCAAGTAATTATCTGCCTCAGCTTCATGAGTAGCTGGGATTACAGGGGCCCACCACCATGCCTGGCTAATTTTTTTTGTATTTTTAGTAGAGATGGGGTTTCACCATCTTGGCCAGGCTGGTCTTGAATTTCTGACCTCGTGATCTGCCCGCCTCAGCCTCCCAAAGTGCTGGGATTACAGGCGTGAGCCACTGTGCCTAGCTGAGTTTTAACAAGTTTTTAAATGAGGTTTTAATTTTCATTTTATTTTAAAATTGGAGATACATTCTCAAGGTTCAAATTCAAAAGTTACAAAAGGGTATACTGTGAAAAGTTTTTCAGCCACACAGACTTCTTCCTTGAAGTCACACGCTATTCATAGTTTCTATTTAACAAGATTTTTTTCAAACTTAAAAAATAAAAATAAAATAAAAGCCTTTCCAAATTCTTAGAAGCTATTTGGAGACACTGACTTTGCTCCAACTTAACTCTACAGTGGAGAGGAAGTGATGAGTTCCTTTAAAGGAGTGGTGCTGTTCGTCCAGCCTGGGGTCACTGAGGAAGGTATCCTTGGGGGAGGTGGGGGTGGAGCAGGGAGAAAATGTTACTGGGAAGGGGTCCCAACGCAGACCCCAAGAGAGGGTTCTTGGACCTTGTGCAAGAAAGAATTCGAGGTGAGTCCATGAAATAAAGTGAAAGCACGTTTATTAAGAAAGCAAAAGAATAAAGAATGGCTACTCCATAGGCAGAGCAGCAGCGTGGGCTGTTCGACGGAGTATACTTATAGTTATTTCTTCATCGTATGCTAAACAAGGCGTGGATTATTCATGACTTTTCCAGGAAGAGGCAGGCAATTCCCAGAACTGAGAGTTCCTCCCCTTTTTAGATCATATAGGGTAACTTCCTCATGTTGCCATGGCGTTTGTAAACTGTCATGGTGCCAGTGAGAATGTCTTTTAGCAGCTAATGCATTATAATTAGAGTATAATGAGCAGTGAGGATGACCAGCGGTCACTTTCATCGTCATCTTGGTTTTGGCTGGCTTCTTTACCACATCCTGTTTTATCACAAGGTCTTTGTGACCTGTTTCTTGTGCTAACTTCCTATCTCATCCTGTGACTAAGAATGTCTAACCTTTTGGGAATGCAGCCCAGTAGGTCTCAGCCTTATTTTACCCAGTCCCTATTCAGGATGGAGTCACTCTGGTTCAAACGCCTCTGACAAAAAGCACAGTTGTTATGGTTACTTTCAGCCACCATACTGGGAACACTACATCCCTTCACTATACTCAGATCCAAGTGATCTCTGGTCTGGCTGCCCTGGCCAGGCAGGCACAAATGCCCAGGGCTACTCTGCACTTTCCTATTCCCATGGCTCACACTGTGATACTGCTTCTCCCAGGAGCATCTAGGGCTGCGCAAATGCCATAGGATTATATGCCAGCTTGTGGAGTGGACAGCTAAGTGAGTTTAGAGATGATGAGGAGGACAGCATCTTTGAGTTTGACACAACTATCTAGAGAACTGTCACCTCACAGGAAAAGACAGTCAACTTGCTGAAGATGAAGAGACCAAGCCCCCAAAAGCAGACTGTTGGTGATGTTTTTTCCTGCTCAGTGCAGACTTAACTAATAGTAGCTACTAAATGTAGACATTGTCATGTATAAAATCACCTCTCCTCATCCTTGAAATGATCTTCTCAGGTAGGTGCTAGCATTCACATTCTATAGTTGAGGAACTTTTGGCCCAGCAAAGTTAGATTGCTTATGTGATCACACAGCTAGTATTACAGCTGTGCCTCAGCAATTCTGAGATCTTCTTTAGTCTGGGGACCTATGTTTCCTAAAAATGAGGGCAGGCTGGCCTTCATATACTGGTGGGGCAAGAGGAACTGTCCTCCTACCCATTGAAAGTTAAAGAATTTGAGTCTGTAAAACAAACTGACAATAGATTGACAGGAGAAAAGTAAACAAATTTATTAACATACAAGTGCACAGGAACCATACAAAGTATAAAACCCAAAGGAGGGCCAGAGGGTTGAAGCTTAAATACCCTCTTCACAAAGAAGAGGGAAGTGGAGGGTGTAGGCACTTTTAGACAAAGAGTAAATGATTTTTAGGGGAGATTAATAGGCGTGAAAGACAGACAATGAACTGGAACAAAGTTCCTCTGGGCTCTGGGGGAGGTGGTGACAAGTCATGAGAAGGTAAAGGGTGGAACTGCACCATGAGCAAAGGTTGCCTTGTTATGCAGATATAGTCAGCCCTCCATATCTGCAGAGGATTGGCTCCAGGACCCCCTGTAGATACCACAGTCACTGGATGCTCAAGTCCCAGATATAAAATGGCGTAGTACAGTTGGCCCTCTGTATCTGTGGTTTCTGCATCTCGGATTCAACCAACTGTGGATGGAAAATATGTACAGCTGACCTGTTGTATCTGTGGTTTTCGATCTATGGTTGTTGAATCTGTGAATGTGGAACCTGTGGCTATGGAAAGCCAACTGTAAAATCTCTCAGGTAGCATCTCTCAGAACAGCAAAAAAAGTCTGTCCAGTTAAGTGTGGTGGTGACCTTTAGCTTCTTCTTTGGTGATTAATCTTCACTGGTTAATGAGATTTCAGACAGGAAATTGAAGGCAATTATGTTTGTTTTGGAAGGACTTCCCTCAGTTGGGTGAGGGAGCTTCAGAGAGAGCCCTCCCTGTGCTTGAGGGGAGACACAAGGGAAGATCAGAGACCTTGATTCTGGGGTAACTTCTAAGGCCTTCCAATTTATTTTAATTCAAAGTGCTCAGCATGCCAAAGCACCATGCTTTGGGGTATCATTTTCTGAGCCCCAACAATACGTACCCATGTACACAAACATCATGGGCCCCCCACCCTACAAACTCCTTGACACAATGGTGGATGAGTGTCTGATGCCCATTTCTGTGGGTTTGCTCCTGGAACGCTCTTAGGTGAGGGGCCAAGCCACCCACCAGCAGTGATGCCCCCAAAGGCCAGCCCCCTCACACTGGTTCTCCACGGCCTCTCAAGGAGCAGCAAACTGGTCACTGTGATGCAGCTGGACTAGGACTGAGCCTTAGCGCCCCGCTCTGTAAACCAGAGGCCTAAGGAAGGAACACTGATGTTTGTCATTTTGGATTGTTTAGTAACTATTCCCATTTCCTAATGGCATTCTGGCTTATTTGGGGGCATTTATACCTGTTTCCCACTATGAGTGCTAAAGGGGTTGGATCGCCCCTCTTTCCAGTCCGGCACAATCAGCCAACAAGACATCCTCCTGGGGGACTTGGGCTGAGGACAAGGCTCTTTCATTACCGTGGCAGCAGGTCCAGTGGACAGTTCTTATGTCAAAGTGTAAGTAAAAAAAGTTAAAAACACAACTCATACAAAATAGGATGGACATGAGTCACAGAGCTTATTTAATTCATCAGTCAATGAGGGAAGCAGTACGATGGAAAGCTGGTTCTGAGAGTGTATGAAGAATTGGGAAAGGCACACCAAAATAAACATTTTAAGTTGTATGCAAACCTGGTTAATGTTCTGTGGGGTAATAAAGCCATAGGCTACTTTCTATTCAGTTTATGACGATAATATAATCCCAAGAGTTAGAGCTAGGATTCCTTATCCTCCTTCTACAGAGGTTGTAAGACCTATGTGATTTTGGTACTCTCTTTCTCTTTTGATGCTGATTATTTGGGAAATCACATGTGGCTCTGGGTACTGTCTTTCTTGCAAGATGTCAGGGGCACCTAAAAACCTGCCTGGGAATTTTTCTGTGCTCATGGGTGGGTGTTACATGTCATGAGATCAAGAACCCAAAAGCAGAGGATGAGTTTGCCATGTAAGACCTCTTGGAACCCAAGGCTTCATAACTGGAACATAGCAACATTTGCTGCATTGTTTTCCCATGTCTCTAGGTGACTGGATACTTATTATAGAATGCTGGTCGTTATGGTGATGAGAGGTGGGGGAAACCAGGTTGCACACTGTGAATGAAGGTTTAGTCTATGTCATCCTTTGTCACAGGTCATCCTGTTGCCTAGGATGAAGTGTCACATAGTTTGAATCCACATTGCTTGCTGACATTATGGGTGAATGAACTTTTCCAAGATTCTGGAAGCCTATTGTAATCTGTGTTCTCTACATTTTCCTGAGATCCCAGGGATGCCGTGACTACTAAGCTCTATGGTAGGAGTTGGGGCAAGAGGTGAGTAGAGGTGACCAATGACCGGTGCGCCAAGGTCTTTCCCCCTCTGAGATTCCAGTCAATTCCAGGCATGGAGTTGTGGTTAAAAGAACCTCAGATGGCATAAGAATGATACAATGGACTTTGGGGACTTGGGGGAAGAGTGGATGGGGGGCAAGGGATAAAAGACTACAAATTTGGTGCAGTGTGTACTGCTCGGGTGATGGGTGCACCAAAATCTCACAAATCACCACTAAAGAACTTACTCATGTAACCAAATACCACCTGTACCCCAATAACTCATGGAAAAATAAAATAAAATAATTTTAAAAAAGATTTAAATATAACCTCCTCAGAAAGACCTTTCCTGACCACTCAATCTAAGATAGCCACCCAGTTATTCTCTATATCATTCAGTTTTAATTCCTTAATTAGCTCATGCTATTTACTTTGTAATTGTTTGTTCCCCACTCCAGATACAAAATACATCAGAACAGGAACCTTATCTTGCTCATTGCTGTATCCCAGAGTGCTCAATAAATATTTGTTGATTGAAGGACTGTCTTCTGATTCAGTCACAGAGAGTTGGGCCATGAGGGAAATAAAGAAAAAGTAGAAACAGGAAATGAAGAAAATCAGAAACAATTTAATACTCTATTGTGTGTAAAAATGAAGTGGAAAGAAGAGACAAGAAAACATACATAAAGGGGTTAAAAGAAGGAGAGAGGAAAATAAATCACTGTTGTGTTTTGGAAAAACTCTTAATTAGAGGGAAAGGAACTAACTTTATTGAGCTCCCTCTATGCAGGAAACCTAAATTACCAGATGATGTGGGGTTTTTGGTTTGTTTGTTTGTTTGTTTTTGGAAAGATTTTATTTCAACTTAGAGTCATCACCAAAATTACTTTCCTCATTTTCAACCTTTTCTTAGAAAGAAAGGAAAGTGAGTTCTTTTATTCTAGAGAAAGAAAAACTAAAGCCTATTTGTTTTCATCAAGTCAAATTGTCAAGGATGACTGGCAGTGCCATTCACTGAGAAAGAATACTAGAAGAAGTGTTTTGCAGGGAAATCACAAGTTTCATTTTTAACAGGTCAAAATTTAGATATTTTGAAATATTCAAGTAGAGGTGTTGACATGATAATGTGATACATCACTCAGAGGAGAGATCTGAGCTGGAGATCTAAATCTTTGATGTATGGATGATAATTGAAGCCATAGGCATGGATGTGAGTGTCTGGAGAGAAAGAATAGCTTATGAAAAAATGGGGTTTCATGGATGTACCTTAGGGAGCTCCAGTATTTAAGGTTTAGGTGGTAGCAGACAAGCCTTTGAAGGAGACTGAGAAGGAATGGTCAGGAGAATATGGTTTTATGAAAACCAAGGGAATATACTGTTTCAAGGAGAAGAATGGTCAGCAGAGTTGAATGCTGCTGAGACAGCAAAGAAAATGAGAATTGAAAATGTTTATTCCTTTTAGTGACATTGAAGTCTTTGACCTCAGTGAAAGTAATTTTAGCAGAGTGGAGGTGGAGTCTGAGTCATTTTAACATCCACAGTGCCTTTCCATAGAGTAGATATTTGATATGTTTTTTCATTTGCTTTACCATGAAATGTATAATTATACAGAAGAATGTATAATGTATATGTAGTATTTGAAGAACAAAATGAACCACATTTACCCTTAAACCTTTAGGAAACAACTTTAGAAGACGCCTGTGTGCCCTACTTGCATCTAGCTTCTTCATCTGCCCAGGTGGACCACTCTTACTGTTGCAGTAAGTGTTCCCTTGCTCTTCTTTTATAGTTTTACCACATATGAGTGATTCCCTAAACAATACACTGTTATTTTTACAATATACTTTTTTAGTTTTAACTGGTTTTGAACCCTGTATAAATAGAAGTAGACTGTATTCATTCTGAAAAAGAAAAAAAAAAGGACCTCAGGTGAATCAAGGATAGTAAAGTGCTGATCATTATTGAGGCCGAGTGATGGATATAGCACTGTTCATTTCACTCTTTCCTCTACTTTAGTGTATGTTAGAAGATTTCCATACTCGAATGTCAAACAATTTTTGAAAGG
This sequence comes from Colobus angolensis palliatus, assembly GCF_000951035.1. Taxonomy (NCBI): domain Eukaryota; kingdom Metazoa; phylum Chordata; class Mammalia; order Primates; family Cercopithecidae; genus Colobus; species Colobus angolensis. The sequence goes on from NW_012116755.1 coordinate 1,498,209, forward strand.
TTGAAAAAAGCTTTTCTAAATTTTTATTATTATTATTATTATTTTTTTGAGACGGAGTCTCGCTCTGTCGCCCAGGCTGGAGTGCAGTGGCCGGATCTCGGCTCACTGCAAGCTCCGCCTCCTGGGTTTACGCCATTCTCCTGCCTCAGCCTCCCGAGTAGCTGGGACTACAGGCGCCCGCCACCTCGCCCGGCTAGTTTTGTGTATTTTTTAGTAGAGACGGGGTTTCACCAGGTTAGCCAGGATGGTCTCGATCTCATGACCTTGTGATCTGCCCGTCTCGGCCTCCCAAAGTGCTGGGATTACAGGCTTGAGCCACCACGCCCGGCCAATTTTTATTATTTTTAAAAATTTTTTTAAAATTTTTTTGAGACAGGGTCTCAGTCTGTTGCCCAGGCTGTACAGTGATGTGATCTTGACTCACTGCAACCTGGCTCCAGCCCAGGCCTCCCCCAGCCTCAGCCTCCCGAGTAGCTGGGACCACAGGCTGCACCACCACACCTGGCTTGTATTTTTTATAGAGATGGGGTTTTGCCATGTTGCCCAGGCTGGTTTCGAACTCCTGGGTTCAAGCAATCCACCCATCTCGGTCTCCCAAAGTGTTGGGATTACAGACAGGCATGGGCCACTGTGCCCGCCTGGAAAACATTTTTTTTTTTTTTTTTCAAAGAAGAAAAGAGAAAGGAAAGAAAAGGGCACTTTGAAGATCTTATAGGATCATATTTAAGCGGTAAAACTTCAGAAAAGTGATCTCAGGCAAACCTCAGGGTATTGTCCAGCCCCTTCCCTGCTTTATTTTTACTCCTTAGTACTTATTACCAAGTAACAAACTATATATTTTATTTATTTATCTTACTTATTGTTGGTCTTCCAGCTAAATTACAAGCTTCATGAGGCAGGAACTATTGGTACGTTTTGCTCATCTCCATCCCCAGGACTTGCAATAGTACCTGGCACATGGATAGGTTCAGCTTCATGCAACAAAAACCAATAGTGACATAAACAAGATAGAGGCTTTTTTTTTTTAAACATAAATATATGCCACTCAACAGTGGAACCTAGGCCCCTATATCTTTCTCCTTCACCATCCTGACTGTGACTTATACCATCAAAATTGCCTCATGATCTGATTATTGATGCCAGAGCTCCAGCTGTCACACACACATTCCAGGAAGGAAGAAGAGAGGTGGGGCAAAAGGACACCTACTTTTCAACTGAAGCTGTCTCCATTAAAAGTCTTTCTTGTAGTCCAATCTCGTTTCCAATCACCTGCACAAAGATGGTTTGAGTGCTTGAAGCAGCCCTCACTGTTTGGCTATGAGAGTTCCAGGTCTGCACTTGAGGCCGTTATCTGCATCCCAGGACTTCGCTTTAGGCCAATGTCAGGAGACACTTACAGAATGAATATGAAACTGATCCTCTGCTCTCTGAGGAGTGGTCCCTAATTTAGCATTTGCAGTTTTAGTGGGTGACACTGAGTCCCTGCAGAGGCACCAGGTGGCTCTGGATTTGGTCTGAGTGGCTACAGCTCTTGCCCTAGGAGTGCCTGGGATAGTTTCAGATGAGAAACGAGATCCTGGATGGGCACCCCCCATAGGGTCCCCTTTCTGAAGAAAGTTGTCCAAAGATGGGAAGCTTGTTGGAAATGTCTGGACTCCAGTCCAGAGATCCTGCCTCTTTGTGGGGCCCAGGAATTTGCCTTTTATATAAGAAACCCAGGTAATTTGGATACAGGTTTGAGAAACGACACTGAGATACTCCAGGCCATGGAATGAGATACCAGCTGGTGTAGGGCAGAAAACATCTAGAAGCTGTTCTTTTCCACTGAGGCCAGAAGGACAAACATTGCACTCAAGTAAGCCTTGAAGAGGCCTTGAGTCTCCACGGACTCAGGCCCTGCTCAGTGTTGAGTAAAATAAAGGTTAACTCAGTAATCTGATGAAAGCTCTCATATGGATAAACAGTTCTCATTAGCTTGTTCATTGTCCAATGAACTCACTTGGGTCTCATTGGTGGCCATGGCTCTTTTTGATCATCCATAGACTTTCAGTGACAAATTGTACTTTGGGGTTAGTTAATGCCCATAAAATAATAAAACAAAACAAAACAAAACGAAATAGCACCATGTTACAATGAGACTCAAGATCGTTTTATGATGTTTTGATGAACTGTGTTTGTATTAAACGAGGGCCCTCATTTGAAGCCTGCCAAAAACATGCTTATTTTCACGTTTGAAAAAATTTTTATTTTTTATTTTTATTTTTTTGAGACAGAGCTTCACTCTGTCACCTAGGCTGGAGTATAGTGGCACGATCTTGGGTCACTGTGACCTCTGCTTCCTGGGTTCAAGTGATTTTCCTGCCTCAGCCTCCCAAATAGTTGGGATTACAGGCTCTACCACCATGCCTGGCTAATTTATATATATATTTTTTAGTAGAGATGGGGTTTCACCATGTTGACCAGGCTGGTCTCGAACTCCTGACCTCAAGTGTTCTGCCCACCTCAACCACCAAAAAGTGTTGGGAGTACAGGCGTGAGCCACCGCGCCCAGCCTGAAAAAATTTTTATATGCTGTATGACACTACCTTTTAGTGGAGACATTTCACTAGTACATAAAAAACAGGACAAAACTATCAAAACCACACAGTGACATTTAGAGTGGTCTCTAATCAGCTTAGAAGAGTGAGATGATGGAGCAAGTCTCTTTAGAGGCTCTTTCAGTTGACAAGGCAGGCAACTGAGAAAACAAAATTAGTTGTATGAAAACATGTTTGAATGAAGAAAATTTAGACATCTAAGCAAACATGATTTTTGCATTATGCTGGAAACAAATGCTGCACGCTTTGGAAGGATTTACAATCACATTTAAATATAAACAAACAAACACATAAGAAACAGGGACTGAAGCAAAGATGCCAAGTTGCCTGCCCGTATCCCTTCATCTCTTCTCTCATTCCCCTCCTGCAACTGACCTTTATATTGCCAGAGTCTCTCCAGTGTACCTAGAGATAACATTGATAGAGGTGAGGTGTAATTCAAAGTTGCTGAGTGGAGCTTACAAGAAAGTTCTTTTTTTTTTTTGAGACAGGATCTCATCTCACTCTGTCACCTAGGCTGGAGTGCAGTGGCACGATCATAGCTCACTGCAGTCTCAACTTCCCTGGGCTCAGGTGATCTTCCCACCTCAGTTTCTGAGTAGCTGTGACTACCGTGCGCCATCATGCCCTCCTGATTTTTTTATTTTTTGTAGAGATGGGGTTTCACCATGTTGCCCAGGCTGGTCTTGAACTCCTGGGCTCACGAGATTCTGGCTCACTTTGGCTCCCAAAGTGCTGGTTACAGAAGTGAGCCACCATGCCTGGACTACAAGAAAACTTTTAATGGAGACAGCTTCAGTTGAAAAGTAAGTGTCCTTTTGCCCCACCTCTCTTCTTCCTTCCTGGAATGTGTGTGTGACAGCTGGAGCTCTGGCATCAATAATCAGATCATGAGGAAAATATGATGGTAGAAGTCACAGTCAGAATGATGAAGGAGAAAGAGATAGGGGCCTAGGTTCCACTGTTGAATGGCATATATGTTAAAAAAAAGCCTCTGTCTTGTTTACATCACTATTGGTTTTTGTTGCGTGAACCTGAACCTATCCATGTGCCAGGTACTATTGCAAGTCCTGGGGACGGGGATGAGCAAAACGTACCAACAGTTCCTGCCTCATGAAGCCTGTAATTTAGCTGGAAGACCAATAATAAGTAAGATAAATAAATAAAATATATAGTTTGTTACTTGGTAATAAGTACTAAGGAGTAAAAATAAAGCAGGGAAGATGGATATGAAGTGTGGAGGTCAGGGAAAGGCTTGACATTTTAGAGAGTGTCACCAGGGAAGCCACATGGGATTTCACTGGGGAAATTAAGGTAACATTTGTGTAAAAACCTAGTAAGAGAGAGAGTCAGGGGGTGTCTGGTGGACAAGCATTCCAGGTGGAGAGAACAGCAAATGCAAAGGCTGTGAGGTCAGAGTGTTCAAGGATAGCCAAGGGCTTGGACTGAGTGGAGCAGGATGGTTGACAGAGTACCTGGCAGGAACTATTGCTAAAGAGGTGATGGAACCAGGACTACCAAGGCCTTGTGGACCATAGGAAGAACTTTGGCTTCTACTCTGAGTAAGATGGGGCCACAGGCAGGTTCTAGGCAGGGAAGTTGCAAGATCTGCTTTATATACAAACAGAAACACAGTGCTACTGTCTTGAGATGAGGCTGAAGAGGGTGAAGGTGGAAGTACAGAGACTAATTTAGGAGGTGACTGCATCATCTAAGTGAGAGAGGATGTTGGTGTGAACCAAGTGAAAGTAGTGGAAGCAGGAAGAGGGATTCGTCATATAAGGGAGAACCATTAAGGTCCCTATGGACTGGATATAGGATGTGAGAGAAAGAGAGGAGTCAGAGAGAACTCTAAAGTTTTTGGAAGGACGGAGCTGCCATCAACTGATTTGGAGCAAACTTGTTTCCTCTAGCCTCCCCACCAATCGGAGGAACAGGTTTGAGGGGAACATCAGAAGGTCAGTTGTGGATATTTCAAATCAGAGATGGCCATTAGATACCAACTGGAAATCTTGAGCAGAGATGGATATATAATCAGAATTCAGGGCATAGGTCCACTTTGGGAGCCAATGGGACATGGATGGTATTTAACGTCACGGGACTGGAGAAAGTCACCAAATGAGTAAGTGTGGAGAGAAAAGAGAAGAATCTGGGCACTGAACCACAGGGCCCTCTGATGTTTAGAGATTGGGAGGAAAGGGGGAGCCAGCCATGGTGACTGATAAGGAGAAGCCAGAGGGGAAGAGGAAAACCAGCAAATCTGAGGTGGCCAAGGGAAGGAAATGTGTCATGGAGGAGAGAGAGAGAGATGGTATTAAATACTGTGTCAAGTAAGATAAGGACTGAAAATTAAATATGAGGATTCAATAAAACTGTTCATATGAACATTTTAGAAGAGTTCTTGGTAAATAGTAATCATTCAATACATGGAAGGTGGCATTACACACACACACACACACACACACTTGCTATATTAGCCCTGTTCAATCGCATTTTCTGTGATGATGGAGATGTTCTATATTTGTTCTGTCCAATACAGTAGCCACTTAGCCACATATAGCTACTGAAAGCTTAAACATGTGGCTAGTGCAACTGAGGAATTACATTTTTTTAGAAGGGTGAAGAATTGTATTTTATTGAAACTCAACTCAAAAAAAGAAATATGATGCTATAATGTGCAATAAATATATTCACACAAAGCACCCTCAGGTGAACATTCAAGTCAAGTAAGAACTCCATATCCCTTTTCCTAGTTTTCCTACCCTGGGACCTTAGTCTCTTCCATATACAATCATGCACACTTAATTTGAAAAAGGAAACCCAGTGTATTTTGATGTATTCATTAGCACCAAATTTAATGGAATTTTAATTAAATAAATACTAAAGTCTAAATAGCCACGTGTAGCTGCTGGCTACTGTCTTGAACATAAGCAGTTCTATAGTCCATCCTGTCTAAATAGACCTATTCTGTCTATAGGCCAATTTACAAATGTTCTCTTTTTAGATGATCAGCCTAATGAGTTTTAGCCAGCTTATAAAGGTGTGGCACAGAAGGCCCTCTGATAAAATTTAAAAATCATGTGCACAGGTGTGGAAAGTGTGGGTGAGCAAGCAGAGGCCAGCACCCTGAAGAAAGAGGCTGATGGAGTTTAAGACACACTAGGAGTCAAATCTTGGTCTGTCATTTAGTTGTGAATCCCCAGACAGGTTATTTAACCTCTCAGAGACTGCCTCATCCTCTGAAAAGGCCTGGCTACTTAATTTGCCAGAGCCCAGTGCAAAATAAAAACACTGGGTCCCTTGTTCAAAAATTATTAAGAATTTTGAACTGACAACAGCAGAGACCAAGTGTGAGCTCTTCCAAGTTGTAGGTTCTGTGTAACGCATAGGTTACATGACCACGAAGCTGCCTCCTGGGTCTTGAGGATGCGGGCTGGGCAGTCAGAGTGTTGAAAGTGGGAGAGGGAACAAAGGCGAGAGTGTTTGCTGCTGCTGCACTGCTGCTGGCCTGGGCTGGGCAGAAGGCTGGGGTGGGGAGCTCTTTTCTTACATCAGTTTCGGATCTTCCTGTAGATCAGAAAGAGAGCTACAGGATCTCTTTCTGAGTCCTTGTAGACTATAGCTAATCTTTTCCTAGGCTTGTTTGTTGGCTGGGTCTTAAATGACCATAGTCTAGCTCTTGCAGTTACCTACTGACATGATTTAGCGCTGTGTCCCCACCAGATCTCATCTTGAATTGTAATCCCATAATTCCCACGTGTTGTGGGAGGGACTTGGTGGGAGATAATTTGAATCATGGGGGCGGTTTCCCCCATACTGTTCTTATGGTAGTGAGTAAGTCTCATGAGATCTGATGGTTTTATCAGGGGGTTCTGCTTTTGCATCTTCCTCATTTTTCTCTTGCTACCACCATGTAAGAAGTACCTTTTGCCTCCCACCATGATTGAGGCCTCCCCAGCCATGTAGAACTGTAAGTCCAATTAAACCTCTTTTTCTTCCCAGTCTCGGGTATGTCTTTATGGACTAATATGGTAACTCGGTACCAGTAGAGGGGGCGCTGCTGAAAAGATACCTGAAAATGTGGAAGTGAGGGTAATAGGCAGAGGTTGGAACAGTTTGGAGGGTTCAGAAAAAGACAAGAAAATGTGGGAAAGTTTGGAACTTTCTAGAGACTTGTTGAATGGCTTTGCCCAAAATGCTGATAGTAATATGGATAATAAAGTCCAGGCTGAGGTAGTCTCAGATAGAGATGAAGAACTTGTTGGGAAGTGGAGCAAAGATGACTCTTGTTATGTTTTAGCAAAGAGACTGGTGGCATTTTGCCCCCGCTGTAGAGATCTGTGGAATTTTGAACTTGAGAGAGGTGATTTAGGGTATCTGGTGGAAGAAATGTCTAAGCAGCAAAGCATTCAAGAGGTAACTTCGGTGCTATTTAAGGCATTCAGTTTTAATAAGGAAGCAGAGCATAAAAGTTCGGAAAGTCTTCAACCTGACAATGCAGTATAAAAGAAAAATCTATTTTCTGAGGAGAAATCGAAGCCAGCTGCAGAAATTTGCATAAGTAATGAGGAGCCGAATGTTAATCCCCAAGACAATGGGGAAATGTCTCCAGAGCATATCAAGGGTCTTTATGGCAGCCTCTCCCATCACAGGCCCAGAGGCTTAGGAGGAAAAAAATGGTTTTGAGGGCTAGGTCCAGGGTACCCATGCTGTGTGCAGTCTAGGGACTTGGTGCCCTGCATCCCAGCCACTTCAGCTATGGCTGAAAGGGGCCAATGTAGAGCTCGGGCCATGGCTTCAAAGAGTGCAAGCCCCAAGCCTTGGCAGCTTCCACATGGTGTTGAGCCTGCAAGTGCACAGAAGTCAATAACTGAGGTTTGGGAACCTCAGCCTAGATTTCAGAGGATGTATGGCAATGCCTGGATGCCCAGGCAGAAGTTTGCTGCAGGGGCGGGGCTCTCATGGAGAACCTCTGCTAGAGCAGTGTGGAAGGGAAATGTGGGGTTGGAGCCCCAACACAGAGTCCCTACTGGGGCACTGCCTAGTGGAGCTGTGAGAAGAAGGCCACTGTCCTCCAGACCCCAAAATGGTAGATCCACTGACAGCCTGCACTGTGCACGTGGAAAAGCTGCAGACCACAGACTCAACACTCATCCATGAAAGCAGCCAGGAGGGAGGCTGTATCCTGCAAAGCCACAAGGGCAGAGCTGTCCAAGACCATGAGGACCCACCTCTTGTTTCAGCATGACCTGGACGTCAGACATGGAGTCAAAGAAGATCATTTTGGAGCTTTAAGATTTGACTGCCCCATTGGATTTCAGACTTGCATGGGGCCTACAATCCCTTTGTTTTTACCAATTTCTCCCATTTGAAATGGTTGTATTTACTCAATACCTGTGCCCCCATTGTGTCTAGGAAGCAACTAGCTTGCTTTTGATTTTACAGGCTTATAGGCAGAAGGGACTTGCCTTGTCTCAGATGAGACTTTGGACTGTGCACTTTTGGGTTAATGCTGAAATGAGTTAAGACTTTGGGGGACAGCTGGGAAGGCATGATTGGTTTTGAAATGTGAGGACATGAGATTTAGAGGGGCCAGGGGTGGAATGATATGGTTTGGCTCCGTGTCCCCACCTAGATCTCATCTTGAATTGTACTCCCGTAATTCCCACATGTTGTGGGAGGGACCTGGTGGGAGATAATTTGAATCATGGGGGTGGTTTTCCCTATACTGTTCTCATGGTAGTGAGTAAGTCTTACCAGACCTGATGATTTTGTCAGGGGTTTCTGCTTTTGCATCATCATCATTTTTCTGTTGCCACTGCCATGTAAGAAGTGCCTTTCACCTCCCGCCATGATTCTGAGGCCTCCCCAGCCACGTGGAACTGTAAGTCCAATTAAACCTCTTTTTCTTCCCAGTCTCAGGTATGTCTTTATCAGCAGCATGAAAACGGACGAATACACCTACATTAAAGGGTAGAGAAGAGGCCGTGCTAGTTCATCCATATAACTCATGGGATCATTAGGAGGTTCTTAAGGTTGGGTGCAGTGGCTCACGCCTGTAATCTCAGCACTTTGCTGGGTGAAAGCGGGAAGATCACCTGAGGTCAGGAGTTTGAGACCAGCCTGGCCAACATGGTGAAGCCTGTCTCTACTAAAAATACAAAAATTAGCCAGGTGTGGTTGGGCACACCTGTAATCCCAGCTATTCAGGAGGCTGAGGCATGAGAATCGCTTGAACCTGGGAGATGGAGGTTGCAGTGAGCCAAGATCATGCCACTGCACTTCGGCCTGGGCAATAGAGCAAGACTCTGTCTCAAAAAAAAAAAAAAAAAGTTCTTAGGAAGCCTGAGGCTAGGAGAGAATTGACCAGCAGGAGGCTGAGTTCCACCTTTCTCATTTCATCATAAGCACGTTTAAAGCCAAGAAACAGCCTTGTGAACCCCCCAAACAGAACAGTAAGCTGTGGGGTTGGGTGTTGTTTGTAGGCTCCCCAGGATTGGCTGAGGATGCCTTGATGTGGCACTGATTAGACATGATCCCAGAGACCACACAGATGTGAACAGGACTCCCCTCTTTCCTGGGGAACAGAAGTCCATAAGAGGCTGGGTCTGAAGGGCAGGGCGTTGATAAAGGAGACAGGTTTGGCAGCAGCCTGGAGGGCTATAGGTGCTTTGCCCTGTGGCTTTAACATCAGATCCCCAGGTATCCCTGACTTGGGGGAGGAGCTGCCAACACCAAGTCCAGACAAGGCAGGGCACATAGGTGGAAGCAGAAATGCCAATCAGGGTGAGTGACAGGGATGACCAAAGTTGGGTTCAATATTCTGGACCAGGGTGACTGGAGGAATCAAAGCATTCTAGAGTTAGAAGTGGCCTTAGAAGATTTAATCTTGTGCCCAGGACTAGGTATTGTGCTTCAGTGTCCCTGAGGCCTCCTCCACCTCAAACTTGTGGCTTCTTGAAGGAAAGCAAAAGAGGAGACAAACACTATCTAGGAAGCCCTGGGGTCCACCAGACTCCTCAGCAGCCCCTCTCCTGACTGTGGATCCCAGGAGAACCCCATCTCATAGCCTAGCTGAGTAGCAGAGCACTGTGGAAAGGCTGTATGATTGCTGCCCTGCCTCTTGCTGCTCTGTGACCTTGGGCTCGTGACTTCACCTTGCTGGGCCTTCTCCTCTCACCAGTAAGCTGAAGATAAGCTTTGCTGCTACGATATTAGAGGATGACATGAGATAAGGTTTGTAAAACACAGGGCACTTGCCTGACATCTACTTCCTCCTTGCCATCTGGAAGCCTCCAGTATAACACATCCCTGAAGTCACTGCTGAAGTACAACGTGTCTCTGACAACTAAATGTAACAGACATAATTTCTAGGGCACCCACTGTGTTGGACAATGTGAGGCAGATGGACCAAGTACAAGACATGGGCCCCTACCTCTGAAAAAAGTGGCATCTTGGTTAAGCAAAAGACACGCAAGCACAAGCTTTTTAAATAATGAAACTAATACAGCTACATGCAGAAGAATTATGAATCAAAAGGACTATTGGGATTTAGAAGGAGAGCTTAGCAGAGTTGGAGGGCTTCCTGGAGAAAATGGGCTCTGTGATAGACTTTGAAGTGCTGGTAAGACATGGAAGGTGGGCAGCTTTTGCTGTGAGTTGCCCAGGACCAATGGCATCAGCAAGATGTGGGCAGGAGTGGATTCAGAGCCCCACTGGAATAGAGTTCTGAGGTCATGGGTGAAGTAGGTGGAGAGAAGTCTGAAGAGATAAGGAGGGCCAGGCAGTTGACTGGAAGTGCTACCCTACCAGCAAAAGACCAAGGATTCTGTTCTAAGAGCCAACCAAGTCTGGAGGCACAGATTTCAGAGCGACTGAGTCACATGATGAAAAAGGACTGGTGGAATAGAGGGGGATGTTGGATGGGAGGAGAATCTAGAACAATCAGGGTGAGCGACAGGGATGAAATGAAGTTAGGTCCAATATTCTGGGCCTGGGTGACTGGAGGAATCAAAGCGTTCTAGAGCTGAAAGTGACCTTAGAAGATGTAATCTTGTATAGCCATTCAGAATAGATTAATGCCCTTCCTGGGTCCATGGCAAGTTCTTCCTCTCTTAGTTCTCTCAAGAGCTGGTTGTTGGAAACAGCCTAGCACCACCCCTTCCCCTGCCATTCTCTTGCTTCCTCTTTTGCCATGTGATTTCTGCATGTGCAGGCTCCCTTTTGTCTTCTGCCATAAGGAGAAGTAGCCTGAGGCCCTTATCAGTTGCAGATGCTGGGTTTCATGCTTCCTGTACAGCCTGCAGAACCATGAGCCAAATAAACCTCTTTTCTTCTTAAATTCCTCATGCTTATGTATTCCTTTATAGCAACATAAATGGACTAAGACAGTACCCTCCCTATGGGGCAGTGTGCAGAGAAAAAAGGCCAGAAGACCAAAGACTGAACCTTGAGTCCTGAGAACAGGATCCAGGAGAAGGGGCAGTCAGAGGTGGGATGCAGCCCAGATGTGGTCATGGTGATCAAGGACACAGTGGTGAGGGTGGTCAGTACTGTCCAAGGGCATGATCTGCACAGCTCTGATCTCCCCAGCCCCACTGAAGCCTATTACAGATGGCTGCAAATTCTTTGACACCTCTCCCACTGAGATGGGGTCGGGGGATCTTTGCTTCCTCCACGTAAATCTGAGTAGGTTCTGTGACTAATGCCCCCATAGAATAGAATGGAAGTTTAGCTGGGCGTGGTAGTGCATGGCTGTAGTCCCAGCTACTCAGGAGGCTGAAGTGGGAGGATCGCTTTAAGCCCAGGAGTCCAAGGTTGCAGTGAGCTATGATCCTACCGCTACACTCCAGCTGGGTCAACAGAGTGAGACCCTGTCTCAAAAACACAAAAAACAAAAAACAAACAAACAAAACAAAACAAGGAATAGAATGGAAGTAATGTCATGCCAGGGTCCAGGTCCAGCCTCTGCGAGACTGGCTGTTCTGACCTTTAGAATCTGGGAGCACTCAGTCGTGGAACCAAGCCACCATGTTGTGAAGAAGCTCTATGCAGTGGTCCAAGTGACCAGGAGTCAAAGCTCCCAGTCAACAGCCAGCACTAACTTGTCAGCTGTGTCAAAGAGTCCACTTGAAAGAGGATTCTAATTGTGCTGCCCAAGCTGAGACCACATGGAGCAGAGATATACAGTCCCTGCTGAGCCCTGCTCTAATTACATATCTGTGAGCAAAACTACTAATTGTTAACTAAATTTTGGGGTGGCTCATTACACAGCATCTGGTTTTCTCAGTGGATTCAATCCAGTGTGCTTGGGTCTCCCCTCCAAGTGCATGGCAGATGGTGGGAGCCATGGGAACTTTCCTCTCTCGCTGCCCTCCCTTTACTTTTGTTCTGGTGGCTGGTGACCCGCATGGGGCTTAGAGATCAACTGTGGTCAGTGATTAGGGTGGCCCTGGGCCTCTATGGGTGTTAGATATTGGGAAAGGTCACACAGGGTGGGGCCCATGTTGCCCCCACAGGAACAGAACAGAACAAGCCTTGGCCTCTCAGCTACCCATTGGCAATAACTGCCATTCCTTCCACTTGCATACAGGGAGACTTGAACATCAGTGGTGGCAAGATTCCAAGACTATTATTTTTATTTCCGGACAAAAACATCTGCTTCACACACAGAGCGGCATCACATGAAGAGGAAAGAGCCTGATCCCAAAGCCCAGCTTTCCACACTATCCACAAATGAAGACAGCATCTGCTGAGCCCATGCTGAGCCTGTCACAGTCAACAACTGGGAAACTGGGGCCTCTACTGAACTAGGGGACAAGTAGCCGAAGCACTTGAACAGCTTGATATTTGTTTTTTGGTACATTTGTTTATTTAAAAAAGCATAGGAAATGAATAAAATGCCACTAAAAAGTACCTGCAATGAATAAATTATTTCCAGTGAAGCACTGCAGATCCACACACACCAGTCCTCTAACGTTTACCAAGGCCATGTCTGGTGGGCTTGTGCTTGTCTCAGCTGACTCTTCTTTGAGACCTTTCCCTTCTGTGCAATGACCACAGCATTGGAGACCAGTCCTGCATGCGCTGGCCTTCCATGTAGGCAAGGCAGACCACACGGATGGGCACTGGGCTGGCATGTAGTAGGCTTCAACAAACGCACTTCACTGTTTCCAGTGACCCTGAAATGTTTTATATAAGTAGGGCCTGGGCTTTAAAGAAAAGAGCCAGGGTTCCTCAGGCTGGGCCTCTTCACTGAGGCACAGCTTCAGAAAATACTGGTCTCAGGAGCCAGCAACTTGTCCAGGAGTTTTGAGCCCTCAGTTGAAGGAAAATGGCCATGTGGTATCCTTGCAGGCAACAGTGACGTCAGTGATGGTGACAAGCAGCCAGCCCAAAGAAGGCCAACCCCACCTTGGGTGGAATGCAGGGCACCTAGTCCTGCTTGGAAGGGGCTAGGAGGCTGGGGAAAGTCGAGAATGGAGGGCCAGGGCTCCACACAGTGAATTCAAATAAGGACTCTTTGGTGAGGGAAGGAAGCTGCAGCCCTCCTTTGGCCCTTTACGGAGGGGCAGCACCTGGGCTCACAAGGACAAGGGTCACTGGGCAGGAACCAGACTTTCAGAAGGGAAAGGTGCTATAGGCAATGCCAAGGGCATAATTTAAATATCCTGTCCTCTGGAAAGTGTTCAAGAGGTCTTGCAGTACACACCATTTAGGAGATTATAAAATTCCTTTCATTCATGCCATGTGAACAAGTTGAGGCGGTGCGTTTCCAAGGTGAATTCATTGAATACAATGAAGTACATTTATTTTTTGAAGGAAGTTTTTGCCACAGAAATATTGAACTTGGGACTGTGCTGACAAGCTATAGCACAATCCCTTTCCTTCCAGATTGGAGCAGGGGTGGCAAAGCAAAAGTCCACAGGCACTGGGCAGATAATTGGTGTAAATGAGGGTGTGGGGCAGGATGTGGTGGCTCACATCTGTAATCCCAGCACTTTGGGAGGCCAAGGCAGGAGCCCAGGAGTTTGAGACCAGCCTGGGCAACACGGTGAAACCCTGTCTCTACAAAAATTACAAAATTAGCTGGGCATGGTGGTTTGCGCCTGTGATCCCAGCTACTTGGGAGGCTGAGGTGGGAGAATCACTTGAGCCCAGGAGGCAGAGGTTGCAGTGAGCTGAGATTGCGCCACTGCACTAGCCCCTAGGCAACCGAATGAGACTCTGTCTCAAATTAAAGAAAAAAGAGGAATGTGAGCACACACTGGTCTCATGGTCTACTCACCTGATCAGAGATTAATGCCAGTGGTTCCTTTTCATTACAAGAAATGCAACCTGCAGGGGCACTGATCAGTAGAAACAAACACTCAGCCTCACTGTGGGAGGTAATAGGGAGTAGTGTGGGCTGTGGTGACCTGGTGAAGTAGACACCCAATCTAAAGGCAGAGCTGGTGCCCAGCTCCAGCCAGTTGTTGCTGGGTGAGAATGTGAACCTCAGAATGGCCAGTTCTTCTGATCTGGATTGTTATGGGAAATTTTTAATTTTAAGTGTTAGATTCTGCAAGATAAACAGAACATCCCTGTGGGCCAGATTGCTTTGTAGCCTCTCCTGTGGGAGTCAGTGGCAGGAAGGTGTGGTAGGCAGAATAACAGCACCCCAAAGATGTCCTGGTCCTAATCCTCATCTGTGGCTATGTTGTCTTGCATGGTAAAAGGCTTTTCCAGTGTGAGGAAGGATCTTGAGATGGAGAGATTATCCTGGATCTTCCTGGTGGGCTTTGTAAGTCAAAGAGGGAAATAGGAGGGTCAGTGACACAGTGAAGACATGTGAGAAAAGCTTGACCAGCCACTGGAGCCTGGGAATGCAGCCAGTTTCTAGAAGCTGGAAACGGCAAGGAACTGGCTTCTCCCTAGAGCCTTCAGAAAGAGCACAGCTTTGCTGACACCTTGATTTTCATTCAGGGACATCCATTTTAGAATTCTGAGTCCCAGGACTATAAGATAATGTGTTGTTTTTAAGTTACCAAGTAATGGGTTGCAGTGGCAACAGACAAGTAATGCAGGGGGCCACTGTCTGGTATATATTTAAACATTTTTAGAGGACGAGAATATTCTCTAAATTTTTCTTTAAATGTCAAAGTATTGCTGCAGCTGGGAGAACCGCACGTGGAAACTTAAGGAAATTTCTCTAATTGCTAGGACTACAGGACAATGGGATTCAAGATGAAGTTCCACAATGGGATAACCACAAGCCGACCTAGAGAATCAGGAAGTCTCTTATCAAAGCAGATATGTGTCAATGCTCCTCAAACACACACACCCTTTTCTGGCTGAACAGATTATAAATTATTCCCACCTCCCGGCGGACTGGCACACGTTTATCTAGTGGTTGGTAGAAGTCACAATGAAGACATCCAAACCAGTTAGCATGAGTTGTTACTAAGTCAGGTGAAAAAAGCTAGGTGGTTATACATTTGATCTCTTAAATGCACAGGACCACCAAATA
The DNA here is from genome assembly GCF_000951035.1 of Colobus angolensis palliatus. Classification (NCBI taxonomy): domain Eukaryota; kingdom Metazoa; phylum Chordata; class Mammalia; order Primates; family Cercopithecidae; genus Colobus; species Colobus angolensis. Next base: position 1,513,314 of record NW_012116755.1, read on the forward strand.
AATAATAATAAAAAGGCACATTGTCATTTTCATCCTGGGGACCCCAGTGAGAGTAGGGATCTCAGGTAGGCTCCTTGGAATTGGAACTGTTGTCCTGAAGAGGGCAAGCCTCTGTTTAACACTCTGAATCCAGGGCTTGCTGCAACCCTATGCTAGGTGACTCAGGCCTCTCTCCTCTCATTACAGGCTGGCTAACCACACAGCCTGAGTTGAGAAGGACATGAGCTGTCATAGCTGTAACCAGATGAGAATTCATCATTTTCAATGTCTTGTGCTTAGAATGAGTCCACTGAGCAATGTGAAGTTGGTGGTGTCCAGGAAAATCTCCTGCTGTTCCTTCTGTAGGATTCCTCTTCTTTAGGATTTCTGGTTAGGAACACGGACGGGTGTCTCAGTGCCCTGCTTTATGAAATGCAGCAAATTCCCTGGAAGGGATCAAGTTATTCTGCTGGCTCCACAGGCTCCCGAGTGTTCAGCAAGGGAATGTCTGTGTCCTTGCTGTTTACATCCCCGTCGTTGGGGTGGGAGAAGGTGTACGGTTCACTCTCGGACTCAGGAGGGGAGCAAGGAGGCAGCTCCTCAGTGGCCAACTTTGCAGTTGGGGCCCTGGAGCATATGGTGGGTGGGGAGGGAGGGTAGACCCCCATGGTGCCCTGGAACGGCCGGTAGGTGTCCACCTCGGGCTGCAGGAAGGACCCGCCGGAATCCTGTAGCAGATGCCCATACACCATGGTATCCTCGATGACCGCATATACGTGGGAATCATTGTCCTTTCGTCCTTTCTGAAACTTTTTTGGCTGTCTTGGCATCTCGGTATTGATGTTGCCATTATAGACACCCACAGCGGGGCCCTTGTTTGTCTTCTTTTTCCTATTTGGAAAAGGAACAAGACAGAAGTCAGAAAGGAAAGAATCTTAGATGGGTACCATTGCTATGGCCCTGCTAGAGCTTGGATTCTTTAGGGTTCTGACCATGTCTTCCCCAAATCCCTCAAACTGCTCAGCATTTGAAACTGAAACTCTGTCCTCAGTGAACATTTAGAAGGGACCTGATTTTGTCTCCAGTTTTCCAAGTGGAAACAGAGATCACAGGTGGCAGAAGAGTGGTTTAGAGAGGGCACCTCTAACACTATCTGTGCTCAATTCGTTTTTGATAGATATGTGGTATCCAATTTTGGAAACATCTGACAATCCCTTTCCCCTCCTTCCTACCAGAAATAGGCAGTGTCCCAGCCCATCTCAACCACATCAGGCTCAGTCATGCCCAGGTCAACTTTCCCACAATCTTAGCACTTTCTCGTAGCTCATGCTTTCTCTCTCTTTTGCCTGGGAAAAGCTCTGACCATATAGATTCTAAATGGTGACACAAGAGACTCAGGAGTCCAGGTTGTATCATAGTTTTCAGCATGAGTTGGGGAGAGGAAAACTCAGCATTAGCAGCGAGACCCAGTGCCTCAGCAGTCACCCCCAACAAAGGAAAGAGCTAAGAAGAAGACAAAATTCAGGCTGCAATGCCAGAGTTCTTCAGTAACACCATTAGCATTTGGATTTTAATGTTCTTTGGTACTTGGACCTGCACGGGCATTAGCGCTTGCTGCCACAGAAAACAAAGCTTTGCTCCCCATCTTCATGAACCAAACAGCAAGGAATGCTGACTTTTTAGCTGAGCAGTGATGCAAATGGAGGACATTAGCTCAATTAGCGTAATGGACCATATAAGGCACAGGCTGGCAGTTCATGGTTGTGGACAGGCTCTCTGTAGTTTGCTGAGATAAAAATAAACCTGGTACCTTTAGCTTGTAACACTAAGCCCCTGTCCAGGATGATGGGTTCCTAAGGCTCCTGCCTGAAGCTCTGTAATGTTTGTCCCCACTAAAACTCTTCTCATGCTGTCCTGAAACCGACTGTTTATTTGCCTGTCTCTTCAGTCCCCCCACCCCCATAGAAGAGATTGTCTTGCTCATCACTGTCCCCAGTACCTCAATGAATCCTAGTGCCCAGGAGACACTCAGGAAGTACCCACTTAGAGAACAAGTTGGATAGCATTGTCTCTCCTCATTCTCACTAGACAACCTGTCCATCCTCCTACACCAGCTTGGGCATGGATAGGCCTTATGCAAACCTGCCAGCCAGCAGCCTCACACAAGCAAGGCCTGTAGCAAGGCTGGACTGATGATTCTCAGGCTTAAACTGGAGCTATTTCAAGATGAGGCAAGTGCTGGATCTCTTTCCTTGTCCAGTTCCCTCCTGATAAGGAAGCTGGGGCCCACGTGCTAATGCCACGCTTCCCCAACTGGGTGGGCTATTCCATGCACCCCAGATGAGAAAATTCCCTGAGAGAAACAGTAACATGATGCTTCCTTAAAAGCAGTCCTTTTTCCCCATGTGTTATAGGTATAGCCACTGCTCACGGAGAGAAGACCTCCTGCAAGCCAGTCCTTCCTCATCAGCAGAGACATTTGTAGACACTCTTATTGTAGACCAGGAATTTCAGTTGTTTGCTCAGGTCCACAGTTAATTTTTAAAAAAGAATTTTTTGGCCGGGCATAGTGGCTCATGCCTGTAATCCCAGCACTTTGGGAGGCTGAGGCGGGCGGATCACAAGGTCAAGAGATTGAGACCATCCTCGTCAACATGGTGAAACTCTGTCTCTACTAAAAACACACACACACACAAACACAAATTAGCTGGGCATGGTGGCAGGTGCCTGTAGTCCCAGCTACTTGGGAGCCTGAGGCAGGGGAATCGTTTGAACCCAGGAGGTGGAGGTTGCAGTGAGCTGAGATTG
>NW_012116755.1:1516760-1535602 GCF_000951035.1 Colobus angolensis palliatus
AGACAAGGATAAAGCAGTTTGCTTAAGAAACTGCAGGAGAACAAGCTGGGACAACACACATTCATTCTCCTTAAGGGGACAGAGGGAGTGGTTTCAGAGGCACAGTCTGGCAGAGCCTAGTGAGCATTTTCTTGCCAAGATCACCCCTGCTTGATCAATCTACTGAGCAAACAGCACACTGCTCGCAGGGAACTTGTGCTGAGGCAGCTGCACCATGAACTACAGGTGAAAATGTCACATGTGTTTTTTATCCCCGCCTCACCTCCAGGCTTTTTTTCCCCTGAAAGCATGACTCACATCTGGCAATACTGTTTAACATTGATCTTTGGGGGAAAAAACGGGAAGCAAGAAAACAAAGTCAATAATTAACAATCCACCCAGTCTGTGTGATCTGAGGAGGCGTCAAATCAGATAAAGAGAGTAAGAGATTCCACCTACTTCTTTTTCACACAGCAAATGATGAGTCCGAGGGCAGACAGCAGTAAGGCTCCACCTCCCACCACTGTGATGAGGATGACAGTCAAGTCTGTGAGCAGAGACATAAAGAGACAGATGAAGAGGCAGCTGGGGTTAGCTCTACAATGAACTTGAGGCGTCTCCAAAAGCAGCTGTCATCTTTCCGAAGGTGGAAAGCCACACATGTGGCTCCTTGTGTGCATTTGGGGCTCCTCACATCACGAAGTGCTTATTTCCTGTCCTTTTGGATCTGGGTCAGCCAATAGAAGGCAACTGTGCCAGTTCTGGGCCTAACTTTTAAGAGAATGTCAGCTTGCACTTTCTCTCTGAGAGAAAGCCAGCTACTATGTAAGAAGTCTGACTCTGCTGAGACCACCATGCTGTGAGGAAGCCCAAGCTAGCCATGTACAGACCCCACTGGGGAAAAAACCAATCCAGTGAGAACCAAAGGCCCTAGACATATGTCTCCAGTTGAATTCTCCAAGCCATCCTCTCTATTTGTTCAAGGCTTCTGGTTGGGGCCCCAGATATCCTGGAGCACAGATAAGACACACTGCTATGCCCTATCTGAATTCCTGATCCACAAATTGTGGGTAAACAAAATGGCTATTGCTTAAGCCACCACATTTTGTGGTAGTTCATTTATAGCAATTAACAACTGAAACAAACTGAGGGACCTACCAGATCGACTCCAAAGGCTACTCCTGGCCTACACCAGGTGTGTTCCACCGATTGCCACAGTCTGTCTTGGAGAAGAGAAGAGCAGAGGAAGACAGGAGAAAGCAGGGAGTCAAAAGTCAGAAGTGAGGCAGCTAAAGGGAGGGTTGTTTCCTTTGTGCTGTCCTTTTCCTGCAGCTTCACAAACGAGAAAGAAAATAAATCAGAGGGGGAGCCCTGTACCAAACAGAGATTTAGAATGTCTTGCTTGTTCACCAAGAAAGCAAAAGGTGAGATCCAAAGGAAAGAGGAATGGAAAGAAATGACAGAAAGTGAATCTAAGAGATGAAAAAAACCCAGGAGGTAACCTGTGAGTGTGGAGAGGTTTTCACTTGTGGCATTTGGCTCCCACCAGTTCTTTTGAGGCTAACCAGTTGTGCGGCTTGGATGGACCCTCAATCACACTGACCCCCAGAAAGGAAAAGGGAAAAAAGCAGCCTCCATGGTCCCTTCTGGTTCTGACACTGTGATGCTCTGTGCCTTCACTGAGTAAAGGGCAGACACGGCCCCACCACAGCCTGTCTTGCCACACCTGCATTCCCTTGCTTGATACCCTTCAGTGGTGCCCATGACTTTGAGGAACAAAGGCAAACTCATCATCCTGGCTCCAAGGCCTCCCATGGAGGGTATTTCATGGATTCCAACATTTCACTGAGACTAAATAAAAAACCATGTACCTGTCAGACTTTTCAGGTCCCCATATTTTAATTCACGACACTGAATCCCATGATAGTTTTATGAGGTGGTGGCTATTATCTACTCTCTGTGGATGAGGAAGACCACAGGTGTGGAGAGACTTCCCCTATGCAAAAGAGAGATGAATGGTAGAGGATGCTGGCAGATTGACTAAAAAAAATCTAGGCTGGCCAAAAGAATGCAATCGAAGGGATGGTGTAAGTTCCTAACCTAAAAGTATCAAAAGACCTTATATGCCTCCTCCAGTCTCTTGTGGATCTCTCTGCCTCTGCCATGAAAACAGCCCAGGCTGAAGGATAAGAGACCATGTAGTGTCAAGCCAAGTAATCTCAGTTGTCTCAGATGATCTTAGCTGAGCCTCGGCTTTTTGAAAGCACCAAGCTAAGATCAGCAAAGTCCTCTAGCCAACCTGCAGCTGCCAGCAGGTGCATGAATGACAGAGCCCAGATAAGTCCAGCTCAGACCAAAATTGGGCCCAGCCAACGTTGGAGCAATAACAGATGGCTGCTATTAAGCCACTATGTTCTGGGATAGTTTGTTACTCAGCACTATTGATGCAATAGCTGACTGATACATGGACAGTCAGGACTCAATCTGTGTTTCTGACTTGTCTCCAGGCTTGCTCCCTATCCTCCAGCTGACAATTTTCTGTTTACCACCATCCCCAAAGACCCTGAAGGCCCTTACCCACAGTCCTTGGGGTAAGTGTCACCCAGAAGAGCAGGTCTAGCTGCTTGCCGCTCACAGGGCTGCAGTTAGAGATGTTGACCCAGAAGCTGTGATGGTGGAAGCTCGGCTTGGGGAGCGCATCCTCGTCCAGGCTGAAGATCTCCTCAGCCCGGGTCCGCTGCTCCTGGATGATCATGAATGCACGCCCTGTCTGGCACACCACGCCGGTCCGCTCCTTAAAGAAAGTCAGGCAGGCCACCTGGTCTCTGGGCACACTGATGTTCCAGGACACCGAGGTGAGGGATGGCAGGCCCCGGTCCCAGTTGGGGGTCCTTAGGTAGACCTTGCTTTTTGTGTCGGGGGTCACCGTGAAAACGCCTTCCTCTGCAGGAAAGGGAGGGAGATCCAGACAGATGTTTCATTCAGTCAACATGGAGAGGAAAGGGAGCGGTGGGGGAGATGAAGTCCAACTGTCCAGACTGTCTAACAACTTTCTGTGATGATGGAAATCTTCTGGATCTGCACCGTCTGATAGGGTAGCCACCAGCTACACGTCTGCTGAGCCTTGAAATGTGCCCAGCATGACCAAAGAACTGCATTTTAAATTTGTTTCATGTTAATGTATTATTAGTAGTTATTTCTGAGATGGAGTCTCACTCTGTTGCCCAGGCTAGAGCGCAGTGGCACAATCTCAGCTCACTGCAACCTCCACCTCTCAGGTTCAAGCAATTCTCCAGCCTCAGCCTCCTCAGTAGCTAAGACTACAGGCATGAGCCACCATGCCCGGCTAATTTTATGTACTTTTAGTAGAGATGGGGTTTCACCATGTTGGCCAGGCTGGTCTGGAACTCCTGAGCTCAAGTGATCTGCCTGCCTTGGCCTCCCAAAGAGCTGGGATTACAGGCATGAGCCACTGTGCCCAGCCTCATATTAATTTAAATTCAAATAGTTACATGTGGCTAGCACCACTGTATTGGTCAGTGCTGGATCAGTCTCAGTCAGAGTAGGTGCTCAGGACTTTTGAAAAAAAACTAAACAGGCAAACAAAAACCAGGCTAGTTTCCCAAACTGGTGGTTAGCTCAGCTTCCCTTCAGAAATGCTCTCAACGTAGCTACTATGTTCATCTACTGCCCTGCTCCAGGGTGGGGCTGGTATAGACTGATTTCTGTTTCAGAGATTAAAATATCTTCAGGTTCTGGGAAGAGTTCTAGAACTGCAAAGCTGAAAGAGCTCCTGACATGTCAACTAATCCCTTCCTTACCTTCAGGAGAGATAAAACCCACACATTCCACACTGATGAGAATGTGTCTTATTTGCAAAGACTCCTTGGAAGGAGTTTCTCTGGTAACCTTGGAGATATCAGGCAGCCTGGACCCACTTTGACCTTATGACCAAAGATTCTTCTCCGTCCCACTCACACCTCAGAGAATAAGAGTATGAAATAGACATCAAACGAAGGTCTTGGTCAATTTTAAAATGGCCTCTAACTTAATGTGCTTGGAGCAACTTGTAATGGTGACTGTGACTTTTAAAGTCAACCATGTAGAAGTCACGTTGTGAGCCATTTGGACCTCATTTTTTGCCTCAGAACATGGAGTCCACATGCCAGCCTCCCAGGAGGGTTGCATCTGCCCAGCCGTGCTGCTGGACTCTGGCTCCGGAGACTCACCTCCCTCCCAACGCTCCTCCTCCTGGGCTCTCTGCACTGCATTCTGAATTGTAAAAGCAGAGTCATAAAAATGTCTGCCTAAGGATTTTTATGTCACTACCTTAAAAATCCGGGACTGGGGAATATTTGGCTATTTCTCATTTATGTCCTGCCTGCTTCCAAAAAAGACTCAAACCTGATTATGTGTTTTGCTGCCTACCAACCATCGCCTCCCACTGTCAGAAACATTTTTTATTTCTAATCTCAGGAATTTTCCATGCTAGGTTAATGGTAAAGTCAGGATTAGGACTCACTATCTTTCAAATTTCTTGTGCAAGGACCAGCATACTGAGCTATTCCTTCTCTCCAAACTCGTAACTTAATTAAGGTGATCACAAAACTAAAATAAAATGAACACTTAAACTAAGGGGGCATGGAGATGGGGGAGACTCCCCTTACCTTTGAAATAAGGTATAAAGGACACCGTCAGGCCCTGCCTGGAGGCCTCTTGTCGGAAGCTGGGGGCAAAGGTGCGAAGGGTCACCGAGATGTTCTGCTTCACCTGGATCTGCTCGATAGAGCCTCCCGGGCAGAAAGAGCCGAAGTACAGGTCCTGGCTGGGTACGGCACTGGCTACGAGGTAGCTGAAGCTGGTGTTGCAGGGCTTCTCATGCGTATGCTGCTGCAGCTTCTGGGCTGGCACCAGCACCAGGCTGAGCCTGTCTTTGGGCACCAGCAACTTCCAGGAGAAGTCATGCAGCTCCACAGGTAGGTGGAGGATGTCACTGGGCACCTGGAGTGAGTAGGACTTCCTTTGGCAGTACCGGTGGTCTGTGCAGCCTGGAAGAAGTGGGGCATGCTAGCCATGGACACAGGAGACCAGAATTGCACCCTCCCCAGCTCTCCCGTCAGCCCGAGGTTGGGGGTCTGCATGCTGCCCTGTGTTTCCCTTCCATCTCTCTTTTCCCACCTTGCCCTTCACTTCCGGCTCCTCTGTGTACCTTTTCTAGCGGTCCCTCTGCTCTCTCACATTCTTACTGTTTACTAAGCTGGCAAACAAACTTCTGGGTAGTACTCAGGGTCGAAATTTCCTCTCCTTTTTTGCTTAAGTTCTTCCTTCTGTGTATCTGTGTCTTAGATGCTGAGTGTCATGGGGCAGGGCACAGGTTTCACTCCACCCAGACATGTTGCCCAGGAGGCAGTTCTGGGCAGTGGTTGGAGCTGTGAATGGTGTTGGGGAGATGTCAGTTCGTCTTCTGACTGCCACTTCCTAACAGGGTGTTCTCAGGGAGGTTACTTTGCCTTTTGTGGCCTTAGTTCCTGCATTTGTAGAGATGCTAAGAGCACACATCAGAAGTCACGGTAGCCCAGCAGGGAGGTGGCTGTTGGTTTACTGGCCTTCAGTCATCAAACAATTTTTTTTTTTTTTTGAGACGGAGTCTCACTCTGTTGCCCAGGCTGGAGTGAAGTTGTGCAATCTTGGCTCACTGCAACCTCCACCTCCCATGTTCAAGCAACTCTCCTGTCTCAGCCTCCCGAGTAGCTGGGATTACAGGCACCCGCCACCACGCCCGGCTAATTTTTTGTATTTTTAGTAGAGATGGGGTTTCGCCATGTTGGGCAGGTTGGTCTGGAACTCCTGACCTCAGGTTATCTGCCTGCCTCGGCCTCCCAAAGTGCTGGGATTACAGGCGTGAGCCACTGAGCCTGGCTGATCAAACATTTTTTAAGTGACTAGTGCATGTCCAGCACCGGTAGGGGCTACCTGGATGAAAAACAGAACGAGCCAAAGTTCTTGACCTCAGGAATCGCAGTCTTGTGTGAGAGAAGACAAGAGGACAGTGAGTACGGAAGTGGGGGTATGGGGTGTGGGGGGATGGGGATGGAAGAGGCTGGAGAAATCTGAGCAAAAGAGGAGAGGATCTCACAAGGGGAAGATTGGAAGGCTGGGCAGAGAGACATAAGCCTGAAAATGGGGCAGTGTGACACACTTCTGAGGGCTGCAGGCTCCACCTGAGGCTGGTCCCAAAGGGATGTGTTGACACTCACTCTGCTTGCCTCTTGGTCACCCTTGCTCATCTGCACTGTGGGTGGGTTTTTTTTTTTTTTTTTTTTTGAGTCTTACTCTGTTGCCCATGCTAGAGTGCAGTGGTGCAATCTCGGCTCACTGCAACCTCTGCCTCGCAGGTTCAGGTGATTCTCCTGCTTCAGCCTCTTGAGCAGCTGAGATTACAGGCGCCTGCCACTACGTCCAGCTAATTTTTGTATTTTTAGTAGAGAACGGGTTTCACCATGTTGGCCAGCTGGTCTTGAACTCCTGACCTCAGGTAATCCAGCAGCCTCAGCCTCCCAAAGTGCTGGGATTACAGGCGTGAGCCATCGTGCCCGGCCAGATGGGCCTTTTTGATCATATGATTTACAGTGTACCGAGGGAACCCCACTAAGGCAAGGCAGCGAGAGAAGAGCTGTCCACAGCCCGGGACAAATGCACTAATTCAGGGGCGTACTTATGTTTTTTTCCACATTCATCCACAGACGTGTCAGATTATCACAAAGGAAGGAGATTTTGTGTTTGGAGCCAGATGTCAGGGTGAGGTTGGTGCTGCAGGTCCGAGATTCTAGACACACGAAACAGCCAGGGACAAACTTGCGGCTCTGTTTGACGGGCCGTGGCTCGATGGTAAGTGACATGGCTCGCTCATTACTCAAGTCAACCACGTAGATTTTATCTGAAACCACAAACAGAAAACAGGTATGAAGCATGGATCAGCAGCAACCACAGGAAACGGCTAAAATTGGTAGAAAACCTCTCCTGAGGAAGAAAATGGCATATCAGATCATGGATGGATAATGCTGGAAAAACGTATTATTAAGGTAACATTACAATAACTATAAAATAAAATTAAAAAGAAAAATAATGGACTTCACTGCAATAAAAACAAAGAGAAAATCATCATAAATGTGGAATAAACACAGACTATAAAAGTGAAAAAAAGATTAAAATATCTATCTGATGATAGGTGCCACAATTAAGGTTAAAGGACAAGGGACACATTGGGAGAAAGTGTTTGCAATATAGAAGGATTGAGCAGCTCTCGGAAAAGGAGACATAAATGACCAAATATTTAAAATATAGAAAGTTCTTAATGTCACTTGTAATCAGAAAATGCAAGTTAAAACAAAGTGTTACTGTATCCCACTCCTCAGATCTGGGGGAAATGTAGATGTCTGGCAATACTGAAAGCCGGGGAGGCTACAGGAAACAGGCCCTTTTGTACCCGGCCAGTGGGAGCCTGGAACAGCCTGTTACAGAAACATGGGAATTAGTAAAAGAATGAACTCTTGTCCCTTCTGGGAACCAAACAGTGTGACATGGCCACGTGTGCCCACGTTTAACTACAGCACTGTGATTGTGGAAAACGAGACCACCTTATACTGGAATAGAGAAACTATGGGGACATTCACAAATGGAATATTACGCAACTGTTAAAAAGAATGAGGGAGGCCAGGCACAGTGGTTCACAGTTGTAATCCTAGTACTTCGGCAGGCTGAGGCGGGCGGATCACCTGAGGTCAGGAGTTCAAGATCAGCCTGGGTAACATGTTGAAACCCCATCTCTACTAAAAATACAAAAATTAGCCAGGTGTGGTGGCACATGCCTGTAATCCCAGCTACTTGGGAGGCTGAGACAGGAGAATCGCTTGAACCCAGGAGGCGGAGGTTGCTGTGAGCCGGGATTGAGCCACTGCACTCCAGCCTAGTGACAGAGTAAGACTCCGTCTCAAAAAAAAAAAAGAGGGAGATTTGAAAACCTAAATATAATATTGAGCAAAACAGCAAGTTGTAGATAATATGTAGAGTATGATACAATGCAGATGGTAAAATCTCTCTGTGAAACAAAAATAGCTATTTATGTGTACAGACTTATGTACGCAGGTGAAGAGAAAAAACATCTATGACAAATCTGTGACTGTGGTTACCCCAGGTGGGGAGCCTGGGAGTGAAGACAGACTGGGTCGTCAAGGAGGATTTTAGCTTTGCCTATAATATTTAAATTTCTAACAAGAACAGATTTACCTATTTCTTGTATCATTTGGAAAACTGCCAGATTATTGGTCATTTAGGTGATTTCTATAATTTTGCCATTAGAAATAAATGAATAGTGCCAGGCATGGTGGCTCACACCTGTAATCCCAGCACTTTGAGAGGCTGAGGCAGGTGGATTGCTTGAGGTCAGGAGTTGCAGACCAGTCTGGCCAACATGGTGAAACCTTGTCTCTACTAAAATACAAAAATTCGCCAGGCATGGTGGCGGGTGCCTGTAATCCCAGCTACTTGGGAGGCTGAGGCACAAGAATCAGTTGAACCCAGGAGGTGGAGGTTGCAGTGAGCCGGGATCACGCCATTTCACTCCAGCCTGGGCAACAGAGCAAGACTCTGTCTAAGAAAAAAAAAAAAGAAAGAAAGAAAAGAAAAGAAAAAGAAAGAAAGAAAGAAAAAAGAATATGGATACCTTTTCAACTCTTTTGAATAGATTACCAGCTTGGTTTGTAAAAGAGTCATTTCACTTTTTAATGTTATCCCTAGAAAGCTCTATACCACAGATGCCTGGGGATCAACTTCTACTGAGTTGCTTTTGAATTTCATTCATTCTTTTGTTTAAAAAAAAAAAAAAAAGCACCAGATTAGGAAGGCACCTGTGCAAAGTGGTGCTAACTTTGCAATTCAAGGGTGTTGGCAATATCACCCATCAGCGTCAGTGAAGGCGTTCAATTCTAGCTGAGAAAGCTCTGTTTCCAAAGAGGCCTACTAAACTTCCTTCTTCCTCGTAACAGGAACCATATAATTGATGGAATCTCTCCTTTTGAACTGGCTGCAGGGAAGCTCGGTGTCATATTAGAAGCACAATTAGGAAAATGTTTTATGGCTGTCATATCTGTTAATTACCTGCTGTAGCTCTTACTATTTTCCATGTAAATTTTGACATCATACCCAATAGTGCTTTAATTAGAGAGATGCCATGTCTAGAGGTGAAGTATATATTCTAATGCGGCTAACTTAAAATATAATTCGATTTAGAAAATATTCAGCTTTTCAATCACCTAGCCCCACATCGAGGTCATTTCTACTGTCTTTCAAAACTCACCTTCATTGTTACCTCCAGGACACCTCCCCACCCCAAAGCTGTGTTAGGAGCCCCTCTGCTTCTGCAGTCCCAGCTTACCTTTACCAAGGCCCAGCCACAAAATGCAGTAGTCTCCCCACCCGCTCTTCCCTCATTTCCATCTTACCAAAGCCATGCATGCACATACTTTAAAGCAGACATTCTCAGCCTTTATTATTATTATTATTATTTTGGGGGACAAAGTCCCACCCTGTCACCCAGACTGGAGTGCGGTGGCTTGATCATGGCTCACTGCGGCCTCAACCTCCCAGGTTCAAGCGATTCTCCTGCTTTAGCCTCCTATCTGTGAAACAAAACAGCTATTTATATGTACAGACTTATGTATGCAGATGAAGAGAAAAAGATCTGGAGAGAAATATGACAAATCCGTGACTGTGGTTACCCCAGGGGAGGAGCCTGGGATAACCACAATAAAACATGCTCTGTTCCACTGCTGCCTATGGATCTTTCAGTTTCAGGCTTCCTACTCAGGAAGATGTGGATTTCTCCTCCTTACCCCACACCCCCTCCACACCCCACACCCCCACAACACAGCACAGACTAGCGAACACTCACACCACACAATTCCCATTCCCATTTCCCCATCTTCCTGATAGCATCATATTTTCAGCTAGATCTTCATTCTGTGTTTGTGTAATCGTGACTATGTAATAATACTAACAGTGTTTAGGTAGTCATACTATATTGCATACTATAATTATTTTTCCTTTCTGCATAAAATTTTGTGTTCCCTGGAGTGAATTATTGTCATTTTAATCATTTCCTTAGTTTCTATGTACTTATCAGTAATTTGATACTCAAACTCTCTCCCACTTGAATAAATCACCTTTCAATAAATTTGAAAACATTAGGTACTTCCTCAACTTCTGAAGAAATCTCTCCAGAGCCTTCTCAACACTCTAATCTAAAGGGGCTGCCCTTGACGCCTGGTGCCCAGGTGTGGTCCTCGATCTCTTTCACTGTCATCGCGGGATTCCCTTTGCTTCTCCCTTGGACTAGATCCTGGACTTCCTGGATCCATCTTTTCTTTCTTTTTTTAAAAAATTTTTACTTTCTTTTTAGGTGGATTACAGCCTTCAGGTGCTTCTTGAGAAAGTATATATGGGGGTCAATTTTTTTAGATCTTGTAGGTCTAAAAATGTCTTTATTCCGCCTTCACACTTAATTGTTTGGCTTGGTATAAAATTCTAGGTTGGAAATAATATTCCTTCAAAACTTTGAAGATCTTGCTCCATTGTTTTGTAATTCTTAGTGTTGCTGATAAAGTTTATTGCCATGTGGTTTCTTCTTCCTCTGTATGAAACTTTTTTACCTCTTCTCTAGAAGCTTGTGGGGTCTCTGTGTCCCTGATGTTCGGAAATTTTACAAAACTGTGCCTTGGTGTGGGTCTGCTTATATCCATTGCGTTTGGTGGTCCCTTCCAGTTGGCAACTGATATCCATCAGTCCTGGCAAATGTTCCTGAAATGCTTTGTGATGATTCCCGTCCTCCTATTTTTTCTAAAACTCCAACTATTTGGATATTGGGCCTCCTTGACTGGTCCTTGAGTTTTATATTTTCTCTTCCTTTCTATCTTGTTGGCTTTTTTCTTCACTCCACTTTCTAGGAGATATCCTCATCTTTATCTTTCAGCCCTTTTGACTCTTTCATTTCCGCTAACATATTTTTAATCTCCAAAAGTTCCTTGGAGATTTGAACTCTTGGAGATTAAAAAGGAGCTTTCTCCTGCAAGCCCTTTTTAAAAATTACAACCTGTTCCTTTTACATAAATGCAGCATCTCTTCTTATTAACTTGAGAGTCTTGATAGCTGATTTTGTTTTAGTTTTTTCTCCCCCTATAGTCTCTGTTTCCTGCAAGTGGCTTTTCTTCTATTCATTTGTTTTAGTCTTTGTGTTTTTCATTAGCCTTCATCAGATGTCTGGGGATCTATACACTGCTCTTATTTAAAGTGAGGCACTAATGCTATTTGGAATAGCTCTGCTTGTTGACTGGGCTTCTCAATAGAGTGATATGGCCAGATTGCTTCCTGGGGAGCCCAGAACATCAGTATCTTTGGGTCTTTTCTCTTAGGTTGGTCAGATGCCCTCAGAGAAGAAGTCATTCTCTACCAAAGGGAAGAAACATACCCATGGGTACCAGGGGTGAAGGATGAAGCCTCATGCTCATTACTTCAGTTTTACTCAATCCCCCACCTCCACCTTCAATGTGTACCTCCACCTTCAATGTGACTGGGATCTTTGGTTCAGGGACTCCCATCTCAGGAAAAGAAACTTCTCTCTTCTGTCAGCTAAGGGAAGAACAGTCGTTTGGCTGCTTGTTGTCAAGGAGACCATCTGGGGCTCCAGTGGCTCTTCCCACCTTAGCCCCACATTTGCCCCCAGTTCTGGAGGAGACTTGCTGCCAATTCTTGAGGCTTCGCAGGATAAAGCAGATTTCTTCTTGGTTTTTCCCACTGCTGCCCTTTCACGTCTGCTGGGTCAGTTATCACCTTTCTACTTTATGAAATGTTGTATTGTTTCCTTTCCATTTCTATTTTTCCTTGAATTTTATGCTTTTAAAAATATAAAAAAAACTGTACCTTAAAAATGTTTTAAAATGCTTTAAAAATGTTCTAAGAAAACCCATTATTGTAGGGTGTATGAAGGGCGTAAAGCCATCTTTAACGGGAAGTCATGATTTTCCTTTTACTTGTTCATCTTTCCCACCAGAATGTGAACTACATGGCTCCACATAACTGGTATATGGTAGAGGATCAATTACAATGTTAGGCTGTTCATCCTCATGATATGCTTGAGAGGGAGTGTGTAAATCGGCTGAGGCTAAATTATGCTGCATCAACAAATGATCCCCAAATCGGAATGGTTAGAATAACAATGGTTTATTTCTTGTTCACTTTACATATTCATTGTGAGTTGGCTGCAGCTCTGGCTTACGTCTTCTGAATTCCAGATCCAAGTTGAAGAAGCCTCTATTTGTGACACAGCAGTCTTGTGACAGAGTTTGAAAACGTGAACCACATGATGAGTGCTGAGGCTTCTCTCAGAAGTGGCAGGCTCACCTCTGTTCACATCGCATTGGCCAAAGCAAACTCACCTGGCCAAGGCTGTGGTCAATGCAGTATCAAGTCTAATCCTCCCTCAGGAGGGGTGGTGAATATTTTAGAACAAAAATGCAATCTAGCATACTATGCATTATCACTACCATTTCGCAGACAGAGAAACTAAGGCGAGGAAGTGGTGAGACTGGCATTGAAGTCGACATCTTCCTGATTACAAAGCCTGTGCTCTTTTTACGATGCTCACTGCTTCCTTAGACCTAACTGCCTCTCCTCTAGCCTGGTGGCTGCACTGAGGAGACAAGAAATTGTGTGGGCCCTGGGACTGGCTTCATGCAGCTCACTTATAGATGACACACTCATGGAAAAACTCTGCCAACTGCCATCCAGTTTCAAGACGATAGTGAAGCTGTTCCTTGATGTGCTGTAGAAGTGTATTAAATGTGGTCATGTGCCGGGTGCAGTGGTTCATGTCTGTAATCCTAGCACTTTGGGAGGCTGAGGTGGGCAGAACCTGAGGTCAGGAGTTTGAGATTAGCCTGGCCAACATGGAGAAACCGTGTCTCTACCAAAAATACAAAATCAGCCGGGCGTGGTGGCACATGCCTGTAAATCCCAGCTACTCAGGAGGCTGAGGCAGGAGAATCACTTGAACCTGGGAGGCGGAGGTTGCAGTGAGCTGAGATGATGCCATTGTACTTCAGCCTGGGTGACAGAGCGAGACTCCATCTCAAAAAAAAAGAAAAAAAATGTGGTGATGCTTGCTTTTGTTCAACAACCGTTCATCAAATATGTACAGAGGGCCTGTTTCTACTTTCAACACTATGCTCCAGTGTTGGTACACACAATAAATAGACTTTTCCTTATAGAAGGTTGCAATTTAAATTTGCATTAGGTAATACTGTTTTTATTATCTTCATTTTTTTTTTTTTTTTTTGAGATGGAGTCTTGCTCTGTCACCCAGGCTGGGGTGCAGTGGCGTGATCTCGGCTCACTGCAACCTCTGCCTCCCAGGTTCAAGTGACCCCCCGCCTCAGCCTCCCGAGTAGCTGTGATTATAGGCACTCGCCATCATGCCTGGCTAAGTTTTGTACTTTTGTAGAGACAGGGTTTCATCATGTTGGCCAGGTTGGCTTTGAACTCCTGACTTCAGGTGATCCGCCACCTCGGCCTCCCAAAGTGCTGGGATTACAGGCATGAGCCACCATGCCTGGCATATCTTCATTTTATAAAATACAAATTTAAAGCTTAGAAAGGTTAAGTAATTTGCCCAAACTTACACAGCTAGCTAGTGGGTAGTACCCAACGTCCAAACATACCATCTTAACCTTTCCTTTCAATATCTTCCCTTGATTAAAAAAAAAAAAATTATTTGCTGGGCATAGTTCCATGGGAGTGGATTAGTTTTCACACGAGTGGGCTGCTATATAGCTAGGCTGCCTCTCATGTTTTCATCTTTTTCACACGTGCCCGCTTCCCTTGCCACTCCTCTGCTACATTATGGCACAGCAAGAGGCTCTCATCAGAAGCTGCGCAGATGCTGGTGCCATGCTTCTTGGACTTTCCAGTCACCAGAATCATGAGCCAAATAAACCTCTTTTCTTTATAAATTACCTAGTCTCAGGTATTCTGTTACGGCAACACTAAATGGACTATGAGAGTAGGTATAAGTTTAACTTCAAAAGAATCTGCCAGCCAACTCTCCCAGGTGGTCACACCATTTGACACTCCCACGAGCACCCCATAAGAGCTCTGTTGCCCTCCATTCTCACCATCATTTGATGTTCTCAGCCTTTCTTGTTTTAGCTATTCCAGTGGGTATGAAATGCTATTGTGGTTTTACAGTTTATGTTTATTTTGAAAATTTTTGTATAATAATCAGGTGGACTGTGGTGAGACACCTCATGTCCCAGCTAAAACAGAAGTGCAGTTTATTGATTCTGCGGGCAAGAGAGACCTCCTGTTATGAGGAGGCTCTCCGTAATATCACACTTCACTCCACTTTCTTTTTTGCATTTGCACCTCATTCATTAGTCATTTTACACATGTTCTTTCCACATTTCTTTTGGTTGGATCTCAAAATAACCTGAGGAACCTGAGGGGTAGACGCAGTTAATTTCCCTGCTGCCTACAGAATGTTTTCATATGTGGCTTCAGCAGGCAAAACAAGGTGGAAATAAGCAGCCCTCACCTCTCATAGATGGGTGTTTTAAATGTAAAATTACCTATTAACATTCATAAATCTATGGAAAGACAAAACAGATCTTTATTCATTGTGTTCTGTGTGCTTTGACAAGTTGTCTTATCTGACCCTCACAACATGGGGGGAAGGAAGAATGACTATTGTTATTTTACAGCTGAGAAGGTTGCAAATTAACTGCTTAATGTTCCCTAATAAAGGGGCAGATCTGTGATCTGGACACAGTTTCCTGCCTTGAAAGAATCCCATAGTTTTTCTACAACATTGCAGATGCCTTCATATAAAAAACATTAGAGGCCGGGCATGGTGGCTCACACCTGTAATCCGGGCACTTTGGGAGGCTGAGGCGAGCAGATCACCTGAGGTCAGGAGTTTGAGACTAGCCTGACCAACATGGAGAAACCCCATCTCTACTGAAAATACAAAATTGGCTGGGCGTGGTGGCGCAAGCCTGTAATCCCAGCTACTTGGGAGGCTGAGGCAGGAGAATCGCTTGAACCCAGGAGGCAGAGGTTGTGGTGAGCCGAGATGGTGCCATTGCACTCCAGCCTGGGCAATAGGAGCGAAACTCCATGTCAAAAACAAACAAATAAACAAACAAAAACATTTGAGCCTGACATTTAACCCCCACCCCCCACCAAAAGAAAACCCTTCACTATTTAATAGTTACGGACACTGTTTTAAAAGCCACACTGGGGACCTTTGAAGGGATTATGTTACTGACTGATGTTTCATAAAGGCCCCTAACCATTTTTGTGGTATCTATAGATATTTTTTTTTCTTAATGGACTCCATGGGAATAAGTCAAAGGCCATAATACCTGTCAGCTCTGGCAGGACAAATTCATGGAGCACAAGTTACCCAACAACAACAAAAAACAAGAAGCAAAAACAAATCCAATAATTATTTAAGGTTCCAGGTGGCTTCTGGAGGTTATCAAGGCCAAAAAAGGAGCAATATATCTGCTTCTACAACCAGCATTTACCCAGAGTGCTTAACAAAGTATCCTGTGTAACATACTGGAAGTGCACATCTGCTTTTCATATGTGACTCATGATCACCCAGAAACCCACGGGTTTTGAAGATAATTGTTTGTTTGTATATTCAGGAAAGCAAACAGAGTTTCCAAAAGCTAGAAGAGGATGCATAAAGCAGTAGGCTAGTAGGCTAGAAGGCTCTCCCTAAACAGCATAATATAGATGGGTAGAATACTGTATCATAACTCATATAATCATTATCAGCAGGGCCACTTGAACCTTTAGAAATTATACAAAGAGAGAAACAGGCTGCCTGGTGAAAGTGGTAATAACATCAGGCATGACATGGTAATATTGTGCTATCAAAAAAGAAAGGAGAGGGTGCACTGTGGAGCACTTAAAAACAAGATTTGTTTGGTGAACATGAACTGAGCTCTCAGACATCCCTGGTTTGCACATTGTGGGCAGCTGAAGCCATCACTGCTTACAGATGTGGTCACAGATGGCCACATCAGTTATTCCTCAGTTCCTGGGTAATCATACATGACTCAACCTAAAACACAGGATGTCTGTGGTGAAGCCATGGAAAAATATTCCCTACAGGAGTTCTCTGGGTCTAGTTTGAACCTACCTGATGTTTCTCAGCTACGTAGAAGGAGGACTGTTAGTAGATATTTTTATTTTGTTTTTTGGACAATTAGGGTCAAGGTAACATCTGTCTGTTTTTTTTTGTAGCCTGGGCCCACTGTGCTCAGGTCCTGCTGTGGATAACGAGGGGTTTGGGCTGGCTGTTGCCTCTCACAGCTTTCTCCACCCCTGCTGAGGCTCTGGCTTTCTATGATTGCTCTTTGGCTTGAGGCTCTGCCTTTGTTCTTATTTCTGATGCCCTTCTTGTCTGCACCCCCCCAAGCAGCTGCTCCCATGGGTACCCCACTTCACTGTATCTGCCTTGCCCCTTCAGATGGGCTGTGGATTCTTATGGCACATCTGGCTCTTAAGCCACTTTGGACAAGATGCTGACTCCTGAGATTGGTGCAACACGGATTTATGCAGGGCCTGGAATGTACCAGAAGCTGTGGTGGGAACAGAAAGAGTAATAAGATAAGATTCTTGACTGGGAGGAGTTTAGTGAGATGTAGACATGGGGACAGATAAACCCATGTTGTGTGAAAAATGCAAACCACCCACGTGTGTACTCCTGGGGTAGTGGCTTTGGTCTGGGTAGTTGTTCCCCTGCTTCTGGGGACAAAGGAAAGTCAAGTTAGGGCAAAGCCTGGCTACGACTCAGAGAGGTACAGCAGTGAAGGAGTCGAGGGGGAGACTAGCCCCAAGAGGTTTCCTCTAGCACTCACAGGAGAAGCAAGGGCAGACGCTCTGACCCAAAACTCAGTCCCCTCTCCCAGCTTCTTTCTCAGTTCCAAGGCTAAGAAAGCAGGAGCAGCACATAGAGCTCTTCCAGCAGTCATGAGTGGCATACAACATCAGCACAGATGGGGCCTCGTGCACAGCCTGAGAAGGGCCAGACTCCGTCCAGAGTCTCCCCTTGGTATTCCTACCAGCCTGCGGTCCTTCCAACTTCACCACACACCATTGGAACTCCTTCCATGAGTGACCTGCTGCATCCTACCAGTCATCTCTGGGCCACAGCCTAATCTCTTTGTTTGGACAAGTATTGTGTCTTTCTTTTCTTCTCTCTCTTTCTCTCTTTCTTTCTCTTTCTCTTTCTTTCTTTCTTTTTTTTTTTTTGAGACAGAGTCTTGCTCTATTACCCAGGTTGGAGTGGGTGGCCCAATCTCAGCTCACCACAACCTCCGCCTCCCAGGTTCAAGTGATTCTCTTGCCTCAGCCTCCTGAGTAGCTGGGACTACAGGCATCTGCCACCATGCCTGGCTAATTTTTTGTATTTTTAGTAGAGATGGCGTTTCACCATATTGGCCAGGCTGGTTTCAAACTCCTGACCTTATGAGCTGCCCACCTTGGCCTCCGAAAGTGCTGGGATTACAGTCGTGAGCCACCGTGCCCAGCCCGTGTTGTGTCTTTTCTAACCCTGCATACCTGCCTTGACCTAGAACCCTGCAGGAAACGTTTAAAGAGCGCTCACTACCTGCCAGGCACTGTACTACCTCACACTGTCCTCACAACACCCCGATGAGGACAGTCTTACCACTTCCACTTTACAGATGAGCAACTGGGTCACAAAGAGGTGAAGTGACTTGCTCATGGACAAAGTAAGTGGGGGAACCAGATTCAAATTCACGCAGGCCAACTCCAGGTCATTGCCCTTAACCATGGGGCTATGCTGCCTGCAGTACAAGCTGCCCACAAAAAACTTAGCGAATGAGAGAGAATAAAGAATGGGGGCTGGGAGTGGTGGCTCACACCTGTAATCCCTGCACTTTGGGAGGCCGAGACGGGCAGATCACTTGAGGTCAGGAGTTCAAGACCAGCCTGGCCAACATGGTGAAACCCCACCTCTACTAAAAACACAAAAAATTAGTTGGGTGTGGTGGCAGGCGCCTGTAATCCCAGCTACTCAAGCTGAGACAGGAGAATCACTTGAACCCAGGAGGTGGAGGTTGCAGTCAGCTAAGAGCCAAGGTCACACCACTGCACTCCAGCCTGGGTGACAGAGCAAGACTCTGCCTAAAAAAAAGAGAATGGGTCAGACAAACGTAGGGGCACAGGACTGGTTTCCTTGGGCTAGCCCTTGAAATTTAGGGTCCACACGGGGGTTCAGAAGATCAAGATGAAGCTGCCCAGAGATCAGAGTTCTCAGGCAGTCCAGCCCAACCTAAGTTTATCCCCAAAGGTATTTCTGCCGCCAAGTCCACTCACTCTTCTAGAAACAGTGCAAAGTTAGAGGCCTTGACACCGCTAAACACCTCTCAACGGCAGTTACTGCCCTTTAATCTCAGCACTAAATCCACATCCTTCTTGACACTGTTTATAGCACGTTTAACAATTTGATTAGTTTTAGAAATCAACTCAGCTGATTTTACAGTTAACAGAATTAATCTGAGCTTCTAACAGCATTCCACCATGACTGAGGTGATAAACAAATCCCTGTCTTCTAAACCCCAAAGCCACCCCATTTCTAAACCCTTTTGTGACTGTTTTCCACATTCTGATTGTACAACTGTGACAGTGGAATCATAAAAATGTCTCAATGGACACATACACACATACTACATATATATGTGCATATGTGAGTGTGTGTGTGTGTGTACATATATATA
>NW_012116755.1:1535652-1581725 GCF_000951035.1 Colobus angolensis palliatus
CCCAGGTTCAAGTGATCCTCCTGCCTCAGCCTCCCAAGTAGCTGAGACTATAGGCATGTGCCACCATGCCTGGGTAATTTTTTTTTTTTTTTTTTTGAGACAAAGTCTCACTCTGTTGCCCAGGCTGGAGTGCAGTGGCCCAATCCCATCTCACTGCAACCTCTGCCTTCTGGGTTCAAGCAATTCTCATGCCTCAGCCCCTCAAGTAGCTGGGACTACAGGTGCATGCCATCATGCCTGGCTAATTTTTGAATTTTTTGTAGAGACGGGGTTTTGCCATGTAGTCCAGGCTGGTCTGGAACTCCTGACCTCAAGTGATTTGCCTGCCTTGGTCTCTTGCCAAAGTGCTGGGATTACAGGTGTGAGCCACCGTGCCTGGCCCCATGTATACATATCTATACATACATATACATACATACATATGGACGTTTCTAGGGCAGCACCAGTTGGGCAGTCCCTCTAGTGGATCCCACACTGTCATTTTTCTGATGCTTATCAGCCCTACAAAAATCAGCAGCATGCCATTCCACACTCCCACTTAATTTTTCTGGCTGGCTCTGCCTACTTCCTAGAAGTAAATAATAGTAAAAACAAGAATGAGAATCAGCCCTCTGGACAGTGCCCATCCTCACTACACATCAGACACGTCCTGGTTCAAGACCACTTGCCACAACTCACTCCTTCACATCATACATGAGCCCCAGGAAGAGCCACTCTGAGTTCATTTTGTATCTTTTATCTCAAAATCTGTACTACACCCTTCAGGGCCAAGACTGGGGTGAGGCAAGCCAGGCACCCAGGGAGCAAAGTTTAAGGAGGTGCTCACTCTCAGGGGCTGACCTTGCAGTTACATGACCCCGGGAGTGGGTACCTCCTTAAATATTGCACCCTGGACACTCTGCCTCACCGTAGTCCAGGCCTTAACTCCGCTCCTCTGTGTTCATGGCATCTCAGCAACGTTTGTGGAATGATGTCCAACCTAATTCTCATCACCTTAACTGGGCTTCAGTATGGGCCAGAGCACAGGCTCAGGGCTCAGAGCTTGCTCTGCTCTTGACAAGCTGTGTGATGTCAGGCCAGTTCCATAACCTCTCTGAACTTTCTGGTTTCTCATTAGTAAATGAAGATAATTCCCACCTCCCCTACAGAGTTGCAATAAAGATTAGCTGAGATTGTGTAAGTGGCATGCTTAACCCAAGATGACATGCAGAGTATGTGTCCATAGTAGGGGCGCTGAGCCATAAAACTGTAAGTTCCCATCATCATTGCTGATAGTGCGGGTACATCCTCATTCACATTGCGGGGTCAAGACATAAGATCTAGAAAATGACCTTTCAATGCCTTGGTTAAAAACTATTTAGCATCTTGAATGCAAGATTGCTTTTTATTGTACTGAAATGGAACTATATACCAGGTGTTCACCAACGAGCCTGTCTTACTGCCTAGCAACCCACTTCCTGAAACTCTTCCCGGGTCCAGAGTCTAAGTGTTTCAGAAGCCACAGGCGAGAAACAGGAAGGGAGCCTCACCCCAGGCGGACTACCCAGGAAACAACGAAGGTGCTGGAGAAGGAAGAAAAAGGAAAGTAGGGCTCACTCACTGCTTTCATTTTGTGGATGTTGGACCAAAACTTGGAACTGCAGTCGGAGGATCCCTGGGTTTTGGGCATCTTGGTCACAGCCTTGCAGGGAGAGGTTGAAGTTCCCTGCCATGTTCCCAGGCTGCTTGTCCTCCAGCTTGAACACCTCGGGGTTGGTGGTGGAGCCCGGGATGTAGTACTCAACCCGCTCCTCCTTCCTCTCGCAGTTGGAGAGGTTGAAGTTGAGGAAGGAGACGCTGGCCCGCAGGTGTGCAGGAATGACAAACTGCCACGTCATGAGCTCATCCTCAGGGAAGCCTTCTGGGTAGTTGGCAGACATCAGGGTTGCTGAGCCTTCACCCTCAAACACAGACTCGATGATGCACAGACCTATTGGGAGTGGAACCCAAACCAGAAAGAATAGGGGGCAATTAGACCCTGTCCTGGTTGTCTGCAGCCAAGGGGTGGGGATATAGGAAAAATGACTGCAGTTCTCAGATCCTGAGCAGAGGGTCTGGATACGGTATATTTGGACTCAAGGCAGAGATTGGGAATGCAGACACATTGGTGGTGTGCGAGTAAATATTTAATAAGCGGTCCAGTGGTAAAGGGGAAAGCCCTGACTTATAGCATCTGCCCACTTCCATAGTGGATATAAATACTCCCACCATGGCTGATTTCAAACTACCAACACCGGGTGACTGAATGTGGAGTTGGGTAGTAGCACACCTTTATGTTTTTCCCTCCATACAGATACGATGATACAAATAACCCTGACAGCACAGGCAACATTAAAATAATTAGGAAGTGATGAGTTTTGAGTATTTATTATCTTTGTTTTTAAAATAATTTATTTAATCATAAGTTAATTTAATTCTATTTTTTATAACGGATCTATTTCACATCAGCTCACAAAATGCCTGAACACTTAACAGTCAGCTCTCTGCCAGGCACAGTGGCTCATGCCTGTAATCCTAGTACTGTGGGAGGCTAAGGCAGGAGGATCACCTGAGGTCAGGAGTTCAAGACCAGCCTGGCCAACATGGTGAAATTCCGTCTCTAATAAAAATACAAAAATTAGCCGGGCGTGGTGGCACATGCCTGTAGGAGAATTGCTTGAACCTAGAGGTAGAGGTTGCAGTGAGCCAAGACAGCGCCATTGCACTCCAGCCTGGGCAATAGAGTGAGACTCTGTCTCAAAACAAACAAAAACAAAAAACAGCTTTGATGAGCCAGTGTGAGTGAGCTCTGCACATCACTGATACATTTACAGAAAATATGAAAGAGATGGAAGACAAAGAAGTTAGAAATGAAGCAATCAAGGTGGGTCTGTGAACCAATCCTTTGTCATTTCTTGAAAACAAGTATCACATGCAAAAAGGATAAAGAGAATCACCCTGTTTGTTTAACAGAGAAGAGGGGGTTCACGCTAGGAATGAGTGGCCCATGTCATTTATAGAAGAGCAGGATCTTCCTTTATGGTATTTAGATCGAGTCTTCGAGATTTGCTGACATTTGGCCATTTCTGACCTAGAACAATGAAGATTTTGTGTGTTTTAATCTAATCAGATAGTGGGGAGGGGCTTGCTCACGTTTTATAGATGAGCGGTTTGCAATGCTGAAGCCGGAGACATTTCTGGGGTGGAACCATGGTAGGTGTAAGGCCATTTTCACTCCTTCTTGCATCTTGATCCGGGACACAGTGCCATTGCTGCAGAAGGTTCCAATCCTGACCACAGTGGCATCGATTCGGCCGCTGATGGAGTGAGTGACTCCGTCTGGGCAGCTCTCACCCGGACCAATCTGCCTCAGGCGAGGGATGGAAAACTGCAGCTCTAAACCGATGCTCTTATGGGCTTTGACGTCCCAGATGAAAGTTCTGTTGAGGGTAGGCAACAACGATGTTGAGGGCTGAAGCTGAACCTCCCCAAAAGGACATGGGCCCGACATACAGTCTGAAAAACAGTCACAATAGCAATTTTGATCACAGATGCTCCAAGGCCCCACACCACTCCTCCTCTACCACTCAGCCCCCTGTAGCAGACTCTTTGGGGCTCTGCTCGGGTGGCCTTTACCAGGCAGGGGCACCCAGGCTCCAGGTTCTGTGAGTCTTAGTGGCCAGTGGCTCACAGATGTACCCTCCTTCAGGGAAGTGCCTCAGCTGGGGAGAGCTGCCTTGAACCAGAAAAGCCTGAAAGGTGTTGCAGCCCCTCATGCCCATCCCAAGGGAGAGGTGCTGTCTATAGTCAATAATGGCCTCCTGCAGGAATTAAAAAGTCTGGCCTCCTTGCTTCAAGTGACATAACCTGGGTATGCCATTCATACTCTGGAGCCCCCATGGGGTCAGGCTGAGGCTACCCTTCAGCTAAAACCACATTTAAACTCAGCTACGTGCCCTGCTCTATCCTGCTTTCCTCACTTCTGAGAGCACTTTCTTGATCAATGACTTAAACAAAAAATCCCTGTCTCAGGCTCTGCTTCCAGGTCAGCAGACTTGAGACATCTCTTAACTACTGTGATTTCCACATTAAGTTCCTGGGGTCCAGTGGGTGAAGCCAGAAGGAGGGCATTTGCAGCAGAGTCTGAGCTTTGGGATCTCCTACTTCTCCTGTACTGAGAGAGTCACGATTTCACAATTTGTAGAGCACAGTGCCAAGATTCATCCTTTAAAACTGGTTTTCCCATCAACACATTCATCAACATAGTGAATACACTCTGAATGTGCAACTCCCCTGGACGGCTGGAACCTGGCGGCACCATTTCTCTTCCTGCGCTGCTTTAATGCTGGTATTTTATAACCACTGCAGTTTAATTAATTTTTTTAAGGCTAACAGCTAATGACATCCTTTGATATATTTGTTTCCTAAGCCTTTTAAAACAAAGCAAGAAACATTGTCATCAAGGAGGAAACAAGAGGAAGGCGAGGGGAAGAACATCAAGGTTTTGTTGTCTTGAGCAGGGGGCATCTGAAAGCTGTGAAGGACTCTGGCCTCCGTAATAATAATTTGTGAATCTTTACTGCTGTTCTATTGGGGTATTTGAAAGTACTGTCCACTCAAAATAGAATTATGGAGAATTTCAGATCAGTCTTAGATCTCTGACATCATCCAGACCTCAGATTTTTGCAAAGCAGTCGTGGATCCAGGTGACTTGGGCTGGCATGTGCAGCAAGTACACGGCAATCCCAGATCCCAGGACGAAAGCTCAGGCTGTGTTTGGTCAACTTTTTCTTGTCAATACACTATGCTGTCTAACCAATAACACAGGGTTAGATAACATGATGACTAACATGACTAAAATTAGACTTTGCATGTTGGTAAAGGTAGTACCTATTTTAGGACCTCATGGAAACTTCGATGTTTATATCAAGCCACCTCTTTCTTTCAAAAGCTGGCCTCAAGTGATTTTCCACTCACACCTCCAGTGTGCCCAGGGCAACATCAGTTGGCTCTGGCTAGGTTCTGTACTCTTGTGGGAACACTTAACTCTTGTAAGGCAGTGACTCTTAGTGCTGGTTCTACCTACAACTCACCTGCGGGCAATTTAAAAACTACACATGCCTGGGCCATCCCAGGGATTCTGATTTAATTCTATAGCAAAATCTGGAGTCAAAAAGCCCCATCTGCCAGCCTGAGCTCTGTCACCAGCCCTGTGACACTGCAAGATCAGGTTATGAAAGTAATTTTTCATGTGATGCTAAGAGCTTTGTTTTTTAGGATGAACACACAGGTAAGAGTAGTCGAAATGAGCAGCATGTCTCGAAATCTTCTCCTGTACTCTGTCTGGTGCAAACATTTTAAATAACTAAAAAGATTCCTGTCCAGAGGATGGAGAAGTATTATTTCTGGAGTGATTCACAACTCATTTTTCCCGCAGATTTCTACTTTCATTAACTCTTTCTTCTTCTTCTTGTTTTTTCTTTTTGGAGATGGAGTCTTGCTCTGTTACTCAAGCTGGAATGCAGTGGTACCATCTTGGCTCACTGCAACCTGTCTCCCAGGTTCAAGTGATCCTCCTGCCTCAGCCTCCCAAGTAGCTGAGACTATAGGCATGTGCCACCATGCCTGGGTAATTTTTTTTTTTTTTTTTTTGTAGAGATGGGGTTTCACTGTGTTGGCCAGGTTGGTCTTGAACTCCTGACCTCAGGGGATCCACCTACCTCAGCCTCCTCAGTGCTGGGATTACAAGTTTGAACCACCATGCCTGGCCTCTCCTTAATCTTCTGATTCTTTTGTCTTCCATATCGGTCAGATGTTTTTAGCACACAAGACGAGCATCACAGACCTGAAGATCTGTAGCTTATGGGCTTCTGTAGGGCTGCCTGAAGAGCCCATGTGCACAGTGGCTAAGTGCAAAGACTCGAAAGCCAGAGTACCGGGGTTCTTCTCCTGAGCTGCTGCTTACTAGTTGTGCCCACTTAGGCAAGTTCCTCTCTCTCTGAACTGCTCATAGGGCTGTTTTAAAGATTGAACAAATTAAGCTGTGTAAAGCATTTAGAACCCTAACTGGTCACATGGGAGCTAAATTAAAAAACTGCAGAGTTTCAGAATAGATCTTACCTCTCTAGCATTAGAGACTGACTTAGCAAGGAAAGACAGGAGGGAGGTATAGACATTTAAAAGACATTGTCAAACAGCTCACGAGTGCCTACTTACCAATATTTTTCTGGATCTCTACGACAAAGTGATTCTCAGGACTCTGGCAGCTAAAGGTAAAGACTATTCTTTCTCCAGACTTGATGGACAACATGGTTGTATGTCTTTTAGAAATGACGATATAACAGGGTTTTGCCAGCAGAGTCGGGGTCCCCAGCTTTATAAGAACTGTAATGTTGCTTTCTCGTGGCAGAGCAATCTCAAAAGCTTCTGAAGGAAGGAAGGAAAATGAAGTGAGCAGGATGATTTAGGTCTGCAAACTGCTGTGGCCCCCGACCCCAGTCTGATTTAGAGAGGATGCCCTCTCTGACAACTTTGTTCTTTCCCTCCTTTTCTGAGAAGGAGGATGGTACAAAATGACAGTCCTGACCTCAGCAATCAAAAAGAACCATGACGCTGGTGGCTGGTCACTGACATGTGTTTCTTGTTTGCGTTATCAATTTTGCTACAAATTGAAAACAGTATACTGTGTTCTAGATGTCTTGAACAGTATGCTGTTAGATATCCCATCTGAGCAGTATTAAATAACAACCAGAGTAACCACCACACCTTTTCTCAACATGACTGTAGAACAAAGTCTACACACAGAAACCATCCATCACAGGGAGACACATTTATCTGCAAAGGGCTGCTGTCCCTTGACCTGGGTGCTTTATATGCCCAGCACATACATACATATGTACGTACGGTAGTGGGGGGCTAGAAAAACATTTGCAGAAATTAGATATAATCATATTGTATCGATGAACTCAGAAAGTTAGAACAAAACAATGCTATTATCTCAGATTGGGGTTTAGTAAAAACACCTGAGCAAACAATATCAAGCAAGTGAGGTGGGGGATGATTATTAAATAGAATTGTACAAATGTCAGGGTAGGGCTCTGGTTCACAAACAAGCTCAATCTCCTTCCCATTTGCTTTGCTTGATCGATTAAGTGCTCTTAGACCAAGAAGGGAGAGCCACTTTCTCCTTAGCAGCCACTGCCCCTGCCCTATCTTGGATTCTGATTCTGAGTCTCCGGACAGCTGATGGCCTGGGAACAGCGGACGATGGGAGGATCGTCTGTAGGTGAATCCTGTGGAGGGAGCCTAGGGGCTTACAGTGCCTCTGTAGTACCATGTTCTGGTACAAACAGCTGGTCGGGATCTGTTATCGTGCTGGCACACAAATGGTGCTTGATAAGCAGTTGGTGAATGAATAGCAATCTAATCAGAAGCTTTTGTTTCCCATCTATTCTTTTTTCCCTCTTTAAAAATTTATTTTTTAAAAATCAACCTTATTGACAGTAATTTACACACATTAAAAAGGACCCACTCATTTTAAGAGTTTTGACAAACGTATACACTCATGTGACCACCACAATCAAGATATAGAAATATTTTCCTCACCCTCAAAAGTTCCCTCAGTGCCCCTCTGCAGTCAACCTCCACTCTAAGTCCTTGAAAACTGTCAATGAGTTTGTCCTGCTCTGGACCTTCATGCAAATGGAAGCCTATAGTACTTTCCCTTTTGTAGCTGGCTGCTTCTGCTCAGCATGCTTGTGAGATTCACCCATGCTGCTGCATGGGACAGTAGTGTCCTCCTTTTTATTGCTGAGTACTATTCCATTGACAGACTAGGCCATGATTTATTTATCCATGTACCTACTGATTGACATCTGAGTCCTCTTCAGTGTTGGACCAGCCATGCGCTATAATTTTACCATAACTGCTAGGCTGCACAAGACTGGATGGATTTCTGCCAGCCGCCATGAGTGAGCATGCTGTATTCCCACAGCTCAGCGGCTGAATGTGATCACACATGTGGATTTCTGTCACCCTCCTCTTGTGCCTCTCTCTCCATGCTACACTCTGCTCCAGCCCCGCTGGCCAGCTGCTCTTTACATAGTATGGAAATTGATCTCCCAACCTGTGATATGAGTGATATGAACTGTAAATATTTCCCCCAGTTTATCATTTGCCTTTTGACCTCACTTAGAATGGTTTTTCAGGTACGAACTTTGGGCCTCTGTTCTTTCATTGTAAAATGAAGGGGTGGGGCTAGAATAACTCTACACTCCCTGCCGGCTCTGAGTCTATGACCAGTACCTGAGGAAGTGGGAAGCGACTTTGTAACTGGAAGCATTCCCAACTACTGCTCAGAAGTGACATATCTCTCTGGGCACTAGGGCACCATCATGGACAGTTTTATGACTGCAAGAGAGCTTAGGTTTCCATTTTTGGAGCAAAACTTCTTGTCTTTCTGGCTTCTGCGTGTAACCCTCTCCACCTTAATCACTGTGTTCAGGCCACCTTTGCCTTCTTGCTTGAACACACCAACCTCTTTCCCACCTCAGGGCCTTTGCACGTGCTGGTCCTGACACCAAAAGTGCTTTCTCTAGAAAAAGCTGGCTCCTTTTTGTCATTCCAGTCTCAGCACAAAGGTTGCATTTTCCGAGAGGCCTTCCCTGACCAGCCCACCTAAAATGCTCCTCCTGCCGCCACCTCAGTCCTCCTGAACCCTGTGCTTCATGTCTGTGAGCTCCTACAGGAGGCAGCAGGAACTTGCCTGTATTTTTTAGTGGTAGCCCCAGGACCTAGACAGTGCCTGATCCCCACAAGGAGACAAAACATTTCAAGCCCCAAAACAGCTCCATATAAAACTATTAGTCCCTGTGTTCTTGGCTTCACTGCATTTAATTTCTCATAGACATACCACCATTCCCATATTTTACTTTGGGCTAATAAATTCTGGCAAGAACAAGGAACTATGAATCTTTTAATTAATAGCTTGAGAGAGAATACATTCTCCAAGGCAGAAGTTTTATTTACTCAAATGCTTGGTCTTCAAGCCGTGTGGTCATTTAGAATCTTCTGAGGCTGAGGAGTTCTTTAAGACGTCAGATTAAAAATGAATCCAGATCTATGTTCAGAAACCCAGTTGCCAGATTTATATCTGAGCTGTATATTACAACTCTTGTGTTCTTTTTCTGTAATCATGAAAACGTCTGTGTTATTTGTAAAAAACTTTATTGGAGCACCCAGTCTCTCCAAGTTGGGCTAATTTACCATCGAGTGAAGCTGAGTCCAATCTGAGGCTACAGCCCGCCTAGCTATGTTACCAGTTTCTTTCTCATTCCCATTTCCCCTTCTGTCAGCTTTTTTACCCTTTATTTAAACATTCCTGCCCCCATGATCATTATTTTAAATCAGTGCTAGACACTAAGCAGAGCTGCATTGCCTGAAGCTAGAGATGGGGAGAGGGGATGGAGCACCAGGGGGCCAAGCAGACTGTGTAGGGTGAGGGGACTGTTTTGTATCTTGACATAGCAGTGATTACACCTTGTATACAAATGCCAAAATTCATCAAACTGCACACCTAAAATTGATGATGTTTATTTTATGTAAGCTATACCTTAATAAAAAGAAAAAAGCGTTCAAAAGATCATGTTTTTACACAAAGTAAGCATGTAATAAATTAACAAAAGAATAATCATTACCACAGTTAAAATATGGTGTAATAATAACTGGGGGTGGGGCCTAGGTATATGTAATATTTTAAACCTCTTTAACTTAGATTCAGAGATGACCAAAGTTGATCTCACCAAAATCTCTCCACTCAGTTCTTCTGTGTTGTTTAGCCAGGTTAGTACCCAAAATAATTCTGGGTATATGGCAAGTTATTCTATTACAATAACAGCCAAAGAAAAATGTGTAATCTCTCTTTTTTTTTGAGATGGACTCTCACTCTGTTGCCCAGGCTGGAGTGCAGTGGCGCAACCTTGGCTCACTGCAACCTCCACCTTCTGAGCTCAAGCTATTCTCCTGCCTCAGCCTCCTGAGTAGCTGGGACTAAAGGCACGTGCCACCACGCCCAGCTAATTTTTGTATTTTTAGTAGAGATGGGGTTTCACCATGTTGGCCAGGCTGGTCTTGAACTCCTGACCTCAGGTGATCCACCTGCCTCGGCCTCCCAAAGTGCTGGGATTATAGGCGTGAGCCATTGTGACCAGCCAGAAAAATATATAATCTCTTTTAGAATTTTTTTTTCTTTTCTTTTCTTTTGTTTTTGTTTTTTGTTTTTTTTTTTTTTTTAGGACAGAGTTACCCTCTGTTGCCCTGGTTGGAGTGCAATGGCGTGATCTTGGCAACCTCCGCCTTTGAGACTCAAGTGATTCTCGTGCCTCAGTCTCCCGAGTAGCTGGGACTATAGATGTGCCCACACCTGGCTAATTTTTGTATTTTGTAGTAAAGAGGGGGTTTTGCCATGTTGGCCGGGCTGGTCTTGAACTCCTGGCCTCAAGTGATTTGTCCACCTCGGTCTCCTGAAGTGCTGGGATTACAGGTGTGAGCCACCATGCCTGGCCTAGAAATTCATTTTTTAAAGAATTTTGGAAATGATGTATTCATTCAACAAACATTTTCTGGGTTTATAATCTATTCTAGTGACACACTTGGTGCAAATGCCTTAATGATAAAAACAGCCAGAGTCCCTGCCCTTAGGGAATTAATAGCCTAGACTAAGGGCCTACGAATGGTCTGGGATAAAGTTCTAAGCCCCAGTAGGTGTAACAAGGGTTTTTTTTTTTTTTTTTGGTCTATGGTGAGAAGTAGGGATTCACTTCTATTTTTTTTCCATATGGAGAGCCCATTGTTCCAACTCTCAGCATTGAATATGCCAGTCCTTCCTTCATGAATTACTAATGCTACTTCTGTTGTTTATATTTTTTATTTAGGGTCTAAATAACCCAGATTTTCATGCAAACTCATTTTGCAATCAAGGAAGACGAAACCTTATGAAGGTTAAATGACTCACTCCTGGTAGACGTTTAACATCTTAATATGTTTCTTTGTCCTGGCTGAGATGATCAACCCAGCACGTTCTACTGTCCAGTTGTAGTTTGTAACTATTCTTTGGTGTACCAGACCAGAGCATTTGGGCTTGAGTAATCCCCACCTGGTGTCCAGCTCATAGTTCAAAGGAAACAACTAAGCTAAAGACACATGATAGGCAAAGCTGAATTTAGCTACCTTTCCATCAGGAGATGACTTACAGGCTCTTTTCTAGGGTCACAGCCAAGGACTCATCATCCACATGGCTGTCATTTTTAATGGTGCCCCTCATCCTAAATGATAAATAAGTTAGCCAGAAGGGGTGAACAGGAGCAAGAAGATAATGATTCAACCTTGTACACACTTGAAATATGGACTCTCTCTCCTGACCCCCACCAAGTCTACCACTCTAGAGGTACTTATTTCACTGCAATAAAAACAGTGGTAAAATCCCCACTGCTTAAGTAGAGTAACTTGTCAGCTCATTTGATCACAAATGCTTGGATCACACCACTTTCTTTTGCCTCCCCAGGAATTTGGTATTTCATTGGTCTAATATTTCAGAAAATCATTACCCAGGTTCAGAGAAACTCAGAAATGCTCCAGATTCTGGTGTGACTTTGAGGCCTTATGGGCTGAAAGACATCCAAGCTTTCACTATAGCAGTGTGTGGGCTCCTGGGCTTGGGACATTTGGAAAAGCTTACAAGGCACAGGCTTGAGCTCCTGAGTCACACACAGCTCTTTTCTTCAGCTCTCCTGCCTCCTGACCTCTCCTTATTAGGACACATTTGTGAGTATCTGCCTCACCAGCTCCCTCCTGGGCAGGCAGGGTTGGGGGAAGAATTTCCATTTGTTTTAATCATCATTCATGATTCACCATTCACTAATCACCATATCACACATCCCTGTTATTTGTTCTCCCTGCCATTCTATTTCTTTGCAATTCTTGATTCTAGTAAGGGAAACTAATGTAGGGGAGGGAATTCCATGTGATAAACACCAGGAAGTTGTTTTTCTCCGAGATCTGTCAAATACAGTTTAAAAGACTGGCAAAGTACTAGCAACCCATCGAAAATTTGTAGATGAATTGGAACAAGTTGCCTCAATTCTGGGTGTGGTTGCCTGTGGGACTTGGCTCTCATTCACTTTCTCCATCCAAGGAAGATGGACTGAGCAGCTCCCAGCCAGGGCTGGGCTCAGCCTGGGCACTAGGAGATACATATTAAGATGCATGATGCCCTGGAGGAGTTCCCAGGATGCCAAGGGAGGCAGACTCAAACCAAGAAGTTTGTGGTTGATCCGTCACGGCTTGCATGCGAGTCAGGTTCCACTTTTGGCCAAAATAGCCCTGTCCTCTCTTAGGAAGAGGTCACATTGCAGACCAGCATTCCACTCTCAACAAGTCCAGCAACTGGTGTTTCCTCCATCCATGCAGCAGATCCCTGCTTTTCAGACTGAGCATCAGATAAGTCGTAATTTGCTTTTAGGGGCCAGGTTTGCAAAAATACATTTCATTAAATTGTGGATGTGCACACCATGAGAGCCTCAGGATGTCCAGCAGACTGGCAAATTTATACCTTACCTCATATCCACCCCGAGGGGACACACACACCATTGAAATGATTTCTCCCAACCTTTATTCCCTGCGGGGAGCAAGTGTTGAATTCACATACATTGAATGTACGTTTGCCTGTCTACCCATTCATTACACCCAGATAGTAATTTTAGGACACCAGTGAAGTTCAAGGTACTCTGAAGACATTGAGGGTCTACTATCAACCATCTGGGGGTGGTGGTCAAGGAAGACTTCACAGAAGGGGCATGACTTAAGATGGGTCTTATAGAATGGATATGAGTGTGCCAACCAGGAACAGTGAGATGAGTGTCAGGAAGGATAGATGGAAGGTACAGCAGGCGCAAAGATGCCAAAATATGAAAATCGTGGCTTCCTTGGAGCCACTCTGGAGAGTTTGATTTGGCCAGAGTTTTGTTTGGGTGGGTTGAGGAGGCTGGAGAAGTGGGAAAGGGCTTGGTTGTTGGCCATGGAGTTTGGGCTTCACCCACTGGGACCAGCATACCTTAGCAGCTTGGTGTGGTGGTGAAGAGTACAGATTCTAGAATCAGACTGTCTAGGGTCAATTACTGGCTCTACCACTCATCCAGATGTGACCCCTTGGGCAAATTCCTTAGCTTCTCGGTACCTCACTTTCCTCATCTACAAACAGGAAAATAATGAGATTCCTTGTAAGGCCTAAATGAGTTAATACCTACAAAGTGCTTAGAATGGTGCCAGGTGGTCAATTGATACTGGCTGTTAGTATTGTTGATATTATCAATGATAGCATATTACAACTACTACTAGCAGTGATGGGGCACTATTGAAGGGTGTTAAGCAGACAACAATAGCAGCGGTTTGGCTCTGAGTCTAAAGCCTACAGTCCTGGCTGGCTGGGTGGGGACTAGGTAAGGCAGGCAAGGCACCGAAGAGGCAAACCTTAAGGAGGCACTCACTGTCAGGGTGGTGCCACTTAAGGAGGCAAGTGTGAGTGTCTCCTTAAATTCTGCACACCTTATCTGCCTCACCCAGCCATGGCCCTGGCCCTGATCATTGGCTATTAATAGGCCCTTCTACTTGTTGACTCATGTGACTCCAGCACCTTCACTGAGACTCAGAGAAGTGACCTCACTTCTCCAAGTTTGCTGAGCTCAGGAGGCAACTGGGACATTCTGGTTCAACCCTGGAACCTCTGCAGTCTCCACCCACCCAGGGTACCACACTGAGCTGCCCTCATAGAAGCTGCCAAGGCTGGTCAAGTCACCCAGCAGAAGAGGAGGAACTGCTGCCATTCTTTATTTCTTTCCTTCCTTCCTCCCTCTCTCCCTCCCTCCCTCCCTTCCTCCCTCTCTTCCTCCCTCCCTTCCTTCCTTCCTTCCTTCCTTCCTTCCTCTGTCTCTGTCTGTCTGTCTCTCTTTCTTTTTTTTGTCTACCCTGGAGGTGACAGAAACTGCCATTCTTATTAAGTGAATGCAGTTGTTGGCTGATTCCAAGAAGTAGGGGGTCACCTCCAACAGAATTCATTCTAACAGTGCCTGCTGTGTGAGGGTTGGGGGTGCCAGACTGTCACATCGCCTAACTTGGAGTCTTCCTAGTCCAGTGGACCTGAAGCAGTGAGGCCTAAAGGAATAGAGAGACAACAGGTTTAGACACTCAAAATCCATGTGTCATTGACTTGGCCGGGTCCATTTAGACTGGTAAATTGAGGTGTAAGTCTTGCCAACAACAGGAAGACCACTGATCTGCCTACCTGGAAATAGTTCATTTCCACCTTCACATAAGAATGAACTAGAACATGAATTGCCATTTCAAGGGCAATCATTCTCTCTTGGATGGGAGAAAAACCTTTGGAATCTAGACACCAGGCCTATCTAAATGGCAACAACAACAAACATTTAACGATTCCTTAATATGAGGCAGCCTCCCTGCACATGTTTATAAGTATTTATAAATCCCCACAACCACTCCATAAAGTAGGTTCTAATATTAATCCCCATTATACAGATAAAGAAACTGAGGCTTGGGCAGTTTAAGTAACGTGCCCAGGCATATATGATTAATAAGAGGTAAGGACAAGTTTTGTGCCCCAGCTCAGCTCTGACGCCGGTGCCCGGGGTATGATAAATGACTATTCAGCAGAGCTAGCCCCACCCGAAGAACTCCATACACAACCAGGAACTTTCTGATGATGGTGGGTTGTTCTTACCAACAAAGTCAATCAAGGTAGAATAAAGTATTTCCAAGCTGCTGGCTCTCCAGGATATCAAAAGGAAAATATATTTGTTTTAAATGGTCCAACAAGCATATTGCATTACTGCAAATCCTCCTTCATGTCAAAGTAATTTGAAAGTATAGTTGGAATTTAAGCTTAATATTTAAATTCCACAGAATTTGAAATGTTTGGGGCATGGTTGTTGTTTTGTATTGTTCTTTTTTGGCAGTGCCAGGTGTAAGGTTCTAAGAAAGGGAACTGGCATGGTTCTGCTGCTGATGGCTCCACAGCTTCCTCAGGTCTGCCCACGGGGTGTGGGCATGGGAGGTTAATGTGGCCGAGTTGGTGGCAAAAGAAAAGCAGCCATGATTCTAGAACAAAGTACTGAGAATGAAAGGCCAGTGCCAAGTTTTAGCAGAAAAGCATGCTATAGAAGCCCTGGCCTGCAGGACTCACTTCTCTAGACAGCTGTCAGTGAGACTCATGGGAAAATCCGATGCAAGTTTGAGTCAATTTCAAGCAGGCTTCTGCTTGGCTTGGCAGGAAATGCTTCTTCCTAAAAGAGACCCCGACCTGTCCTTTTAGGTATCTGAGCTATAAAGCCTTTCATCCACTGGTTTGGAAGTCAAGTAGCACCTGCCAAGACCTGCCAATTCCCTTTCCCCACCCCACTCCTTCCACCTATTCCCATGGCTGGTTTCAGGAAAGAGTCTGTCAAGACAGCAGGGCAAATCTCTCATTCATCTTCTGAGAAGTAAAGAGATGTGAAATGATGGCTGCTTACCAGACGTCCCTAGAAAGAAGCTGGGGCAAGGTACAGCAGTCAGGCCAAGCTGAGGAAATGCCTTCAGGCTACTGTTGCAGGTCTGGAGAAAGGGATGGGTGGCAGGGCAGGTGACCATCCCATTCCCCAACCCCAATGGCAGGTACACCTCCCAACTAAAGATACTGTGCCACAGGTGGCTACAAGAACTTGCCTGCCATTCTACCATTATACGCTTTCCAAAGGAAAGGACCACATTAAACACTGCAGTGATCAGTCAACACCCAGGAACGACTGGACACTGACCCTAGTTATCAGTAAAGGACCTGGGGAGTGATCAAGCACAACCTCCCACCCACAGTGGGACTGGGACACAGGACTGCACTGGGAGGTCAGGGCAGGGAAGAAGGCCCGAGGGAATCGGACAAGGGCATGCACAGTGCAGGTGGGAAGTGCAGAGACAACATGCTGCAAAATGTTGATGAAGGCCGACTCTGGCCACATCTCTCAAGATCATTTTGCCATGAGTTACCCTCCAGGCCAGGTGCTGGCATACAAAGATGAACAAGGCTGGGCTCCGACTTTCAGACTTACATCCAGGGACCTCAGGTCTCACGAGACATCAGGGTCCCAACCTCTCAGTGAGAGACACACATAGTTCCCATTAAAATAGTTTACTATTTCCACAGCTCTTAGATTAGTTACAGAAAAGAGTAAAATTAAGTTCCAATAGCAATGTTAAAAAGAACCATGTGCAGCTTAGTCAATCCAACTCGTTGGAACAGTTTATCAACACAGGGGACTGCTGTGTACATTCATTCATTCCTGACTCTTAATTCCCAAAGTCCTCAAGGAAGAAAATTACATGCAATGATGCAAGTTATTTCTTTTATTTCTTTTACTTTTTTGAGACGGAGTTTCACTCTTTTGCCCAGGCTAGAGTGCAGTGGTACTGTCTTGGCTCTGCCTTCCAGGTTCAAGTGATTCTCCTGCCTCAGCCTCCCGAGTAGCTGGGATTACAGATGCCTACCACCACGCCCAGCTAATTTTTGTATTTTTAGTAGAACGACGTTTCACCATATTGGCCAGACTGGTCTGGAACTCCTGACCTCAGGTGATCCTCCTGCCTCAACCTCCCAAAGTGCTGGGATTACAGGCGTGAGCCACCGCACCCAGCCAAGTTATTCATTTTCTAAAGTAATTGAACCATTTCCCAAAAGCAATGCTAGCAGTTCACTGTCTCCAGAGCTTATGCTTTGAATCATTTTTCTAAAGTGGTGACAGGTTTGCATAGAACCATCCAAACTCTTCTGTTGCGTTTTTCCCTTTTATGATCAAAGACACATGCCATAGGAAAGAGGTGGCCCTGTCTGGGTCACAGTCTGTAGCAAACAGACACATCTGCATATAAACCCCTCTGAGACTGAGGCCATCTTAAGGCTCCTTGTCAATCCAAAACACGGAGGTTAACATTTAATTCCAGATTGAATCACACCGTATCAGTGGATGAATGGTTTCCAAGAGGACCACAGAGGTAAGAAAGCTGCATAATAACAGACTTTGAACATGGGAATTGCAGAATTAAATAACAAATATAACTCAGCTTATGACCACTGTAAATAATTCATGCAAGATGCTAAAATGCCACAAGGCTACTTTAAATCACATTAACATTTTATGAAATGTTAACAAGATTTATTTTGTTAGACCTTGAAGTGTGAGTCATGAGGACCATGAAAGTCACTGAGGATCACAAGGATGGCTGGAGAAGAATCAAAGGAGTGGATTTAAAAACCCATCTGTATGTACACTCAGGGACACACATGCAAAGGTCCACAGCCCCCTCCCTTAAATGTTTAGAAGTTACTGAATTCCCAGTGTCTTTAGTATTCCCCCCAGAGTACCTCATTCCAATGGTCCAACCTTGCCATCAGAGATTAAATAGTTGTTCAAGTTCTTCTGACAAAAAGTCAGCAGGGGGGTGGTTAAACAAGAATCCACACACAAAAGACTTGATATAAATCCTATTTATATCAAGTTCAAAAAGACAAAACCAATCTGTGCTTGTATAAGTCAGAATAGTGAACCTGGGGTGGGGAAGGTGGGCAGGTGATTAGAAAGGGGCAAGAGAGAAAATTCTGCAGTACTAGAATGTTCCAAATCTTGGTTACAAGACACACACACACACACGCATGACACACACACACCTAAAAATTATCCAGCTATACACTTAAGATTTGATTACTTAAGTCTCAATAAAACAATTTTTTTTTTGAGACATAGTCTCATTCTGTCACCCAGGCTGTAGAGCAGTGGTGTGATCTTGGCTCACTGCAGCTTCGGCCTCCCAGCTCAAGCAATCCTCCCACCTCAGTCTCCTGGGTAGCTGGGACCACCAGCGCAGGCCACCATGCCTGACTAATTTTTTAATTTTTGTAGAGACAGGGTATCACCTTAGGTCTTGAACTCCTGGGCTCAAGTAATCCTCCTGCCTTGGCCTCCCAAAGTGCTGGGATTACAGACTTGAGGCTGTGTCCAGCCACAATAAAACAATTCTTAAAACTCAGAAAAACCATTCCTAGCTATGTGAAACTTTCTTGTATGCTGAGAAGCTCCTCTCCCACCATCCTTCTGGATATACACCAAACCCCTTCTGAGTCGCTCTTTGTGCCTGTAAGGTCCTGGGCATAAGGTCTCATCCACAGATGATTCAAAGTCTCTGCCCTCAAGGTACTAACTAGGTTCTTACAGGGCTTCACGGTTCTTGTTACAACAAATTGTTGTTTGCACAACTCTGAAAATTGAGGAGAAAAACCTGTTGGTCCTTCCTCATGATCTGAACCCTAAGTGCAGTGAGTTATGCTTGGGGCAGTTGCTTACAAGTGTTGTCCCTGGGCCTTGTAAGGGGTGGAGCCTTCTAAGTGTGTCAAGCCTTCCTTTCTAGCAGAGACAGACTCTAGCATTAGAAACCAATAGTACATTTACAAAGCTAACCACAGAATTGGAACGTATGCTTCCTTTTTTTTTTCTTTCCGTGACATGGCCTTGCTTTGTTGCTCAGGCTGGAGTGCAATGGCACAATCACAGCTCACTGCAGCCTTGACCTCCCGGGCTCAAGCAGTCTTCCCACCTCAGCCTCCGGAGTAGCTGGGACCACCAGCGCATGCCACTATGCCTAGCTAATTTTTTTGTTTTTATTTTTATAGAGACGGGGGTCTTCCTATGTTGCCCAGGTTGATCTTGAACTCCTAGGCTCAAGCTTTAGCCTCCCCAAATGCTGGGATGACAGGTGCATGCCATCATGCCTGGCCTATGCTTTACTTCTTTAAAAAAAAATTTTTTTTTTATTGTGGTAAAAAAAAAAAAACCCAACTCGATAAAACAGAAAAGGGAAAAAACACCTATAAATAAACCCTGCAAATATTTCTTTTTGCTTTTTTATTATAGTAAAATATACAAACACACACTTTATCATTTTAACCATTTTTAAGTGTGTAGTTCAGAAGCATTAAGCACATTCACATTGTCGTGCAACAGTTACCACCATCCACGTCTGGAATGTTTTCATCATCCTCAGCAGAAACCCTGTGGCCACTAAATAACTCCCATCTCTCCCCTGAGCCCTGGTAACCAGCATCCTACTTCGTCTCTATGAATTTGACTACTAATCTAAGTGGAATCAGACAGTCCTCGTCCTTTTGTATCTGGCTTATTTCATTTAGCATAATGTAGGTGAGAATTAATTGCTAATTATTAATTTGCATGCCAATGAAAAGTTGACTGAAACTGCATAGCCTGAAATTCATATATATTCACAGTAATCCCCCGGATTACTGTGGAAGGGAGGGAGAGAAATTTGTTTAAACAAAAATGATGTCATAACTAGAAAACTCAAAAGATGGCAAAAGGTCATGAAAAATAAGAAGGATTTCCCTGATAAGTGAAAAACTGGCTAGCACATCATGCAGCCCGTTGACCACTGCATTCAGAGACCTTACTTTGGTCTCTGTAGGCCACGCACTGAATAAGGGACACTGCTGGGGGCAGGCCTGCGAAAAATGTTCTGATAGGACTGTACTTTTTTGGTGATTAAAAGCCATGTAAGGCTGGGTGTGGTGGCTCACGCCTGTAATCCCAGCACTTTGGGAGGCCAGGGCAGGCGGATCATCTGAGGTCAGGAGTTCGAGACTAGCCTGGCCAACACGGTAAAACTCTGTCTCTACTTAAAAAAAAAAAAACACAAAAATTAGCTAGGCGTGGTGGCACATGCCTGTAATCCCAGCTACTCAGGAGGCTGAGGCAGGAGAATCACTTGAGTCTGGGAGGCAGAGGTTGCAGTGAGCCGACATCACACCACTGCACTACAGCCTGGCGACACAGCGAGACTCCGTCTCCAAAAAAACAAAAACAAAAAAAGAGCCATATAAAATAAAACGTTCTTACTTGTCTGAACATAAGCCATGAGCTGCTTAAACTAAAAATAAAGTTCAGTTTAAAATGAGCTTTTCCAGAAGGTTATATCTGGCTATTTCTACCTTACCATTCATCATCCCTCAAAGGATAACACTAGAGACGTGGCAGCAGGGAAACACTTCACTACCAAAATGTTCAGCTCTAGGTTAGTTCAGCCTGCGGTTTTGAAAATCCGCTCACTGGGGAGGAGCAAAAGGCGGCAGGAGAAGAGGTTCTATTAAGACAGAGACCTGTTCTGTGGCCCCCATCACCTGACCTCACATGTGTAATACTCCCTGTCTTGTGTGCCTCATCACTTCAGTCACTTGGCTGGGCCACGAGAAGCCACCTGACCTCTCTGAACCACAAGTTTCTCATCTGCAGCATTTGGCTAAAAACATCAACTGTGCAGGGCTTTTACAAGCATTGGAATGAGACCACATTGCAAAGCCAGGCACGTGGCCGGCCCTCAAAGAGTGATGGCCATGATCATTACCATTCTGGCAGAGGGGGCAGAGCCTCTGTGCCACGGCACCCAGGGGCGGGCAGAATTCTAAGATGCCCTCCAGTGACTCATATCCTTGTAGAATCTCTTCCACTTGAGTGTGGGAGGGATGGGATATCACTCGCCTGATTAGGCTACGTTGAATGGTACTGTTAACTTTAGGAAAGGGAGACTATCCTGGGTGGGTCTGGCCTAATCAGCTGAACTCTTAAAAGAGGTTGGGCTTTTCCTGGAGAAAAGGAGTTGACGTGGGAAAGGAATTCAACATCAGGGATAGTCTCTGTAGCTAGTGTTGAAGATGGGTCCACATGACAAGGAATGCAGGTGGTCTCTGAAAGCTGAGAGCAGTGTTGGTTGAAAACCAGCAAGGAAAGGGGGACATCAGACCTGCAGCCACAGGAACTGAATTCTGCTACAACCAACATGCTTAGAAGAGAACCATAAGCTCCTGTTGAGAATGTAGCCTGGCCAACATCTTGATCTTAGCCTTTTGAGACCTTGCGCAGAGAACCCACCCATGCTGTACATTTCTGGACTTCTGACCTACAGAACTGTGAGCTAACAGGTGTTGTTTTTATGACACCAAGTTTCTGGCAATTTGTTATGCAGCAATAGAAAACCAATACAGAACTCTTGGCCAGGCACGGTGGCTCACGCCTGTAACCCCAGCACTTTGGGAGGCCGAGGTGGTGGATCACCTGAGGTCAGGAGTTCGAGACCAGTTGACCAACATGGAGAAACCCCATCTCTACTAAAAATACAAAATTAGCTGGGTGTGGTGGCGCATGCCTGTAATCCCACCTACATGGGAGGCTGAGGCAGGAGAATTGCTTGAACCCAGGAGGAGGAGGTTGCAGTGAGCTGAAATCGCATCATTGCACTCCAGCCTGGGCAACAAGAGTGAAACTCCGTCTAAAAAAAAAAAAAGAAAAAAAAATATACTTTTTTAAAGAAGAAAACCAATACAGAACTCTTAATTAGATGGGGTACCAGGCAGGGAAAGATGGGGTTGTTTTTGTGGACCTGCCGAGCTGCTCAAGGAAAGAAGTTTGGACAAATACAAGGTATTGTTTGGGATGCTGAGCCTCCCCTTCTGAGCTGAATTACCAGATGGAAGGTGTTATATAGATAAGCCAGCCTTTATGAAAATATTATATCAACAAGGATGTCTAAAACATTGGGTTTACTGTAAAACTTTAACATCCAGATACTGGAAGGTGACAGGAGGGAGGCAAATGAGTGGGTCAGAGAGGTGACGATATGGCCAAGAGAGTGTATGGCTGGTCATCTCACCTAGACCTGTGGGCTGAGCAAGAGCCCCAGACAAAAACCAGAGATCAAAGGGCAATCCGGTGGGGAGCCTGGCTTTAAAATCCAGAGTCCAGAAGAGGTAGGCTGTGTGGACACTGGCCAAGGCTGAAGGCAGGTGGGAG
Organism: Colobus angolensis palliatus; assembly: GCF_000951035.1. Taxonomy (NCBI): domain Eukaryota; kingdom Metazoa; phylum Chordata; class Mammalia; order Primates; family Cercopithecidae; genus Colobus; species Colobus angolensis. The sequence continues at coordinate 1,557,621 of NW_012116755.1, forward strand.
AGGGCGACTAGGAATGATGGCAATAATTTAGCAGCTGCCATTTGTTCAGCCTCTGCCATGTGCCGGGCACTTTCTATACATTTTCTTTAGGTAAACTGCTTAAATTCACACTGGGAAGACACACAGCTGAGCTTCAAACCTAGGCCTGCCCGATTCCAAAGCCCATGCACCTTCTGCTCCTTTAAGGTCACAAGCTGGGCAGCCTGGGACTAAGTGTTTGCTCTGAACCCCAGCTAGAGAAGAGCAGTGGTTAGAGACGCATTTCAGCTTGTACCACTCAACACCAGCAGCAGAGGAGTGCTGGAGTTTTCTGTCCTAAATGCCACTCTGACTGTCCGCCTTTCCCTTTACACTAGTGAGGGGGCTGCAGTGGCTCCAGAAAATGTTCTGTATGTAGGAAAGAGGCTAGCAGCCCTCCAAGAAGAGAGTCTCTCCCTAGCGTGGGCCCTTCCCTTGGCCTATAATCTTGCCTCTGAGTCCCCCAACTCTTCCTCATTATCACAAGCCCTGGGCAATCAACAGGAACAGCATCTGCTCCTCCTCCATCTCTGTTGTCCTCACCACCTCCGTCACTGACTTTACTTCCGATACTTTGGCAGCAATCCATCCTCTGCTTCACAGTGGTCTGAAAGATGACCACCAGCTGACTCACTCCCTGCTCCTTTCTTGCTGCCCTGGAAAGACAGATTGCAGCACCCACCCACGGCAGCCAGGATGTGAGAGGAAGTGACCATTTGGGATGTCAGCTTCCACCAAGTACCCGCTGAGCAAGGGGAGAAACCCATGTTTTTGAGGCCTTAGAGCTACTTATTCTTTTTTTTTGGGGACAGATCTCGCTCAGTCACCCAGGCTGGAGTGCAGTGGTGCGATCTCGGCTCACTGCAAGCTCTGCCTCCTGGGTTCACATCATTCTCCTGCCTCAGCCTCCTGAGTAGCTGGGACTACAGGTGCCTGCCACCACACCTGGCTAATTTTTTGTATTTTCAGTAGAGACAGGGTTTCACTGTGTTAGCCAGGATGGTCTCCATCTCCTGACCTCGTGATCCACCTGCCTCGGCCTCCCAAAGTGCTAGGATTACAGGCGTGAGCCACCATGCCCAGCCTAGATCTACTTCTTTCTTAACTGCAAAGCCCCAACCTCTTGATCACTCCAGCGGACTTGACTGGGGAGTGTGGGTGTATTGCCATCCCAGGGGCCAGGGCAGCCAACCAGGAATACATCCCTCAGTTTAAACCTTCTGTTTTAGGGACTAGGGATTAACACCATTTCTGTTGTTGCTGTTGTCATGTCCAGCAATCTTAAAGTGGGGAATGGGAGAGCAAACCACACAGCCTGAGATGGCAAACAGCTTTCTGAATGAAGCCCTTGTAAGCGACCACAAGCCAGGTCAATAACGTGATTCCACAGCAAACCAGGCAGCCCAGGATAAACAGATCAGCAACACGATGCGGCACACTCCAGGAGATCTTCGGGGCCAGTCAGACAAATGCCTTCCTCACCCAGAGGGCCCAGGGCAGCCTCCAGGAGGTGTTATGTCAATGAGCATGGCCATTACAGACCATTCTCCAAAATAACCTATATCAGAAGTACCTTTGGAAGGTGTTACGTCAATGAGGAAGGCTATTATGGAAGATACTGTATCAACAAGGATAGTCATGGTGGAAGATACATCCACAAGGGTGACTGCAGTAAAAGGTACTGATGTGGAAGGTGTTAAGTCAATGAGCACAGCCATTATAAAAGGTGTTTGGGCATCATAATGAAGTTACAGGAACAAGGACAGTCATTATGGAAGGTGTTACATCAACTAGGATGGTCATTATTGGCAAAAAGACAGTGTCAATGTTGGGACCAGCCAGTGATCTTAAGATGAACATGCCAAAAATTCAGGGATATGAAAAACTAAGTTGAGGCACCAAGAATGCTGAGATGGGTTTGAGAAGCTTGGCTCCAAAGCACATTGTGTGGGTGGATGGAAGAAAAAAACCAGATGGTTCTTCCTGAAAGGGAGAGAGATTGTGGGGCAGAGCACTTTCTACGTTCCTTCGTTACAGTAGAAGTTGGCCCTACTGCTAACAGCTATTGCCAAGGGAGAAAAAGGAGGCTTGGAACAAAACCCAAGCTAGAAAATTTGGAGTAATCAAGAATTTAGTCCTCATTAGACTATATTCTGCTTGCTTTTGTAGGTGATCTCTAGTTATAAATCAGATATTGAAGAATTAACTCTGAATTGCTTCTTTCCAGATAGTGGATCACTTAGCAAGTTGTCATTTCAGAGATGGTGGGAGATGCCATTTTAAATTTTTTTAAAAAAATTGTGGGGTTATTGGTAATTAATAACAGAGCTATACTTCCGCTCCAGGGCCAAACTCAGGGTTTTGTTAAGGATGTCCCACAGACCTCAGGCACCAGGAGAATATCTTGTCCTCCTCTTTCTCTTGTCTTGCCTATAGAAGCTCATATTGCAATTCTAATACCTACATCTTTAGCTGTACTTATTACACTGGAAAGTGTCGCAAACCCAAATATGAAAGGCAACATAGGGAAGAGGGTCTTTATTGAATCAGAGGGTGCCAGCTCTACCAAATACTTTGTAATTTAGGTTTTTTTCAAAACATACAAAACAGAACTAGGCCAAGCCCCCCAGGTCATCAATTTGTAGCTCCTGGTTTACATGTTAGAATCCCTTCCAGATGGTGAGTCCTTGGAGAGCAAAGGATAAGGGTGCACAGAGCTAGATGCACAAGGGGCCTCCAATATCTCCAGAATGAACAGAATTTGTTACCAAAATGACCTTGGACTGGGCTAGATCTTTTCAAGACCTTCTAAGAATTCAGGGATGTGAAAAACTAAGCTGAGAAACCAAGAATGCTGAGTTGGGAGTTTTAAGAAGCCTGGCTCCAAAGCACATTGTGTAGGTGGGTGGAAGAAAAAAAGCAGATGGTTCTTCCTGAAAGGGAGAAAGACTGTGGGTTAAAGTACTTTCCTTTTCATGAACCATATTCCTTCCTTACAGTAGAAGTTAGCCCTACTGCTAAGAGTATTGCTAAGGAAGAAAGAGGAGGATGGGAACAAAACTCAGCTAGAAAATTTGGGGCAATGAAGCATTAATTCTCATTCCACTATATTCTACTTTGCTCCTATAGATGATCTCCAGTTATCAATCAAATAATAAATCAAATTTTCTAGGTCTGCTCAGTGCTAGGCCCTAAAAGTAGATAGGGAAAAAACAAAACAAAACAAATCACAGCAAGTTGCTCTTCATGAAAAACTGCTGCAAGTCGGGAAGGCAGTTTTTTGGTCATCAGCTCCTCGATTCCTAGCAACTTAACACTTCTACTCCATCCCTTCTACACAACCAAATTCCTGCAGGAAGTAACTTCAGGCTTTTTTGAAGATGGGGTCTATACTTGAGAAATTTGTTTTAATGCAACAAAAACAGTGAGTACTATATTCATACCTGGCTTTAAATTGTTTTTATTTTTAAAATATTTTAAAGGCAAAACTACCGTGGTAGAAGGCAAATCAGTGGTTGCCAGGGGCTAAGGGGTATGGGTTTATTGCAAAGGAATCTGGAGGAACTTTGCAGGGTGATAGAAATGTTATACCATGCACTTGATAAGACCCATCGAATTATACAATTGATACTGGTAAATTTGATGGTATGTATATTACATCTCAGTAGAGCTGAAAAATACTTTTACATTTAGATAAATTATACATGAAGCACAAAATAAAGTAAAACAAAATGTAAAAAGTCATTCTTTCACCCTTGCATCTAGTTCTGTTCCTATAGGCAACCACTATTACCAGATTTTGTGCACTCTTCCAGAAGTAATCTATGAATATGTAAGTGTGTATTTATATACCATCCCTATTTCATTTTAGTTTGCCAAAAGGTTGCATGTCATACGTACTGTTCTGATTCTTGTGTTTTTCTCTTCATAATGTATCTTGGAGGTTACTCCACATTAGTTTACAGAGAGCTATGTCATTCTTTTAAATAGTTGCCTAACATCTCATTGTTTGGATGTAGCATAATTTACCTAACCTGCTTCTAATGATGAGTATTTGGGTTGTTTCCAATCTTTAGCGACTAAGGCAAGGAGGGGAAGATGCCAGTGGGACATACCTTCCCACCAGCATTCCAGGTTCCTGCCTGGAACTTGAGTTGTATTCCCCATAGAGGCAGAGGCCAGTGAGGCTAGAAGAAGTTATATTGAGGGTTTGGCACCATTCAGGTTGTGGTGAGCTTCTGCAAGACGATCCAAGCATTGTTTACAACTTGAAAAATGTCTTTTAGGCTGGGCATGGTGGCTCACTCCTATAATCCTAGCACTTTGGGAGGCTGAGGTGAGCAGATCACCTGAGGTCAGGAGTTCGAGACCAGCCTGGCCAACATGGTGAAACCCCATCTCTACTAAAAATACAAAAAAAAAAAAAAAAAAAAATCAGCTGGGCATGGTGGCACGTGCCTGTAATCCCAGTTACCCGGGAGGCTGAGGTAGGAGAATTGCCAGAACCTGGGAGGCAGAGGCTGCAGTGAGTCGAGATCGTGTCTCTGCACTCCAGCCTGTGCGACAGAGCGAGAGTGCTTCAAAAAAAAAAAAAAAAGTCATCTATGTTCTACGAAGATAAGAACATGGCATGGCCCTGATAGATGTAGCCCAAGGCTGAGGTGCCTGACAAGACTGTCGGAAACTTCCGAGCCAGTTCCAGAATAATCCTCCATCTCTCAGCAGAGATTAAAGGCCAGAGCCCTGCCAGGTTTCCCTCCATGGAGATCTAGCTCTGGTTTCACAGACTGGCAAACTCCAGCCCAGTCTTGGCTAATAACACCTGGTCATGAAGATAGCTGCAATCTCCAGGAGACCACTTGGGTGTTCTCATTCCCATCTCAAGTGTAATTGAGCATGATACTTAAGTTGTTATAAAACTGGTCCAGTCAGTTCCTTGGCTAACAGGAAATTCATGTGTGTGCAGGCACTGGCTCACAAAATATTTTTTAAAACTTGTTCTAGTGTGTTTTAGAATAACTTCATACAGCTTTTCAATGAGCAGCTTCACTTCTAGGAATTTCTTCCACAGATATCCTTACACATCCCCAAAGTCGACTGCACTGGGATAGTAACCAAAGTACAATGTGTAGGTAGCAAAAGTCTGAACACAATCTTAATGTCTCCCACTGGAGACCTGGTTATACAGACTATGATAGCCTATACTTTTGGCCCAGGCTATCTGCCTGTTGAATATCTAAATGTTCTTCCTGGACCTGACTCAAATAATCAAAGTGTCTTAGTTTGTTTTGTGTTGCTATAAAGGAATACTTAAAGCTGGGTAATTGATAAAGAAAAGAGGTTTGACTGGGTGCAGTGGCTCATGCCTGCAATCCTGGCACTTTGGGAGGCTGAGGCCAAGGCAGGTGGATCACCTGAGGTCAAGAGTTCAAGACCAGCCTGGCCAACGTGGTGAAACCTCATCTCTACTAAAAATACAGAACTTAGCTGGGGGTGGTGGCAGGTGCCTGTAATCCCAGCTACTCAGGAGGTTGAGGCAAGAGAATCGCTTCCTAGGAGGCGGAGGCTGCAGTGAGCTGAGATCGTGGCATTGTACTCTAGCCTGGGCAACAGAATAAAAACTCGATCTCAAAAAAAAAAAAAAAAAAAAGAAGAAAGAAAGAAAGAAAGAAAAGAAAAGAGGTTTATTTAGCTCATGGTTCTGCTGGCTAAAAGGTTCAAGATTGAGCATCTGGTGAGGGCCTCAGGCTGCTTCCACTCATGGCAGAAGGCAAAGCAGAGCTGGTGTGTAGAGATCACATAGCGAGAGAAGAAGCAAGGGCAGGGGGTTCGTGCTGGGCTCTTTTTAACAACCAGCTCTCTAGGGAACTAACAGAGTTAATAACTCACTCACTCCTGAGGGATCCACCCCCATGACCCAACACTTCCCATTTTGCCCCACCTCCAGCACTGGGGATCAAATTTCAACATGAGATTTGGAAGAAACAATCATCCAAACTATAGCACAAAGTCATGACAGTTCTCACTAACTGGGGAATTTGTTCTAGGCCAGACTAGTGCACACATCATTTCATTCAGACCTCCAGCCAGCCTCAGGGTGCTGCTGTCCCTACAGGTTATGCAACTTGCCCAGCGCACCTGGTTAATGAGCGGTGGAGTGAGGATTTGAACCAAGCTTTGACCAACTCCAAAACTTGTTTGAGTGATGCTATCTCCAAAAAGCTGGAAAGGCAACTCTGAGTCCAGTGAGGTCTTTGGCTCCAGTCCTTCCATTTCTCTGCCCTCCTCCCTCCACCAATTTCCAGCTGGGAAGCTGAGCCCTTTGGGATGTACAGTCTGAGGACATGGGAAATGTAGCAGTGAGCAAGAACTCAGAGGCAAAAGAGAGCCTGGTGTTTGTATCCTTGAAGGTGGCCCAGGATGCAACTCCAGCGAGACTTGTCAGCAGGGCAGTTGATGTGAAAATAGCCCATCAACACAGGCTGAACCCTCCTGACACAGTGTCCTTGGGCAGACTCCAGCAGAGCACAGACTTCCAGTATGAGCAGCAGTGTGTAATAACTCGTCCCACTACGTTGTTTGGTTTTTGGTGTGTACCTCTCCACTGTGGCTGGTGGTCACTCTGTGTAGGAGTTGAGTGTCTACCTGTGTCCAAGAGATGCCGTGAGTCCTTCAAACTCAGGGGCTTCATCTTACCACCTCTGCATTCTCTGTGATGTCCCAGAAACTGCTTGCCTGCTCTGAGCTGTTCTCAGGGTTAAACACTGCTTTAGCCAAATGTCCTTGTTTGAGATGACCAGATGTTCCTGCCTTCAGATCAGTAACAGAAGATAAGGCATCTCTTTGGATGCACATGGCATGTGCCTGGATGTACACCATTCTAGCTCAGCTCCCAGCTGGACCACACATTGTCAAGAATTGAAGAAGGCGTCTCATGGCTCCAAGGGTTTTGTGACATGGCAGATGCCAAGGAATTAGGCAGACCCAAAATAAAGACAACAGCCTGACTTCAACTCTGTATAATCTCTGGACTCAGGGAGTTGATAAAACTCATTTCTGGAGACTGTATTTACCCAGGCAAAGGCAGCAGATTGTCACCTTGTGCATTTTTGCATTTGGCACATTTCACGTGGAACCCTTTGGTCTTCTGTCATTGAGGGTAGGATCATTTGACTTCATTTAAAACTTAAAGAAAGCTATGCCATCTGTTCTCAGGGAACAGTTTTAATTTCCTTTTCCAAGTCATTCTCAAATTTATGATTTAAGAATATTCACACCCTGAGGGGAGGCATTTACTGGCCTTGCAGTCCTATTACTGAGCTGGGTTCTGGAGTCATACTCCTGGGGCTGCCAGTTCGGCATCATTACACACCAGCCAGGGAGCACTGGCAAGTCACGTCACCTCTCTGTGCCTACTAATGGGAAGTTAGTAAGAGTACTTGTTTGAGGATGGAGAATTAAATGACATGCAGACCTACTCAAGACCACCTCCCCCATTTACATTCTCTCAGGAGAAAATAGCTTCATTTTTATCGTTGAACACTGTAGGACTTAACGTTTCATCTATCAAAGTTATTTTTGGCTAAGGTCTATTTCAGAAATGTGTATATTTACATCTCTAACCTCAATACATTTTAAACAAAATTATGTGCAGAAAATCTTGACTTATATTCCAAATACACTAGGATCAAGAATGTCAGGATCTGGCTGGGTGTGGTGGTTCACGCCTATAATCCCAGCACTTCGGCAGAGCGAGGTGGGTGGACTGCTTGAGGCTAGGAGTTTGAGGCCAGCCTGGCCAACATGGTGAAACCCCACCACTACTAAAAATACAAAAATTAGCTGTGCCTGGTGGTGCACGTCTGTAATCCCAGCTACTCGGGAGGCTGAGGCATGTAAATCACTTGAACCCAGGAGGTAGGGGTTGCAGTGAGCCAAGATCATGCCACTGCACTCCAGCCTGGGCGACAGAGTGAGACTCCATCTCAAAAAAAAAAAAAAAAAAAAAAAAAAAAAAAAAAAAAGAATGTCAGGATCAAGTGAGGACACCCCAAGTGTCAAAAATGTCAACAAACGGAGGTGCCCTATGTTACTGCACACAAAGCAACTGTTTGCAAACAACCATGTAAATGGTTTGGTAGTCCTCAAATGATGTCTTATGCACTTTATGCTTAACAGGATTGGTTAATTATATACAGGTATCTTTCTGTGTTTCATCATGCCTTCAGAAACTGTTAGAGGTTTCGCATTGCTGTGCAGTGGATTGTTATAATTTTTCCCACACAAAATAATGAGATGTATAGTGCTGCTTAGTGTTTTCATGCAGAATGTCTGGTTTTCAGGAATGGATTACCGATGTTAATCAGAAGATGCTTATGTGTAAAATCCTCAGAGGAGTGGCTGGCACAGCAAATGCTCAATGTGTTGGCTATTACAAGCAGCAGCAGTAGTTAATACTTTTAAGAACTGATGGACCAGATACAAACCCAAGGCTACAAAGAGGTGAGGGAAGGAACTTGGGTCTCCTTACCTGGTTGTCTAGAATGCTGCCAGCTGCCCGGGAGATGATGGGCAAATTACAAGGTTGTGTGAAATGGTTTGAAATAATTTGATTGTGGCATACTTTTCATAATTTAGAATGATAGTTAAGGGGTATAAACTTTTCTTTACTTTCTTTCTTTTTTTTTTTTTTGAGACAAAGTCTTGTTCTGTCGCTCAGGCTGGAGTGCAGTGGCATGATCTAGGCCTATTGCAACCTCTGCCCCTTGGGTTCAAGCGATTCTCAAGCCTCAACATCCTGTGTAGCTGGGATTACAGGTGTGTACCACCATGTCTGGCTAATTTTTGTATTTTTTAGTACAGACAGTGTTTTGCCATGTTGGCCGGGCTCGTCTTGAACTCCTAACCTCAGGTGATCTTCCCCCCTCAGCATCCCAAAGTGTTGGGATTACAGGCGTGAGCCACCGCACCCGGCCGGGTATAAACTTTTCTTAACCACCAAGGCAGAGAACCCTAACAACCGGTCCCCCACATCAGTGGTCTTATTATCTCCCACTGTCTTACCCACCCTGACCTCAATCAGGGGTCTCTCTGACCAGCAAACTTCTCTCCCTACCCACTTCCCACCTCACCCCATCCCATCCAAACCCAGGTCAGCACTGCTAGGCAAAAACGCAGGTGAGGCTTGTGCTATAAGCCAAGGGACCCAGTTCCGTTTTCTTTTGGCAAAAAAGCACTGGTGAGCCATTAGTACCATCCAGCTAGGGTGGTGTTTCTAAGACTCTTGAGTCTCTACCAACACTGTCCAGATCCTATTTGGCAAATTGGAGGGAGGAAAATACTTCTTCCATAGATGCTGGTGAAACAACAGTGAGCCTGGGAGAATGTGAGAAACAGGCACTAACAAACTGACGGCTGGAAAGTACACCAGGACAGGCTCTCCACAGGAGACACGGAAATACGCATCCAAAGCCCTAAGAGCCGCTCTACTCTTCATCCTAGCAACTCTGCTTTCAGAACAGGGAAATACGCATCTAAAGCCCTAAGAGCCTCTCTTCATCCCAGCAACTCTGCTTCCAGAACACGGAAATACGCTTCCAAAGCCCTAAGAACCTCTCTACTCTTCATCCCAGCAACTCTGCTTCCAGAATACGGAAATACACGTCCAAAGCCCTAAGAGCCTCTACTCTTCATACCAGCAACTCTACTTCCAGAACTGTAGCTGGACAAAATAGCTAAGAATGTGCAGAACATGGGCGTGGTGGCTCACGCCTGTAATCCCAGCACTTTGGGAGGCTGAGGCGGACAGATTACCCGAGGTCAGGAGTTCAAGACCAGCCTGACTAACATGGTGAAACCCCGTTTCTACTAAAAATACAAAAAATTAGCCAGGTGTGGTGGTGTGTGCCTGTAATCCCAGCTACCTGGGAGGCTGAGGCAGGAGAATCACTTGAACCTGGGAGATGGAGGTTGCAGTGAGCCAAAATTGCACCATTGCACTCCAGCTTGGGCAACAAGAGTGAAACTCTGTCTCAAAAATTTAAAAAAAGAGTGTGCAGAACAACACAGCCAGAGAACATGTTCTCAGATACATCAAAATGGGATAATCCAGTTCATACTGTTTTATAACCTCAGCAACATGAGGATAATGGTTCATACTTTCATGTCATTTTCTAGTCTGCGCTATGTAATTTCAAGTGCCTTTTCCCTGAATAGACCTATTAAAATTGATACAAGCAGCTGACTATTGTTGGACATGTTCTATTTTTAATAAGAAAAACTGGAAGCAACCTAAATGTCCAACAACTGGGGACTGGTTAAAGCCATACAATGGGATGATCCCATGTTTGGTTTGCGCACATGAGCGTGCGTGCATACACGGGAAGAAGACTGCATCAAAGTGAATAAGGCAGCTTGCTTATAGATAATTTTTTTCATTTTGGTTATATTTATTGCCACTTTTTCTACAATAACTATATGCAACTTAAAACATCTTAATTATTAATTTCCTTCCCCCACATTGATAGTTAGGGAGAACGCCCAGAAGAGTGTGTGTGTGCACATGCAAGGCATGCAACCATCACAGATGAAATGGCAGCATCTGAGGTGAGCCCTCGGGCTAGCAGGTCTGACTCCAAGTCATGCAAATCTGTGGGGATGTGAGGGAGGAGCTGGGGGAGACTCATCAGCCCTGCCAGTTACACATTCCAGACAACAGCCAGTAGCTCCTCATTTGAATCGGAAACAGAATGAACACCCACACTCACCCAGGGAGTGTGTACACATCCTTTGATCTGTCTGCTCGTATTTTTGGCAAGAGACAATGGTGGCAAGATTGAGGTCACTGACCCAGACTCTGGTATCTGAGTGGTTCTTAGAAAGCAACCACATGGAGGTTTTCAAAAGGCTATGATCCCAATGGAACCAGTGTTTCACTCTTGGAAACGGGGGAGTTGGTGGGGATACCAAAGTCACACAAACGCACGGCACCAAGACACACACTTTCCTTTACTCTTCATCTCTGTAGTGACACCAAGTTCATTTTTACTCTGCTGAATCTTTCTTTGTTAAGAGACTTCACAGATTTATAAAACAAATCCACTGTGCTGGGGCTCTGGCTTTCTGCATCCTTTCAGGACAGTCTCCAGGAATTTCTCAAAGGCCTTTGCCAGTTAGATCCTCAAGACTATATAGGCAACTGCTCCAACCACAAAAGCTCTCAGTTCAGCCTGATGTAGCCTCAAAGGGCCAGTTCCTGAGACCATAGGGAGGAACTTAAGAAAGCGAAAGGGAAAGTTCCTAGGCTTCTACGTATTTATACATTGAACCATGAGACAGGGCTCAGCCAGTCAAGGACTTCCTGGAAGGGACTCCATTGGAGCTACTCGACCAAAATGGCAGCTACCCCAGATCACAGGAAGAAATGAGACCAGAAACAGAGGCTCTCATTATTAGCAATACGTTGATTTACACCCTATTCTTACTGGAGGAGTTCCCCCACTGTTATCACAGAAAGCCAAAAACATCTCAAACAATTCTCAGAGTTTTGATACAGTTCCAAGATTGGTAGGCACACATTTTTCTCAGCACACATTTACACATATTTTCACTTCCTTTTTATTCTTAAATTAATTCTTTTTCTTCAAAGGGAATCTTGAAAATTCAGTCCTAAGAAATTATAGTAAATAGTCATCAGCCGGGCACAGTGGCTCACATCTGTAATCCCAGCACTTTGGGAGACCCAAGTGTGAGGATCACTTGAGCTCAGGAGTTCGAGACCAGCCTGGGCAAAATAGTGAAACCCTATCTCTACTTTAATATATATAATTTATATATACATATATATATAAATCCATGCCATGGTTTAAATGAAGTTTTAAATTTTCTATCTACTATGCAGCGATATGTCGCCTGATGTTGGAGAATGAACCAGGAAGTATTCCTGGAGCTTATATTGATATTTTACAAGCTCCTGTCTTGTATTTGTAATGATGGTAGTCACTGGGACGCCCAAATTCAACTTCACTTGCGTCCTTTTATTCCTTAATCTAATTTACACCTGCCAAACACAAACCCACCTTAGATGCAGCATGGGGAATCAAACCCACACGACTTCCTGGAGAGCTCTATTTAAAAAACACAAAACCTGTACTAATCTCGCGAAACCTGTACTAGCCTCACATCAAGTTCTTACATGAAGAAACCAAGTTATTTACTATGTTCTAATACATCTAGGGCCCACAGGGCATTTCCTGGCTGGCACAGGTCGCTGGGACGTGGCGGTCCCTTCCCCCAACCGAAACAACTCGAAATTCACACACATCCCCGGAATAACAGCCTCCTGCCGTCAAAGTCCACTGCCAAGAAGTGCGAGGGGCGCGGGAATGTCCAGTTTCTGCGGCGGCGCAGATGCCTGGCGGCTTTCTCTGGGACCCCGAAAAGAAATCCGGGCGCTTTCATTTTTGCACTAATTTCATTTTTGCTCTTCAACTTTAGGAGAGGGGGGATGCAGCGTGCGGACGGGAAAAAGGGGATCTGGTGGGAAATGCCGACATGAAAGCACTTTTCTTGCACCTTCTCTCCGGACTAGGCGAGGAGGTAGAGGGCGAGCCTGGAGAGGAAAGATCTCTTCCCACACCCTGCCTGGGTGTCTTCAAGAATCCCGGCAAAGATCCCGGGACCCACGGCGCGCCACCTTGGACATGTCGCCTGGGATCGGCTACGGGGCGCTCCTTTTCCCGCCTTCTAGGCCAGCACCGGGCTCATCTTCCCGGACCGGGAGGCTCCCGGACTGGGGATACTCTCACGTGCCGAGGGCAAGGTTGACTCCAGGAGGGCAAGGCCCACGCACCCGACGCGGCGCGCGCAGGAACCGGACAGTCAGGGGGACCCAGAGCTACAGGCGCATTTTGATTATGCCGCCCCCGCCCTCCCTCTGCAGCCTCCTCAGGCTCTGCAAGGCTTCGCACCCTACGTCCCTCGGCCGCATCTCCGCCCAGCGTAGGCTGGCTGGCTAGCTCACCACTCCGCGCCACTCGCCTCCAAAACCCGGCACTCACCTGCCCCGCGCGGCAGGCGCGCCGCACCCAGCAGCAGAACCCCTAGCAGTGCGATAGTGACCCCGCAGTTCAGACCCGCCATGACTTCGGGACGCCTCGGCCTCGGTGGGGAAAACGACGGTGGGGAGCGGCGGCCGCAGGCGCCCAAGCCCGGCGCAGCTGCGCTCCGCCCTGGCTCGCTCACCTGCGCGCGGGCGGACCGGCCCGAGCCCCGCCCTGCGCAGCAGGAGAGCGAGCTGACCCGATGCGTCCCTCCTCTCTCTCCTCCTCTTCCTGCGTCAGCGACCGCCTCTCCCGCCCAGGGTGCAGGGCTCCCGGCACCGGGTTGCTGGGTCCCTACTAGTAACCATTGCGGCTTTGGGGCAGACTTGTCCCCACCTTTCCGGGCTTAGTCCTCCTTCTCAAGTCTGAGAACGATCAGGTCTTTTTGTCCAGAGTCGCGAAGGTCGCCCATAGAGGAAGCCAGTCTACCTTCCCTTTTCTGTCCGGGAGACAAAGGTCATTATGCGCCTCGTTTTGGAGGAGAATCCTATTTGTAGGCTACCCAAGCCCTGGATCCTCTGCTACCTGACTTGGGGCAGAGGTCTATTGGACTTAAAAGCCGGTAATGGTACAGCTAGTGTTTGCAGGACGGTGAGCCTGTAGCCTACTCCACACACATCACCTGCAGTATTTCCAGACACACAACGTGCCTAAGGTCCCCAGGGTAGCTAGTAAATTGGAGGCAGATGCACCACTTTGTTGAATTGTGAGTAGAGTCATAGGTATGCTTTCCCTGAGCTGTGGATGGAATAGTATATGCCCTTCTCGAGTTGTATTATAAATGGAGTAGTGTGTGCAGTGTGGGCGTGAAGCATTCACGTCAAACGTTGGGCTGGAAAATGAATGAAAAATGAATGGCGCTGGACTCCTTTTCCAAATCCTCCCAGCCACAGGTGTGCCACCTGCCTGTCTTCAGAGGCCCTGTGGGTTCTCCTTCCACCCTGAGGCCATACACCAAGTCTAGGCCACGGGGAGAGATTGCCTATGGTTCAGGAGTTCTTAGCTAGCAGACCTGAGTTCTGCCAAAATGACTCCCTGGGACTATTTGTGTTCATGGGTAGCCAGAAGCTGGGCCAGAGTAACCCAGAGCAACCTGGGAGGCTTGGGACAGGAACCAAAGCACCTGCGACAGCATCAGTTTACAGTCCAGTCCCAACTTCTGCTTAATTCTTGGGGAGGCTGAGCCTGTCCAGGCTGCCCCAATCCTTCTTGTGGACAGGGGTGGGAAATCATCTCCTAGGAGCGTCACACCTTCCTTCTCCGTGTCCTTAATCATGAGAATAGAGGTAGCTCTGCCCTCTGGGAGCCCCAGTCCATCAAGGGAGGCAGAACTTGGGACATGACCCTGCTCACACCCCCACCTCTGGGAGGGCCTGTAGTGTCAGCTAAAGGGGACCTGAGATTTAATCTTCTAGTCCACTTCTGTCCTTGTGCAGACAGATGGGAAAACTGAGAACTACAGGGAAGGGAGAGGATGAGAAACGAAGGGAGGCTCTCGGTTCTCCCCCACTGAATCGAGGACAAATTCATCAAGAGAAAGAAATCTTGACAAAAGTCTAAACACTCTTTAAAAATATTTATGCTGACCAGGAGGGTAAAGCAGATTTGTCTTTTCTCCTAATTCTAAGCAGGTATATACATATCCCAGCATCTTTTCCTAGCATCCATAACACCATTGTTTCCCACATAGAGTAACACCCACAACACTACTAGAATGGCAGTGTATTGAATGCAAAATATCAGAAATATTGCTTGACAAGTTAAGCCTAAGGAGCAAGTTATTTCATTACTATTGCATCTCTCCAAAGTTTGCTTAGCTGTCTTTCTTGGGATAGTTGACACCAGCTTTCTAAAAATGGAATGAGGGTCACTAATTCCCAAATATGAAGTGTTAGTGATGGTTCCAGAAAGTAGCAGCAACAAGAAAGAAGAAAAACAGGGAGGCACTTCAGCATCCTTTGCATGACAACCCAACTATATAATTGAAGTAAAGATGTCCTGACATACTGTCCTGGTCCTCCAAATGGAGTGTGAACAAAGCATTGCCAAGGATGGACATGTTTTGTCTTTACAAACATGGCTGAATGGAAGGAGTAAATTTTAAAAGGTTATTTCTGAACTGGAAAGCAGTGTAGGTGACTATAATCTAGTGCTAGAGAAAAATGCCAGATTGAAAGGTAAATTTTCAGCTGGGTCCAGTAGCTTATGCCTGTAATCCCAGCACTTTGGGAGGCCAAGGTGGGTGGATAACTTGAGGTCAGGAGTTGGAGACCAGCCTGGCCAACATGGTGAAACCGCATCTCTACTAAAAATACAAAAATTAGCCGGGTGTCGTGGTGGGCTCCTGTAGTCCCAGCTACTCAGGAGACTGAGACAGGAGAATTGCTTGAATCTGGGAGGCAGAGGTTGCAGAGAGCTGAGATTGCACTATTCCACTCCAGCCTGGGCAACAGAGTAAGACTCTCTCTCAAAAAAAAAAAGAAGGTAAGATGGTGAGTCTTAAAACAGACTGTTCCATCTAATTTTGACCTCTTCTGAAACCCTGCAAAGGCTATAAAACAGGGATTAAAAAAAAATTACATAAGCCCACAAAGGTGAGAAGAACAGAGAGAAGACAACAGCAAAATCACCCTGGAAGCTAGACAGCAGTTGGACTAGTGGTAGCTGCCTTAGAAGCCTGGAGATGGCAGAACCCTAAGCCAGTAGTGGGGAAACTGAGAAATAACACGATTAATACAGAAATCCTCAAAAAAGATCCTCAGGAAATGGCAGCACAAGGTATTCTGGAACTGGAGGGTAAAAGGAGTTAAAACAAGAAAGGCTGGGAGAAAGCTGTTTGAGAAGTACTGTAGTTAGATCCCGGAATCCATCCACCATTACCCCTGTCTGGGCAACAGTCCCTCATGCATCCAGCTTCCAGTGTTGTTCTTGAGAAATCCAAAACCATTCTCATTTTTGTTATTTTCTGTGAGACCCTTTTCTTGCCTATAAAGCTGTAGAATCTTCTTTTTGGTCATTGGTTGCTGAAATTTCACCATAATGTGCCTTGATATGAGTCTGTCTGTATTATCCATCTTTAGATCTTGACAAGTTAGAGGGTTGGTAAGTTTAACAACATTAGTGTTGTCTTTTGGAGAGATTAAAACCTAGAGATGTGGGCTGAGGGATGCCAGGCATAGCTGAAGGTATAGGAAACATTGTAAAAGTAGGTAAATAAAGGGAAGATATGCATTCTGAATGCTGAGATACCCAGCTGTCTGGCCCCACCTGCCTCCGAGGATGAGACAAAAGGGCTTTGTTATCCATGCTGGGGATGGAAAAAGTCTTCTTCTGGGGAGTCTGACCAGCACAGGAGGAAAGACCCAAACATATGGACATTTGACCCTCATAAACAGGCCAACCAGCTTCCTACCATGAAGCTTTCAATTGATTAAGCCCCACCAACTTAGCTTTTTAATATCTCATTTTAATTTTAATTTCTATTTATTTATTTTTTTGAGATGGAGTCTCGCTCTGTCATCCAGACTGAAGTGCAATGGCGCGATCTCGGCTCACTGCAAACTCCACCTCCTGGGTTCAAGTGATTATCCTGCCTCAGCCTCCCAAGTAGCTGGGACTACGGGTACACACCACCACGCCTGGCTAAGTTTTGTATTTTTAGTAGAGACGGGGTTTCACCATATTGGCCAGGCTGTTCTTGAACTCCTGACCTCATGTGATCCACCCATCTCAGCTTCCCATAGTGCTGGGATTACAGGCGTGAGCCACTGCGCCTGGCCAATATCTCACTTTTAAACATGAGCAATCAGGATTTCAGGATGTCTGAGGAGATCTTCTAACATAATAGAGTCAAAGCCAACCAAGTAACCAAACTGAAAAAAAAAAAAAGAAAAAGAAAGAAGCAATCTGAAAGAGACTATACAAAGAGAAGAAAATAAAAGGAAGCAAAACAAAACAATTACTAACTCTTAGAGTGATGTAGGCAACTATAATTTGGTGCCAGACAACATTCTCTTTATGAAGCAGGAACAGCATGTTATAAAAAACAAAACAAGGCCGGGTGTGGTGGCTCATGCCTGTATTCCCAGCACTTTGGGAGGCCGAGGTGGGTGGATCATCTGAGGTTGGAAGTTCGAGACCAGCCTGACCAACATGGAGAAACCCTGTCTCTACTAAAAACACAAAGAATTAGCTGGCGTGGTGGCGCATGCCTGTAATCCCAGTTACTTGGGAGGCTGAGGCAGGAGAATCTCTAGAACCCAGGAGGCGGAGGTTGTGATGAGCCAGGATCGCTCCATTGCACTCCAGCCTGGGCAACAAGAGCGAAACTCTGTCTCAAAAACAAAACAAAACAAAACAAAACAAACAAACAAAAACCAATTCAGGGAACTACAAAAGAATTCTTGGAAATGAAAAAAGTGATTGTAGATAAAAATAATAATAATAAATAAATAGAAGAGTTAGAAGTGTTCCCAGAAAGTAAAGCAAAAAGACAAAAGAGATAAAAAGTAGAGGGAAAAGTAAAGAAAATTTGCGATCCAGTTCAGAAGATCCAATATCTGAAAAATATGTTTCCTAGAAAGAGAGAGCAGATGAAACAGAGGAAGCGACATCATCAATAATGTAATTCAAGAAATTCTCCAGGCCTGAATGACATGAGTTTCCAGATTAAAAGACTCATGGAGTGTCCTGCACAATGGATAATATAGGCAGACTCACGTCAAGGCACATCATGGTGAAATATCAGAAACCAATAACAAAAAGAAGATTCTAGGCTGGGCGTGGTGGCTCACGCCTGGGTAATCCCAACTACTCATGAGGCTGAGACACAAGAATCACTTGAACTTGGGGGGCGGAGGTTGCACTGAGCCAAGATTGCACCACTGTACTCCAGCCTGGGTGATGGAGTGAGACTCTGTCTCAAAAAACAAACAACAAAAAAGAAGATTCTGTAGCTTCCAGAGGCAAGAAAAGGGTCTCACAGAAAAGAACAAAAATCAAAGTGGTTTTGGATTTCTCGAGAACAACATTGGAATCTGGAAAACAATGAAACAATACCTTCAAAATTCTGAAGAAAGATAACTTCCAAATTAGAATTCTATACCCAGCCAAACAATCAATTAAACAATATGGTAGAAAAAGGACACTTTTAAACGTTCAAGATCTTAAAAAACCTCCAAACCTCCTACATACCTCTTCTCAAGAATATACTGGAAGATGTGTTCCATTAAAACAAAAAATGCCTGCAACACAGGGAGGAGTGGATACAGGTTTTTTGGGGGTAAACATAATCACCTTAAGAAAAATAATACAAAATTGCAAATAGAAAATCAAGTGCGGGGCCAGGCATGGTGGCTCACACCTGTATTCCCAGCACTTTGGGAGGCCGGGATGGGTAGATCACCTGAGGTCAGGAGTTCAAGACAAGCCTGGCCAACATGGCGAAACCCTGTCTCTACTAAAACTACAAAAATTAGCCAGGCATGGTGGCGCATCCCTGTAATCCTAGCTACTTGGGAGGCTGAGGCAGGAAAATGGTTTGAACCTGGGAGGCAGAGGTTGCAGTGAGCTGATATGGCACCACTACTGCACTCCAGCCTGGGTGACAGGGCAAGACTCCTGTCTAAAAAAAAAAAAAAAAAAAAAAAAAAGAGAGAGAGAAAAGAAAAGAAAATCAGGTGTGAAAAATGATTATTGTGTTTAGACTGAGGAAAGAAATCTCAATGAATTACAAATGGAAAAATATCACAAATGTTCCAAAATCCAGAAAAATTAACACAGTATTTTTACTGTTAATTGCCTGGTAAAACTCTAAGTCATTCTCCAGGTCATTTTGCCAGATGCATCAGATAAGATGCAACTGATATGTTGAGATGCATAAGACATGTGAATTCACACGCAGAAATACTCACTGTCCACAGAACCATTATAGTTTTGTGCCCAATAAATACAGAAATTCGTATAAATTCCATTTGTGTGATTCCTATTAACTATAAAGATCAAAATAGCATAGTGCATTCAAAATAATACTGCTGATTACCAATTTGTTTCTTACAGAAAAAAATGTCCATCATTTTTGATAAGCCATGATGAGTTGCATGTTCTGCTTAAAATTTTAGCTTTGATAATTGGAAAAGTTTTCCACAGACTAGCTTCTTCTGGATCTACACATTTCACTTTATTCCTCCTCCTCCACTATGCACATACTCTGGGTGTTGGACACTGTACCACAGGTTCATAATGTAATACCACCTCTGGCCTTGCTCCTTCTAGTCACCTCACCTTGTGAGTCAGCCCAGTGGTTGGGAGGAGTATTCCTAGAAGCCATTACTACAATGTGAGAACAAGCAATGGCTTAACTACACATAAGTGTGACCGTGAATCAAGTAAA
The DNA here is from genome assembly GCF_000951035.1 of Colobus angolensis palliatus. Classification (NCBI taxonomy): domain Eukaryota; kingdom Metazoa; phylum Chordata; class Mammalia; order Primates; family Cercopithecidae; genus Colobus; species Colobus angolensis. The sequence goes on from NW_012116755.1 coordinate 1,577,130, forward strand.
TATATCCCACTAAACCCTAATTATAATAAATGTATGTCTGAGTTAACATCCCTTTAGCCAGATCCCAAAATGCCCACAGCCACTCAATGCTACATTGTATAAGGGGGAGTTTGATGGAGAGAAAGTGGAGGGAGGGCTTTTTTTGCAGTCAAAATACGTGCCTTTGCAAATTTGACAAAGACCTATGACCAGGGAAGCACATTGGAGATTTAACTTCTTGGTGTATTTGCCTCTAGATATATGAAGTACAGATACAGCCCAAGGGAGAGTCAAAGAACTCCCAGGGTGATATGCTGCAGACTTAGAGAGCCCAGCATCCAGACTGAGGCAAGCCATAAACATATGGCCAACTATGCAGGGCCCGGAATTCCATAGCCACCCTTCTGTCCCAGGTGAACAGATGGGCGGAGTTAAATCAAATGGAGCCATTGCTTTTAGTAATGAGATTCTTAAATAATAATCGTGCTTGGTCAAGACCACCCCCCGGCCCCCTACACAAGCCTGTGCTCTGCAAATACCCTTGAGCCACATACACCTGAACAAGCACAGAGAAGGAGCCTGCACCAGCCCTGGATACCTACCTGGCTTTTTACATGAGAGAAGAATAAACATCTCTTTTTTCAGTTTCCGGTCACTTGTACCTGAACCTCATCCTAAGGCAGGCATAGGAGATTTTTCTGGTGCTGTGGAAAATGTAAGGGAGAGCAAACCCATGTGATTCACTGCAGATACAGGACCTGACCTAAATGGGTAAGATGGAATGGCTCCACGACTGTCAGTGCGCATTCTGCAGTCAGATGTCCTGGATTCAAACACTGTCTCTTGCCAGGTGCGGTGGCTCATGCCTGTAATCCTAGCGATTTGGGAGACTGAGGCAAGCCTGGCCAACATGGTGAAACTCCCTCTCTACTAAAAATACAAAAATTAGCCAGGCATGATGGTACGGTCCTGTAGTCCCAGCTACTCAGGAGGATGAGGCCGGAGAATCACTTGAACCCAGGAGGTGGAGGTTGCGGTGAGCTGAGATTGCACCACTGCACTCCAGTCTGGGTGACAGAGCAAGACTCCATCTCAAACAAAAACAAATACAAATACTGCCTCTGCAACTTTACTGGCTTATGCCAACTCCTTTCACCTATATGTGCCTCAGTTTCCTCATCCATGAACTGGGTCCATGAATAGGGTGTTGTAAAGATTAATGAGGTGTTATATATATGTAACACATTTAGCACAGTGCTTGGCACATAGTAAATGCACAGTAAAGTTAGCTGAGATTGCCTGTGTCGTGAGCAAAGGATGAAAGGAGTGGGTATCAGCTTAGTGGGGAGGGAAGCTATGGAAGTGGAGTGCAGAGTTCTGGAAAGAGAAGGCTACAGACAAATTTCTTCACAGTCTCATTCAAATCTGAAAGTGTCAGCTCCTCAAGGCAGGAAACTGTGTCTGTTTTACTCATCTTTATATTTCTGGAGCTGAAGATAGGGATTGAGTAAATGCTTAACAAATAGTTGGGGAATGAATGAACTCATTAGCCAAGGATGTGTGGATTACCCCACCAGTTGGGCCACTGAGCCCAGGGAGTTCTTTGAAACTTGTGACCCTGGAAAGATGAATGTACAGTTCATTTTAAAAAGGGGGTAGGGGCCCTGGTAGAATGAGGTCACTGTGGCCATGTTGGGTATCTAGCAGCCTCCCTGGCCTTGTAGGATGGGCCAGAGTCTGGTGGGCCAGGATTTTATCCAGTTTGAACAGAGGGTGGAAGGAACATCTGTCTGAATCAGGTAACTTCTTGGAAACTGCTTTCCGGTGATTAAGCAAATTAATAAAGTTGAAGTTCTTTCAGTGCACAAATAGCTCTTAGTGTCACTGTCAATGTCAACTACTGTTTGAGGGAGAAAACTTCCCATTCACAGTTTGAGCAGAGCTTCTTTGTGAGCCTCGAAAGAGAAGAGTTTGCCATTGTCTCAGAATGAGATAGAAGTTCCTTGGGAATGACTGACTTTGCCAAGTAATTTGCCCAACGGTAACCACAAGGTATAATTTCAGTCTTAGGATGAGTAAGACAAATAAGAACAATCCTTGCAGAGCAGCTAGTCATGCTGCCGTAGATAGGGTCTGAATGAACTCAGTTCTGCATGACTCAGGAACTCGGCAGCAGGCAGCTGAGCACCTTCTGAGGTCACCCCAAAGCAACCAGAGGCCTGGGATCCATGCACCATCACCTCCCCAAACTATACCATCTAAGAGGTCAAGCTGGAATGCCCAGGGGCAAAAAGAGAGGAAGAGTGTAGCTGTGTACTCCTTTCTTAAGCTTGTGCAACCAGCTCTCAGTAAGTCACTTGCCCACAGGGTAGAGAGAGCCATACCCTGCCCATCCCTGGAGTCTGCACCACCCTCGGATATGATCCATCCCCATGTCAGGCCTCTGCTTGCCAGTCTTGCTTGTTTCTTTTCTGTGTGTTTCCTTGAAATTTGGGAGGAACACAGCTTTAGTAGCAATCTCAGGGATTTTCCTCCCCCTGGAGAGGGAATTGAGTCATATCATTGTTGAGCAGGAGAACTTGGAGCTCATTTGGTTGACTCCTCCCTGATCGATGCAGGCCTGGGAAGGGTGACACAGTTGAGTCAAATAGAAGGTGACCTTCAGAGCAGAAGCCAGGTGTCCATCCAATAGTTCATGAGCTTTCCTTTCTGAAAAATCTTGGTTCCTGGCTGAATGCTCTGGCTCATGCCTATAATCCTAGCACTTTGGGAGGCTGAGGCAGAAGGAGAGCTTAGTGTTGGGAATTTGAGACCAGCCTGGGCAACATAGTGAGATCCTGTCTTTACAAATAAATTTTAAAAATTCACCAGGTGTGTGCCTAGTCCCCTTTTTAAAACTTGTGGTAGAATACATATATAACATAACATTTGGCATTTTAACCATTTTTAAGTGTGCAGTTTAGTGGCATTAGTACATTCACATTGTCTTGCAGCTGTCACCACCCTCCATCTCCAGAGCTTTTCCTTCTTCCTGAACGGAAACTTTGTACCCATTAAACTATAACTCCCCTTCCCTGCTTCCCTCCAGCCCCTGTCATCCACCACTCTACTTTCTGTCTCTGTGAATTTGCCTATGCTAGGTACCTCATGTAAATGGAATTGTATATTATTTGTCCATTTGAGACTGGCCTACTTCACTTAGCGTAAGGTCCTTCAGATTCTTCCATGTTGTCGCATGTCACAATTTCCTTCCTTCCTAAAGCTGAATAATATTCCATTGTATAGATACACATACACAACACAATTTGTTTATCCATTTATCTGTCAATGGACACTTGGATTGTTTCCACCCTTTGACTGTTGTGAGTAATGCTGCTCTGAACCATAGTTGTACAAATATCTCTTCAAGATGCTGTTTTCAGTTCTTTTGTGTATATACCCAGAGTAGAATTGCTGGATCATATAATAATTCCATGTTTAATGTTTTGAGGAATCCCATATATACTCTTTTTAACAAGCATAATACAATGCCATTGTCACTCCTACAAATAAATGAATCATGACTCCTTAATCGCATTTAATATCCAGTCACTGTCAGGTTTCAGATTGTCTTATCAATGTTATTTTAAAAATAGTTTAGGCCAGGCATGGTGGCTTATGCCTGTAATGCCAGCACTTTGGGAGGCTGGGGCGGGAGGATTGCTTGAACTGAGGAGTTCAAGACCAACCTAGGAGACATGGTAAACCCCGTCTCTACTAAAAATACAAAAAGTAGGCAGGGGTGGTAGTGTGTGCCTGTGGTCCCAGCTACTAGGGAAGCTAAGGTGGGAGGATCGCTTGGGCTTGGGAACCTGGGAGGTGGAGGCTGTAGTGAGCTGAGAACGCACCACTGCTCTCCAGCCTGGGTGATAGAGCAAGACTCTGTCTCAAAAGATAGATAGATAGATAGATAGATAGATAGATAGATAGATAGATAGATAGATAAAGTTTCATTGAATCAGGATCCAAATAGAGTTCCTATATTACAATTGGTTGGTGTGTATTTCTAAAAAATAAACTTAATTTTGGAATCATATTTACAGAAAAACTGCAAAGGTACTACAGAGAACGCTCATGCACTCGTTCTAATGTCAATATCTTGCATATTACTGTATATTTGTCAAAACTAAAAAAAATAATATCAGCACTTTACTATGAGCAAACTGCAGACTTTATTCAAATTTTACTCCTTTTTCTATGAATGTCCTCTTTCTGTTTCAAGATCCCATCCAGGACCCCATACTGCATTTAGTTATTGTGTCTCAGACTCTTCCCATTGGTGACAGGTCCTCAGGTTTTGTTTTTCACGATTGTGAAAATTTTGAAGAGTAGTGGTCAGGTATTTTGCAGAATTTTCCCTCAATTTGGGTTTGTCCAATGTTTTTGTAATGATTAGCTGAGATTAAGACACTTTGGCAAGGCCGGGCATGGTGGCTCACACTTGTAATCCCAGCACTTTGGGAGGCTGAGGTGGGTGGATCGCTTGAGGTCAGGAGTTTGAGACCAGCCTGGCCAACATGGCAAAATCCTATCTCTACTAAAAATACAAAAATTAGCCAGGTGTGGTGGCGCATGCCT
>NW_012116755.1:1585430-1589806 GCF_000951035.1 Colobus angolensis palliatus
ATCCACCCGTCTTGGCCTCCCAAAGTGCTGGGATTACAGGCTTGAGCCACCGCGCCCGGCCGATTTTTTTTTTCACATGGAAGTTTTTAGTTTATTAATCTTCTTGTGAAAAACCCACAACGGCCACAGATAACATCATTGCAGCACCTTTACTCCTTCGGCTTTTTGCCAGCACCAACATTGGCCTTTGCAGTCCCCCTACTTTTTTCATTCTGTTCTTGCGTTCCTTTCATTGCTTTCTTGAGGTCTTTTTCTTCTCATACAGGCCATGTCTTGCAAGTCTATGTTTGGGTTCATTTTTCTTTGCATAATCCAGGGAATCGTAAATCATGCCAAAGCCAGTTATCTTGCCACCACCAAAATGAGTTCTGAATCCAAATACAAAGATGACGTCCATTGTGGTCTTATACATTTTGGCTAGTTTTCCCCAAATTTCTGTCTTAGGTACTGTCACCTTCCCGGGGTGAATGACATCAATGACCATTTGTTTCCTCTGAAGTTGTCGGTTGGTCATGAACTTGCCAGTGCGGATAGTTACCGTGTCGTTCATGATGGCGGTCTATCCTCAGACAGCCAGGGAAGAAAAAAGCTGATGATACTTTAAATGGTAATGAAGCTCCATAGCTGTAGAACCAACCATGCACATACTTCAGTTGAAGGTGATGCCAATATGAATAGTTATGGCCAAAGGTCGGCATGCACTGTCATAACAACCATGTCAGAGATGCCCGGCTGTGAAAGGCTGCCCAATTTCAGATGTGTTACAAGTTTTTAAGCCGGACATGGTGGCTCACACCTGTAATCCCAGCACTTTGGGAGGCCAAGTGAGCGGATCACTTGAGGCCAGGAGTTCAAGACCAGCCTGGCCAACATGGTGAATCCCCATCTCTACTAAAAATACAAAAAATTTAGCCTGATGTAGTGGCGGTCACCTGTAATCCCAGCTACTCAGGAGGCTGAGGCAAGAGAATCACTTGAACCTGGGAGGCAGATCTTGCAGTGAGCCAAGATCATGCTACTGCACTCCAGCCTGGGCAACAGAGAGAGACTCCACCTCAAAAAAAAGTTTTTAAAATGTGCATCTTAGAATTAATGAAATACAGGTTTCTGGTTATGTGGGTGATGAGAACCCCATTTTACTTATCTGGGTGACCTTCCCACAGCATGTAGCTCAGTGCTTACATGGGATTTCAAAAATATTTGTTTTCGGATTGAAGCCAACAGTTAATCAATATATATATTTATTGAGCATTTACCAGGAACAAGATCTACTTGAAATGCATATCTGAAAACCCAAACCAATCTCTTTTTCTTAAAATAGTAATTTGATTCTCCTCATCCTTATTATATTTCTGTAGCTGTTCTTAGCCAAACTTAAATCTACTGCTATGTCAGTGGGCTTTTTGTTTCTTTTCCGCTTGAGTAATAAAAGCACCCAACTGGCCATCTTAGATTTTGGAGAGTTGCGCTCCCTCTCCTTGAGGGTGGAGTTTGAGCTTCTCTTTGAATCAGCCTCCTGTGTTTTTCTCCATCTCTTCTTGCCTTCCTGCCAGTGTCCTCGCTTTTGTTCCCACCAAAGGTCCACCTTCTGAGGTCTTTCTTGCAATGTGTGCTTAGTGTTTCTCTCTTCAGATTTAAACACTCCCAGGTTTTGGGCTCAGTCCCCTGTATGCACCCCTGTTTCTTAAATCAGTTTCTTCCCAGCTGATTCTACAGAACACGTTCTTTCTGGGATGCTCTGGTAGAAAGACGTCTGTGGAAATGCAGCAGCGAACAGCTCATTCCTTGCCCCCTCTTCTCATTGTGCATGTAAGCATATTGAACACTCTGACAAGTCCTGTGTTGAAGAGGCCTGTCAAACTCAAAGATTTCCCAAACGCATTTCACCTTGAAGCCTTTTGCCACATTGTATTGATTCAGTGACACTTTCTTCCTCTCACATTTGAACATTTCTGAAATTGGGATGCATATTATAGCCGATCAGATAAGAACACAGTGGCCAGGTACTGTGGCTCACACCTGTAATCCCAGCACTTTGGGAGGCCGAGGCGGGGGGATCACTTGAGGTCAGGAGCTTGAGACCAGCCTGGCCAACATGGTGAAACTTCATCTCTACTAAAAATACAAAAAAATTAGCCAGGCGTGGTGGCGGGCACCTGTAGTCCCAGCTTCTTGGGAGGCTGAAGCAGGAGAATGGCGTGAACCGGGAGGCAACGGAGCTTGCAGTGAGCGGAGATCGCGCCACTGCACTCCAGCCTGGGAGACAGAGTGAGACTCTATCTCAAAAAAAAAACCCCAAAAAACAAAAAGGATTATTTGGGAAGGATTTCACAGAGGTGATGTGCCCTTCTCATCAGAGTGCATCAGGGGTACATGATGTCCCCACAACATCTCTGGTGATGTTAACCTTCATCGCTTGGTTAAGGTGGTGTCTGCTAGGTTTCTCTACTGGTAAGTTACTAAATTTCCCCTTTCTGTACTCTGTTATTTGGAAATGAGGCACTAAGTCCATGATATGTCTGTAAATCTTTTTGATTTATAAAATAAAGTCTGCATAGAGGGGAACCTTCTCCTTCTATCTTTTCTTTTTTTTTTTGAAATTTATTTGTTGAGGAAATCAGGTCATTCATTTGTCTCGTACCGTGTCCTGCAGTGTGATGTTATTTTACACCTTCCCTTGCCCTCTGTATTTCCTGTAAACTGGTATTTGGAGCTGGAGGCCTGATCTCCTTCCTGTTTCACTCCTTCAGCAGGACCACTTCGTGAGTAGAGTTGTGGACTTCTGTCAGGAGGCTCCTGGTATCTCTTTTTTGTGAAGTTAGCAGCTATTGATTCTCAGCGTGTTGCTTTGATTCTAATAACACCTTTAAGGTCCCTCAGGACTTACCTTATCAAAGTACTTTCCTAAGTGAAGACAGCTCATTTTCTCCCCCCATTGCACATAGTATCTTCAGCCAATTGAAGTTACTGCCATGGTAAAGAACACCGTTATTTTATATACAATTAAGAAGAAAAAAGCACTGCAAATTAATCTACAATACAATGCTTTCTTAAATTGTCAGTATAATTTTGAGGCAAACTGAAGAATACCAAGGGTGAGTTACCATTTTCCTTTTAAACTAAACTCATAGTTTTATTTTTCCCTCAGTTGAATCTCATTTTCTAGAAGTCAAGCCAACATCAGTGGGAAGCCTCTGCTGATGGATGCCTGGTGTGCTGATGGCAGCCTGTGCAGCATGGGCGTGGGTCACACCAGCTTTAATGGCATGACTTCGGCCCTTCCTTCATCTACCCCATGGATTCAGCAGTTTCTCCTGTCCTTCCTTGCATTGCTTGGTGTGTGGTCTGTTCTTCTGCCTGCTCCTCTGTGACGAGACAGCTTATTCTAATTCTGTGTCTTCGACATTTTTGCCTAAGTCCCATAAACACTTGGTTATAGCTTTGAAAGAAAATATAGAATTATAGCCATTCCTCTAGTGACAAATATTTGTTCCTCTCCTCTTAAATATCTGCCCCACTGCTGCATTTCCATGCGTCACTGCACCCACACCAACTTTTAGTTTCCTTATTGAATCAGGTTACAATCTTTTTGGTGCTATTTTATTTTAGGTTCAAGGGGTATGTGTGCAGGTTTGTTACATGGGTAAACTGCATGTTGTAGGGGTTTGGTGTACAGATAATTTTGTCACTCAGGTAATCGGCATAATGCCTGAGAGATAGTTTTTCAATCCTCACCCTCCTTGCATTCTTCACTCTCAAGTAGGCCCTGGTGTTGTTTCTTCCCTTCTTTGTGTCCATGTGTACTCGGTGCTTAGCTCCCACTTATAAGTGAGAACACTTGGAGAACATGGATTTGGTTTTCTGTTCCTGTGTTAATTCACTCAGGATAATGGCCTCCAGTTCCATCTGTGTTGCTGCAAGGGACATGATTTCATTCTTTATTATGGCTGCATAGTATTCCATGGTGTATATGTGCCGTATTTTCTTTATTTAGTTCACCGTTGATTGACATCTAGGTTGATTTTATGTCTTTGCTATTGTTAAGAGTGCTGCAGTTAACATACATGTGCATGTGTCTTTACGGTAGAATGGTTTACATTCCTTTGGGTATATACCCAATAGTGGGATTGCTGGGTCAAGTGGTGGTTCTATTTTAAATTCTCTGAGAAAACTTCAGAAGACTTTCCACAGTGGCTGAACTAATTTACCTTCCCACCAGCAGTGTATAAGTGTTCCCTTTTCTCTGCCATCTCGCCAGCATCTGTTATTTTTTGACTTTTTAATAATAACAATTGTTTGATGATTTTCTTTTTTCGTTTTTTTGCTTTTTTTTTTTTTTTTGGAGACGGAGTCTAGCCCTGTGGCCCAGGCTGGAG
>NW_012116755.1:1595019-1655933 GCF_000951035.1 Colobus angolensis palliatus
CTTGAACCCAGGAGGTGGAGGTTGGAGTGAGCTGAAATCATGCCATTTCACTCCAGCCTGGGCAACAGAGCAAAAAACCCCCAAAAAACAAAAAACACTGTGTGTGTTTTTTTTCTTCCCTAGAGGTACTTGCAACAGCAGTGTAAGAGACATCAATGGTATTTGAGATGGATAGGGTATTCGTGGTTCATCTGTGGATATTCTTTTGAGCCAGTGATAAGAGTACTCTGTATTAAGAAACCCAGCTGTCAGATCCTGAAGCCCTATCTCTCTCTCCCTACTGCATGGCCTTCTTCCAAGGTATTCCTCAGCGTAGTAAGAAGCCCACATTCATAGATCTTGCTGCCTGGCCCCCTCTGCTTTAGACAATAACCTTAACACACCTTTAGTAATGGGTGAAAGTTATAGTCTGTTTATGCAAACCAGACCTGTCCATGGTCTAACAGTATTTAAGGGATCGGCACAAGGCTTATATTCATTCTTTCCAGACCTTTCCAAATTCACTCCACTCCATTAAGAAGATGTGCTTTAATGGCCTGTTTTAAAAAATAAAGCTGACAGTTCTTTTGAGATTGAATTCACATACCATGAAGTCCACTCTTTTGAAGTGTACGACTCAGTAATTTTTAGTATGTTCACAAGGTTGTGTGTCAGTGACCACTGTCTAATTCTAGAACATTTTCATCACTTTATAGGCTACTGAGGGAAATCAAAATATTTCACTTTACAATACACTTCTTTGACATATTTTGAGATGGCTGTTCAGAGGGTCTGCAAACAGAAGTAGCCCTGCAAAGCTGTCATTTGTGGTGGAGATTTGCATCCTTAGAGAAAATTTGCATGGATGCAACCAGAGCCACCATTCTTTCTACAATCTCAAGATGGTCTATAAACTTCTGCACCCCATGTTGGGGGTTGGGAATGGGTTTGGGTAATCACGCTGTGATTCCCGACCCCACCATGCACCCTAATACATTTCTATGCTTTTTCTCTTGTTAATCCGCCTTCTGTGAGTTCACTTTTTAGCAAAACTTCAGAGAGCAAAGGGGATGTTTCTTCCTTGGCTCTTATACTACTTTGTTTTTTTCTTTTTTTGGCTGTCTTTTGATTTTTTTTTTTTTTTTTTTTGAGACAGAGTCTTGCTCTGTCTCCCAGGCCGGAGTGCAGTGGTGTGATCTCAATCTCAGCTCACTGCAACCTCTACCTCCTGAGTTCAAGCGATTCTCCAGCCTCAGCCTCCCAAATGCTGGGATTACAGGCATGCACAACCATGCCCAGCTAATTTTTGTATTTTTAGTAGAGACAGAGTTTTGCTATGTTGGCTAGGCTTGTCTCAGACTTCTGACCTCAGGTGATCTGCCCACCTTGGCCTTCCAAAGTTCTGGAATTACAGGCGTAAGTAACCACTCCTGGCCTGAATTTTTCAAGTAATAAAATATATTTGAAGGGTCCAAGGCTAGTCCCAAGAAAACTGCCAAGAAAGAAAATAGCATAAACAAGAAAGTGTTTGGGAGGAAAACTCATACCACCTCCAAGGAGGGTGGGGGAGATGGGGTGAACTTCATCAGTGTCAGGGGTAGTTTTTTCTGGGAGCATTTGTCTGATTGGGCCCCCTGGGGTTGGATGGGGTAGGCCAAACCAATCTCATGTTTGCTTAGAAGTCAAGAAGGGTCTCCAGGCCAGGGGAGGCTCCACTGCTCCTGTGATGCTCAGCGCACTTGCTGCAGTGTGCTGTTCCCCAGGAGGGACTGACAGGGGAGGTTTACTGAGATGGGCATGAGTCTTGGCATCAGGCAGACCTGGGTCTGAATCTGCCAACGACCTGCTTTGTGACTTTGCACAAGTTACTTTGCAGCTCTGAGTTTCAGTTCCCTTATCTATAAAGTGTTCATCAGAGAGTCTGTTTTGCAGTATGGTACTGAAGAATCAAAAGAATACTTGCAGGGTACAGACAGAACCCTGCAGTCGGGGCTGGAGGACACACCTATACATGGCGGCATCATGGCCATCCACAGAGCAAACCATAAAGCTTCCTTCGAAAGCCTGGAAGAGGCAATTTGGGCAGCACGAAGGCCAATTAGGAAAGAGTGGGCTCTGGGAGAGGTGGGGATAAGTTCCAGTGTCTGAAGGGCCATTCTCTGGAGGCAGGACTGGAATTCTTGTTTGTATCTCTACAGAGCGGAGCTTTGGGCATGGTTTGGACGTCACAGGAAGAGGACTTTTAGCTTAGTTCAAGGAAGAGCTGTTTGTCCAAAGAGGTACTTGGGGTGGAGAGAACCATCTCTTGCACTGGGAAAAGTCTGCAACAGATTCTGGGTGACTGTCACCCGAGACCACGCTGGCCTATTCTAAGACATTGACTCTGAGCTGCAGAAACTCACAGCCAGTTGGGGCCAACTCTGGAGCAAGCCAGGAAACACATGATGTTTGTCCATCTTCGAGTTCTCTCTCTAAGGCCCCTGTTCCCTGGCCCACTGTATCTCCCACCAGAGCTGATCCTCTCTGGGGCTGGCCCTTGTGGGCCATACACACCCTTCCCTTCTCTGCTATACACGCTCTCATTGCTTTGGTGCCTGAATCTCACCCATCATGAGGGGAATCAACACCAAAATTAATCCACACCGAAGTGTGAGAGACTGACAGGGTCTTACGGCTGTTCCTCATCCCACTTCCACATGTCAATATTAATGTAAAAGAGAAATAACCATTCCCTCGGACCTACTGTCCCGTAAGGACTTTCCTGCCCAGAAGTAGTTCTCAACCTTAGCCACCCATTGGAATTACCTGGAGTTTCAAAAATATGGATGCCTGGGTCCCTTTGGGATCCAGGGATGGGATTTCACTGGGGGAGGGGAGGACAGCAGGGAGACTGGGCATTGGAAGTAACTGAAAACTTCTCAGGTTGCTGACATGCAGGCAAGGGTGAAGGCCCACAGTGCTGGAGCATCACCCTTGCCCCCAGACACTTTGGGTGCTGCAGCATGCTCTGCTCAGAGGTTGGTGGCTTTTCTGTCTTTGGGGTGCAGGTGTCCTCTGCTCCTCTGTGAAATGCGCTTCAGGGCTCAACTCCCCACAGCTTCTGGTGCTGCCAAGTGTGCGTGGCTAAGATAGTCTCATTCAAGAGTGATGTATTAACAAGCTCCACTGGTGACAGATCTAAGCCAAGTCCTCCAATCAGCTGTGTTAGTAATGAGATGAGTTACTGTTCTAAGGGTCACACTCAAAGACCGCCTGCCTTCAAATCTAGCCTACTGTTTGATCTTTACCTTCTATGAGCTTCAGTTTCCTTACATATAAACTGGAGATAAATAACTGCAGCTACCTGATAGGGTCATTGTAAGGACCAAATGGGACCAAATCATGGAGCATTGTGCCTGGCACTCAATGAGTACTTGGAAACATTCGCTATTATTATGAACACAATTTTTTAAAAATTTATTATCTTTGAGATGGAGTCTCACTCTATCATCCAGGCTGGAGTGCAGTGGTGCAATCTCTGCTCACTGCAAGCTCCGCCTCCTGGGTCCACACTATTCTCCTGCCTCAGCCTTCCCAGTAGCTGGGACTACAGACGCCAGCCACCACGTCCGGCTAATTTTTTGTATTTTTAGTGGAGATGGGGTTTCACCATGTTACCCAGGATGGTCCCGGTCTTCTGACCTCGTGATCCACCTGCCTCAGCCCCCCAAAGTGCTGGGATTACAGGTGTGATCCACGGCGCCTGACCACAATATATTTTTTTGAGACAGAGTCTTGCTCTGTCACCCAGCTGGAGTGCAGTGGTGTGATCTTGGCTCGCTGCAATCTCCACCTCCCAGGTTCAAACAATTCTCCTGCCTCAGCCTCCTGAGTTGCTGGAACTACAGGCACCCACCACCATGCCTGGCTAATGTTTGTATGTTTAGTAGAGAGGGGGTTTCACCAGGTTGGCCAGGCTGGTCTTGAACTCCTGATCTCAGGTGATTCACCACCTCAGCCTCCCAAAGTGCTGGGATTACAGGCATGAGCCATTGCACCTGGCCGAACACAATGTTTTTATCTCTGTTTTCTGTGTCCTGAGTCATTTTTCAGGAACAAAAAAAAACACTTGCAGACACTGACTAGCTCAGTCCCTAATGGTGGCAGGAAGCAGCAGGTAGGTGATCAGAAGAGAAATTTCCTATAGCAAATCAGGGCCTGTGATCAGGCCGGCCCCGGCTTACTACTCAGTTTTACTGACCCCAGCCAGAAGACAGGAAGGAGGAAGCAAGGAAGGGAGTGTCCTGGAGGCAGCCCAGCCTCTTGAGTGGAACAGTGATATGGCTTGGATTTGTGTTCCCACCCGCATCTCATGTCAAATTGTAATCCCCAGTGTTGGAGGAGGGGCCTAGTGGGAGGTGATTGGATCGTGGGGGCAGTTTCTAATGGTTTAGCACCATCTCCCTAGTGCTGTCTTGTGCTAGAGTTCTCTGGAGATCCGCTTATTTAAAAGTGTGTAGCACTTTCTCTTTTTCTCTCTTTCTTCTGCCAGTCATGTAAGACGTTCTTGCTTCTCCTTCACCTTCCACCATGATTGTAAGTTTCCTGAGGCCTCCCGACAAGAAGAAGCCTGTACAGCCTGCAGAACCATGAGCTAATTAAACCTCTTTTCTTTATAAATTACCCAGTCTCAAGTATGTCTTTATAGCAGTGTGAGAACAGACTAATACAGGGAGCTAGTGTAAAGATGCTGGCAGAAGATTCTGAAGCGGTAGAGTTGAGGTCTCAGGAGCCTGGCTGGCCTTTAAGGGTTCCTGCTTCCTCCTGTCATGTGTGTCATCCTTGGGCAGGGCTTTCTGTCCACTCCGTGTTCTCCTCGTGGTTCTTAACTCCTCTCCTTGTTATCCAGGACATCTGCTTTATATGCATTTTCTCCATGGAGAAATGGCTCTGTAGCAAAGATTAATCCTGACATAAGTAAGAGACATCTGGAAAAAATTGGCCCTGCTAATTCTTCTCTTCTCTCCTAGGGCCTTAGGGTTTTCAGTGGCTCTGCTCCAAGGCCTCACTGGGGAGCTGGAGAGGCCCATTTCAGTGGGTGAGCAGATGGGGGCTCCTGGGCTGAAGCCTTCCCAGAGGCTGGGTGGTGGCCGGCCATGGTCATGGGCCAAGGTCACTTGTTATTGTGCTGGAAGGACAGGGCTAGGACCGGAGGTCAGGCCAACCCAGGGTCTCAAGACCCATTCCAGGCAGGACCGGTCCCCAGCAATAGGCTGCCATGCTGCAGCAGCCCTTGATTTCCTGAGTTGCTCAGGGTAAGGACATCCTGAGAGGGAGGGTGCCTTTAGAGAATAGGACCATTAAAAGCTCATCCTAAAAGAAGCATCACCAAAACTCCTCAAGATTGTCATGGTTGTTCAAAAGATGGTCAAAGTTTCTTTCTTTTTCTCACTCCATTCCCTCTCTAGCTGTACCCCTTGTCTCCCTTCTCTCCCTCTCCTCCTTCTCTCTCCTAATTGCATTTCTCAGGGTGCCTGCATCTGACTGCCTGTCTGCCATTGGAATGGGCACAGGTGTTGAGGGAGGATGTCTCCACCACAGGTCAGCCTGTGTACCAAGGAAGCGTTTCGGGAACTGGCTTCTCTCCTTCCACCCAAACCTATGTCACTTTTCAACCAGTGCAGTGAACAAAACCCTGAGTCACACAGGAAATACAGTAATTGTCTGAGGAACAATAAGTATCCACTCTGCAGTTGCCAGTGGTGACTACATAGCCCTTCACTGCCGTTGAGCTCTTTATTTTGGGGGGACAGGGGGTGGTATGTGCATATCTGGCTCTCTATTTTATTTTATTTTTATTTTTATTTTTATTTTTGGAGACGGAGTCTAGCTCTGTCGCCCAGGCTGGAGTGCAGTGGCGCGATCTCGGCTCACTGCAAGCTCTGCCTCCCGGGTTTACGCCATTCTCCTGCCTCAGCCTCCCGAGTAGCTGGGACTACAGGCGCCCGCCATCTCGCCCGGCTAGTTTTTTGTATTTTTTTTAGTACAGATGGGGTTTCACCATGTAGCTCAGGATGGTCTCGATCTCCTGACCTCGTGATCCACCCATCTCGGCCTCCCAAAGTGCTGGGATTACAGGCTTGAGCCACCGCGCCCGGCCTCTATTTTATTTTTATACAAACGATAGCATACTGTTTGTTTGTCTTGCCCTCAGGTTTGGTTTCTGTTGCTGCTGTTGCTTTCTTTTCCGACATCATAAGCCTCTTGCTTATCTTTCCATGTCTGCACACAGGAAGCAGCATCACTTGTTTTTCACGTCCTGTGCATCGAGGCACACTTTCTGCTCCTCTTTGTGCTGCCAACAGGCCCAGGACCACAGACGGTAGGACTTGTGCCCCAGGCTGCTGCGTGAGTCAGTCAGGCAGGAAGCAAATGGCAACTTCACAGCAGTGACTGAGGAATGCTTAAGGCGCAGCCGCTGTTGACAACAGTGTGGACTGGTAAAAGGAAACAGCCAGGAGCCCTGCAGCGCTGGTGCCACCACCGTTTAGTATGACTGTGCATTTGACTAAGTCACAAGAGGCCAGGCCTGTGACTTGTCCGAGGGAAAAAACTACCAGAAAACCAGGTGTCTGGGCTCCCAGTCAGGAAGCTTCATTGGGTTGGCTTTGATTGTAAACAAACAAACAAAAAGCTTAGTTATTTAAATTCCATTCATGAATCTAGGAAGGAGCTTAGAAATTAGCCTTTTCCACAATCAAGACCAATTAGTCAACTCTTCTATTATAAGTTTTCATCATTGTTCTGTTTACCCAACTTACAAATTGCTTTTTAAGTCATAACTTGAAGATTTATTCCTGGCAAATGTTTTTAAGAGCAAAAATTTGGAATCAGTGTAAGTGTCCCCAAATAGGATAATGGGAAAGTAAATAAGGATACATCTACTCAATGGAAAATTATGCATTTCTTAAACTGTATGAAAAGTTTGCAATAAAGTGGAAAATACTTAGCTGTTATGTTCAAGGAAAATTATGATGTCTACTTTATTTACAGTGCCATCATAATTATGCTAATTCACATAGGCACTAAAACAAACAAACAACCCTAAAACTTACATAAAGAAAAACACTGGAGAGGAAGACACCAACATGTTACTTATAGTGATTATCTTTTTGTGGGTGAAATGTGGTTGATTTTTATTCACTTCTCTCAGTGTTTCCAAATTTTCTCCACTGGTCATCCAGTACTTCCAGAATAACAACAGCATTAACTACAAGATCACAGTTCAAAGAAACAAAGGTCACTGAGATAATTTGACAAGGGGTCTATATCCAGAGCCGTTAATATAATCACAACTTCTGATCCAGTCATTTATCTTAGGAATCTGTCCTGAGTAAGTAATTCTGCTTTCAGAAAAAGCCCTAGGCAGGGAGATGTTTATTGCAGGGGAAAACTAGAAACCACCTAGATGCCAAACACTGTAAAAATAGTTAAATAAAACGAGGTTCAGCCGCTTGACACCACTATGTATTCGTTAGGAAAGAAAACGATGACAAAAAGCATGCACTGCAACACTAAATACAAAACTCAGCATTCACAATTAAACATGCAGTATGATAACAGGGTTTGTTTATTTTTTATTTCTTTGAGACGGAGCCTTGCTCTGTCACCCAAGCTGGAGTGCAGTGGCGCCATGTAGGCTCACTGCAACCTCTGACTCCTGGGTTCAAGCAATTCTCCTGTCTCCTGAGATGCTGGGACTACAGGCGCACGCCACCACACCTGGCTAACTTTTGTATTTTCAGTAGAGATGGGGTTTTGCCATGTTGGCCAGGCTGGTCTCGAACTCCTGACCTCAGGTGATCCGCCTCCCTAGGCCTCTCAAAGTGCTGGGATTACAGGTGTGAGCCACTGCACCTGGCTATAACAGGGTTTTAAAAATGCTATAGGTGTTGAAAAAGGTACTCGGAGAAGACAAGATGAATGGTTCTTGATGGTGGGGCAGGGTGATGAGATTGTAGTTTCTCTTCTTGATTCAGCATTTTCTGTAATGTACTTGCCTTGCATTTATAACTTTAAAACATAATGGGTAATTGAACAATTACTCGGTTCCAAACCACAGAGTCCAGCAGGGAAGGTTGGTGGAGAGCAAGCCCCTTTGTCGGCAGTAGAACAAGAGGGAAGGATCCATCGAGGAGGGACTGATGAGATCTGACTAAGTCCAGCACTAAGCAGTGAGTGGGTGAAAAGAAATTGCTGGGCCTTGCAGGGGTCGAGGTGGGGAATGGAAAGATAAGGAATGCAAAATATACAGTTCTGTGGAAATCACTCAACAGTCAACAGACCACTTCTGATGGACAAACATCAAATTCTGTCAAATCCCACCTACCCTACAGGTCAGGGAGAGGAGAGCTGAGGGCAGTCTCTAGGCAACCTGAAGAGGGGACACGCCCAGTGGGACATAGGAAGCCTGAGTGCAGGGGTCAGCACTGCCAATCTTTAACAGAGGATGCTGGGGTTGACCAGAGCGTTCTGAGGCCACAGTGTCCAGCTCACGGTGCCTGTGATTTGCATTGCCCTTTTCTCTTGAAATTCTCTTCCTCATCCTCCATGGTGTGGCCAAAACGGCTTCCCCTCTGAGCCCTGCCTTCGTTTCCCCTGCCTGGACGGCACATCGTTTATATGTGAGTCTCCAGCTCGCTGCCACAGCTCAGAATTGATTTTGTTCCATCTGAAAACAGTGGAATATACACCTGTCAACTGAGGAATGTTTAGGATGTTCCAGATACTGTGCTTGGTTCCCAGTTGTCCCAGGTTGGGTTAGAGCCTGTGTCTGTGTATTTGTGTTCCAGTTACTTCATGCTGCATAATAAACATTCCAAAACGTAGGGGCTTTGTTTGCCTCTGTGGTAACAGCTAGGGCAGCCAGAAGGCTGGGGCAGGAATCTTCCAAGGCTCATTCACTAATGGCTGGTGATTAGTGCTGGCTGTCAGCTGGGACCTTAGCTGGCACTGCTGACTGGAACACCCACGAGTGTTCCTCCCTTTACAGCCCAGGCTTCTTCACAGCATGGTGGCTGGGCTCCAAGAGAGAGAAAGGAAGAGAGAGAGAACACGTCAGACAGGAGGAAGCTGTATTTTCTTTTATGACCTAGCCTCAGAAGTCACACAATGTCACCTCCCTGTGTTTCATTGGTTAGAATCGAGTCACTGAAAGGGACTCATAGTCAAGGGAAGGGGAATGAGACTCTACCATTTCCTAGGAGGAATGCTGCAGATGGGTCTTCAATCCCTACTGTTGGCCTTTGTTGTACGCCTCTTCTTTGTACCTAACATAGAGCCCTGAACAGAATATTAGGCAAAATTGCTGGTTGAGTCAAGTTGCCTGTTAGATTGGTACAGATCTGGGTGCAGAAGATAGATTGGTATGAACCCCCTTCCTTCCCATTAAGTCATTCAGAAACACAAAATGTTTGGAGAAATCAATCATTTTCTGCCTCCAGCTGCCCACAAGCTTGGGAGTTGGGTAGGTCAAGGTTACTGTCTACATTCTGTCCCCAGTTTCTCTACCCAGACTTTCCTCCACTGCAGCATAATGTCAATCCCATGGTTTAATCAGATGGGTACCCTCACGGTCTCCCAGCAGGGATGCTCCAGTCCTGGTCTAATCAGATGGGTACCCAGAGCCTTTGCTCAGCTGGTCTCCCCTGCCTGGGATGCCCTCTCTGCTTCTCCCTACTTTCTGTTTTTTTGTTTATTTGTTTTGTTTTTTGTTTTTTGAGACAGAGTCTCACTATGTCACCCAGACTGGAGTGCAGTGATGTGATCTCTGCTCACTGCAACCTCTCCCTCTTGGTTTCAAGGGATTCTCATGTCTCAGCCTCCCAAGCAGCTGGGATTACAGGCGTGCACTATCACGCCTGGCTTATTTTTAAATTTTTTGGTAGAGATGGG
The DNA here is from genome assembly GCF_000951035.1 of Colobus angolensis palliatus. Lineage (NCBI taxonomy): Eukaryota > Metazoa > Chordata > Mammalia > Primates > Cercopithecidae > Colobus > Colobus angolensis. Next base: position 1,604,932 of record NW_012116755.1, read on the forward strand.
GTTTTGCCATGTTAGCCAGGCTGGTCCCGAACTCCTGGCCTCAAGTGATCCACCCGCCTCGGCCTCCCAAAGTGCTGGGCTTATGGGTGTGAGCCACCATGCCCACCCTTCTTACTTTCTCACTCCTATCCAGTCTTCACTACCCAGCTCAAAGAGCTTTGTTGGCATTTCCCTCTCATCACCGCCATTAGCTCCCCAACCTTTGCCTCATAAAAAGAAGTGACTAACAAACTTGTATTCCCAAAGCTACAACCCTGCTCCCATAAGGGAGCTCAGGGCAGCAAAGCCAAAGACTCTGGCCCCAGGCAGCAAGGCAGAGTGGGGCGAGCCGGACCACAGGAATGAGCAAAGCAAGAGGAGGCGGCTCCTTCTTGTGACAGCCACTGCCACCAGAGGAAATTGAAGGATAGATTGATCTCTTTAGAGAAGCATAAAAATACAAAATTTTATGTGAAATTCCTTAATTTGTAGAGGTTGATAACTAATTTAAAAATTTAGGCTGCAAACGAATCCCCTGGGCCATATTTGCCCCTCTCTCCCCTTCACAGCTTTTGACTGGGAAGATTTGGGGCTGAGAGAAAGGGTTTAGGGAGGGCCTTGGGGTGTGTGGGGTTTTCTCTGGAGGCTAGAAGCTAGAGAGGGCCAGTGTGTTGAGGATGGAACCTCTGGAGGGTTCTTGAGAGGTCTTGATACAAATGAAGCTCCCAAACTTGGACTCTGCTCCAAAGGAGGTGTCTACCAGCAGCAAAATGGGGCTTCAGTGGAAGTTGGATTGAGTTATAGAAAAATAAAACCTTAGGCAGGGCGCAGTGGCTCATGTCTGTAATCCCAGAACTTTGAGAGGCTGAGGTGGGTGAATCACCTGAGGTCAGAAGTTTGAGATCAGCCTGGGCAACATGGTGAAACCCCGTCTCTACAAAAATACAAAAATTAGCTGGGTGTGGTGGTGCGCACCTGTAACCCCAGCTACTCGGGAGGCCGAGGCAGGAGAATCGCTTGAACCTGGGAGGCAGAGGTTGCAGTGAGCCAAAACTGCACCACAGCACTCTAGCCTAGGCAACAGAGCAAAACTCCATCTCAAAAATAAATAAATAAAAAAAATAAAAATAAAAATAAAAAAATAAATTGGGGTCAGGAGAACCAAGGGATGCCCCAGTGGACCACCTGAGTGCCAGACATATTCTTGCCTGCCCCCGTTGTATAATCAGCAACCCTGCTTTCTCCTGATGACCGGGGTCCGTTACCCACAATGGGATAGTGGCTCTTTTCCCTTCCTGTTGGTCTCTCTGCACAAAGAGGCCAAAGTGACTGGAAAGCAGCCATAGCTAGGAGTTTGATGGAATCCTCAGAGTGTCGCTGGTGGAAGTGTATCATCCTCTGGGAACCAAGATCTCTAAACCACAGAGCTATGGGAATGAGACATTGAAACTGATTAATGCCCCATTCTATATCTCTGTGGTTTAGAGATCTTGTCCTGGAAGTCATGGTAAGCGGGGCCACTCAGGCTTGCACCTCTTAATTTCCAGGTGAACCACTCCTCTCAGGGGGTGGGGGCACAATACCATACAATGCCTGCTGACTTAGAGTGTCAGGATACATATTGTCCTCTCCAGCTGGTGCTTTGGCTGCCTGGCCCTTCAGTGACCATTCTACCTCAGGCTGGCCTCTAGAGGATGAGGATGTGGTATCACCAGGGACCTCATGGTCATTTGCCTTTGCAAAGTAGGTCTCTTTGTCTCAATGCTACATGGGATCCTGTATTGGTAGACCACATATTCTGCAGGTGCTGGTCAAGGTCTGTGGGCATAAAAGGTGAATCCATGCCCATAGTATGGGTTAATTCCACCCAGAGTGAATTGCTGCTCTTTCTAAGGTGGAAGGGGTCAAATGTTGAACTAGCCACTGAAAGGCTGGCTCGGCTCCCTAAGGGTTGTTGCTGTTTCATGGCCTCAGGTTAGACACTGGATAGTGGCAGTTGCTGCATCACCTTGGAGAGTGGAAGGCTTTGGTGTCCAGCCCATGCACAATCTTCCATCCGTTCTGCCTTGATGGCTGTGAAAGAACCCAGCTCGTGGTAGCATGCGCTGTTCTGCGGTGACTACTCTGTTCATGTAGCCATGTGGCCAGTGATGGAGGCTGGGAAAGTCACTCTGACCATGTGGTTGTTCAGCGCCTTTCCTGTAGTGGGTACTCTGTGTGGACATTGCTGTGCGATACGATTCGGTGCCCGTTCCTGTGGGATGTCACACTCTGTGCCCCTTCCTGAGGGTCCATCCAGGTGTCTCTTTCCCAGCCCTCCTTGGTCTCTTTCTTTCAATTTTTCTCTTCTAAGCCCCTGAGGAACTAGCGCAGCCATTTTCTGCTGTTTGCACGCTGGTGTAAATTCTAATTTAAGACCACTTATCTTTCTACGAGGAGGGTATTCTTTCACTGCTGCTCTTCAGGGCTGCCCCTGGATGGAGTTGCAGTCAATTTTTGGCCCTCACCCACAAATTAGGCCGAGCTGTTTGTGAACCAAATGTAGCCTTCCACCCAAGCCACCCAAGCCTGAAGGAGGGAGGGGGTGGTCCTGGTGCCAGAGTGTGCAGATGACACGAGATCTGGGCCATCTGCTTGTACAGGTGACTTGTGCCCTCAGGCCCCGCTTGGACCTGATCTTGGAGGTGCCACTTCCATCTTATGATGGCTTCCTGCTGAGTCTGACCTTCTGCTTTGGTGGATGTGAAAGAACCCAGCTCATGATGGCAGCCTTGGCTGTGTAAGGGAGGAAACATTTCGCCTCTACTCCCTTAGAGTGTTTTGGCTGGGCCTGAGAATTAAGTTGATATAAGATGGATCGGTAGGAGAAAAGTATACAAATTTATTTAATACAAGTTTTATGTGGCACAGGAGCCTTCATAACGAAATGAAGGCCTAAAGCAGCAGTTAGAGTTGAATGCTTATGAACTGAATTGAGCAAAGAATAATAACTTGTAATAAAGCAACTAAACTATGTGGGGAGGCTAAAAGAAGGTAAGTGATTTTCACTAGCTTTGTTCAGAATTCTCTCAGTCTCAACTTCTCATCCTTGATGATAACACTGTTACTTTCCTTCTAGTATGGGGAGGGCATCTTTCATAGGGGAACTTCATCTGCTTTTAAGAAACAGCACGGAGCCTGGAGTGATATTCTTGCATCTGCTGTTTTTCAAGTGCCTTTCACTCAAAGGAGCCGACATGCCAGAGTGGAATACTTTGGGGTGGCATGTTCTTACTTCCTTTAGCTGTGTAGTCACTTTAAGTTCCATGGCCAGGACCCAGGAGCTTGCTAAGTCCTATTTTTCAGAAAGTGTGTAATTCTCCACTGCAGATGGCATGGCCTTCCTGCAGAATCCTAGTCAGCTACATTGATTCTTCTATTGAGACTTGTTACAAACTGCAAACAACATCTTTTCCCACCACAGATACCTCTAATACCAGAGGGTCTGCTGGTCCATCAAGCCCAAGTGGCTGGGCCCCTTGTACTACAGCCTGGACCTGCTGCACAGCTCTTTCCTGCTCAGGGACCTGCTCAAGCTGGCCCTGGGCCTGCCCATCAGTACCTGGTTCCAAGCAGTATTCACGAGTGTGTCAAATGTAGCCTTTGAGTCTGAAGAAGCTGACCAGGCATTATACATTATACTTCCTTCTTAGTGGGAGGTACAAGGAGCCATAATGTGCTCATTACTTAGGAGGGGTGTTCTGGCATGCCTCGGACCCCCGGGCTCCTAAACACTTGCCCGATCTGGTGGATGCCTGAGTCCCCACAGGAATTCTCTCCCATCCCCTGGAATGTGCATGTCTTATTGACATCTCTAACATGCTAGTCACTTCTTGATCCTCTCTTCCAATGACATGATGTCCTCAGTGCAGCAGATCAAGGATGCTCTGAGGGCTGTCGACGTGAGATAGGTCCCCACATTATGACAGAGGGCAGGGGAGTTAACATAGCCCTTGGGCAAGGTCAGCAATGTGCACTGCTGCTTATCCCAAGGGGAAGTGACTTGTTTCTGATCCCGTTTTCTTATAAAAATGTTAAAAAAAAAAAAAAAAAAGGAAAATGCATTTGCCAGACTATGGCTGGTTAATCATTATCCATTAAAAATAAAATATTAAGGGCCAGGCACAGCGGCTCACGCCTGTAATTCCAGCACTTTGGGGGGCTGAGATAGGAGGACTGCTTGAGCCTAGGAGTCTGAGACCAGCCTGGGCAATATAGTGAGATGCTGTCTCTACAAAAAAATAATAAAAATTAGCCAGGCATGGTGATGTGCCCTGTAGCCCTAACTACTTGGGAGGCTGAGGTGGGAGGATCATTTGCGCTTGGGAGGTCAAGGCTGCAGTGAGCTGTGATTGTGCCACTGCACTCCAGCCTGGGTGACAGAGTGACACCCTATCTCAAAAATACGTACATACATAAAACATTAAGAGCCTTCCCTCCCTGCGCTTTGGGAGGCTGAGGCAGGCGGATCATGAAGTCAGCAGATTAAGACCATCCTGGCTAACACGGTGAAACACTGTCCCTATTAAAAATACAAAAAATTAGCCAGGCGTGGTGGTGAGCGTCTGTAGTCCCAGCTACTGGGAAGGCTGAGGCAGGAGAATGGCGTGAACCCAGGAGGCAGAGCTTGCAGTGAGCTGAGATTCTGCCACCATACTCCAGCCTGGGAGACAGAGCAAGACTCCATCTCAAAAAAAAAAAAAAAAAAAAAAGAGCCTTCCCTGTGTCTCAAGTGCCCTGTCTACATCATATCTACCCCAGTGTCTCCAGACCTCAAAACAGTGCCTGACCCATATAATTTTATGAGATTAGATAGATAGATAGGTCACTGTCCTTTATGTTTCAGGCTGTCTGCTAAGTGCTTGACATCTAATTTGTCTTATTTAGTCCTCCTAGCAGCCTTCCAAGGTGTCTCTGGCTCCATTTTACAGACAAGAACAACAAAGAGAAGTTGAATAACTTGCCCACATTCATACATTTGTTTGGCAGCAGAGCCTGAAATAGAGCCCTGGACACAGGATTCCAGGGCCTGATCCCAAGCCCTTAAGCACTACGCCTCACTGCCATCCACATGAAAAATGGTCTAGGAAATGTATATGAGATGAAGCATGGAGAAGTCATTGTAGACAAGGGAGTCAGCCTGAGGACAGGCTGAAGGGGTGAAGCTTCCCTGTGTGTTCAGAGCCACTGGAGCACAAAGCGTGAGAGAGGCCACACAGGTGACAGCAGGGGCGCTGCCTCTAGTGAGAACACCCTCCAGGGAGTGTGCAAACTGGAGCTTGTGGCATCATTTGAAAGCACTCTTCTTGGCCCTGCCTTTGAGGAACAGTATCCAGGTTCCAGCATCACCACCAGTCACCTGTTACCACCAGGCCCAACTGCCAAAGGAGCAGCAGCACTACTGTCTCCAGCATCTGCCTGGGAGGTGCTGGCATGGAGGGCTGCCTCTTCTGTGGAATGTCTGTGGTTATAGTGGTAATCAGAGAAGTGGGTTTGTGTTTCTGGGTTTAAAAAAACAAACAAGCGCAAACAGCTCCTAACCTGCCTGGATCTGGGAAGACGTGAGGGGCACCATGTACCGGGAACGTGGCTCTGGAGTTACAATCTGAGGAAGAACCCCAGCTCCCCCACTTTCCTCTCCTGTGGGGCTTGGGCTGATCTCTTAACCACCTACTGAAGGTACAATTTCTCAGTTTTTCCTGTTGTAACTTGGCACACACAATACTCTTTGTTGACAGCTAGCTCTAGCGGCAGCGGGCACAGCCCCACTCAGTATCACATATCTTATAATGGTACCTTTTGGCATAACACTCTGGAGGTACTAACCAGTGTGCTCCCCCAGTCTCAGGACAGATTCTCCCAGAACCTAGGCCAAGCATGTGGGTACCAGCAATTTTTTTTTTTTTTTGAGACAGGGTCGCACTCTGTTACCCAGGCTGCAGTGCAGTGGCACCATCTCAGCTCACTGCAGCCTCCACCTCCTGGGTTGAAGCAATTCTTGTGCCTCAGCCTCCCAAGTAGCTGAGATAACAGGCATGTGCCACCATGCCTGGCTAATCTTTGTATTTTAAACACAGATGGGGTTTCACCATGTTGCCCAAGCTGGTCTTGAACTCCTGGCTTCAAGTGATCTGCCCACCTTGGCCTTCCAAAATGCTGGGATTATAGGCAAGAGCCAGTGCACCTGGCTGGATGCCAGCAGTTTATTAAGGGAATCTTCCGAGGACAGCCCAGCAAGGGAGGGAGTAGGGAAAGCAAGTGAGGTAAGGGGAAGAAGCCTGGCAAGGGGAAGGTTTCAGAAAGGAAAACCTCAGCCAGGTCCCTGGGGAGCTCTGGGTTTGTCTCACCTGAAGGCACAGGAGCTGGTGTTTGTCCCTGACATTAGTCAGTTATTGGCCACAGGCTGCTGGAGGTGGAGCGGAGATGTAAAACTCCCAGACTCTCCACAAGGGCCCGGTGGCTCTGGTGCCCGGGTCTTGGGGGGTCGGTCCCAAGGAGCAAGCACACAGAAGCTGGGGAGGGACCACGCAGCTGTGAAAGGGGTTGGAAGAGATCTGCATGAATCTGAATTTCCGCACTTGTGTTCTAAGGTCCTTCTCCAAGCCCAGGTGACTGGGACCAGGACTCATGACTTTGCCAGAGAATAAAGTTGACAAAATCTTGACGTTTAAGTTTGAAAGCCTTTATCAAGTGTAAGACAGAAGATGTCTGGAAGAAAACATGACCTAGTTTCTCTCCCCAAGATAACTGGCTGGCCTTGGGAAGGGCCCCTGCCCTCAGGGCACCCTAGTTGGCTGGATTTGAGGCCAGGTTGGAGCTCTCTCCAGGATATGAGAATCAGACAGTGTCTTCTGGCTGCTGTTGGGGGGCAACCAGAGAGAACCGATGCTCAGAGGGGTTAGGTACCTCGCCCAAGGACATGAGCAAGTAAATGGAGCAGGGATCTGAACGTGTAACTGCAATGCTTGTATTTGTTATCTATTGATGCATAACAAATTACTCCAAACTGTAGTGGCATTAAACAACAAACATTTACTATCCCACAGTTTCAGTGGGTCAGGAATTCAGGAGCAGCTTAGCCGAGTGGTTCTGGCTCAGGGTCTCTCGTGAGGTTGTAGTCAAGCTATCAGCCAGGGATGCAGTCATCTGAAGGCTCAACTGGGGCTGGAGGATCAAATACCAAGCAGGCTCACTCACACCCTTCATGACTGGAGGCTTTGGTTCCTTGCCACTGGGTTGTTCCTAGGACTGCTTGATTATGCCCATGATTTGGCAGCTGGCTTCCCCCAGAGCAAGAAGCCCAAGAGAGAAAGCAAGTAGGAAGCCAAAATGCCTTGTATGTCCCAGTCTTGGACATCACATACCACCTCTTCTGCACATTTGACTGGTTAGAAGCAAGTCACTAAGGACACCCACACTTAAGGCAAGGGGAAGTAGTCCCACTCTGTAAAGGGAGATGTATCAAAGAACTTATGGGCTTGTTTTAAAACCCCACAGTCTATATAGCTGCTCCCTGGCTTGCAGGTGGACTCAGAAGTGCTGCTGATTAAGGACCCCTGTGTCATTCTGCCACTCAAGGGGACTCTCCCCTACTCTCAATCTGCACACCTCTTGCCCAGGCCTGGAACTCCTGGCCAGTTCTGCCCTCCAAATCTCCTCTCAGCTTCTCCAGGCATCTCAGTTCCATTTCCAGGGATGGGTGAGAGATGCTCTGAGACCTGTGGGACTTGGTATCTCAGAAGTTCACATTTGTGGAAAAGGGGTTCAATTGGCCACATCCACCAAGCATTGTTGGAGGTGTCTCTATAGGGGTGAGGCAGAGTGTCTCTGACCAGAAGATCCAGTCCCCATGAAAGACTCATCCAGCACTCAGCATACAGAACCTTTTATCTGAGGACCAAGAAGTACTTAGTCTCATCACCTCATTTATCTCTCTAGGTTATCTGTGAGCCAGCTGGGAAAACTGGGGCAGAGGTGGCTTTTCCTGACCTTGTTTCAAGGAAGTCAAGCTGGGGCTAGAACACAGGTGACCACTGGCAGCCTCTGCTGAGCCTTCTGCCACTCTGGGCTTTGCATTGGGATGTGGTGTCATGAGGGTTCGCCTTGTGGGCCTCCAGCTATGGCAGCACAGCTGGCCCAGGGCCCCACCCCTGGATCTAGAATCCACCCCTTGGTTTGTGCTGACATCAAGACGGAGTGCAGCAGGGATATGAAAGCTGCCCCAAGTCTGGAAGCTGGGGGATTCCTCCCTTACCTTTGGCTCAAGTATTCCCCAATGACTTTACTGAACCTCCCCTAGATGGCACAGCAGTCCAGGGCGCTCCTACTCAGCCTGCCTTTCTCCTTCATTGGGAGTCAGGGTTGCCAGATACAACACAGGGCACTCAGGAAAATCTGAATAAACAAAGAATTATTAGTGTAAGTATGGCTCAAATATTGCATGGGATATTCTTATACTAAAAATATTATTTGTTGTTTATCTGACATTCATATTTACCTGACTATCCTGGCTATTTGACAAATTTGGTGACCCTCTTGGGGTCAGAATCACACTGCAGCCTGACCTGCTCCTTCTTACTTTCTGTCATATATGCATTTCCTCCAACAAAATCTTTACTTGTTTAATCCTTTCTTAACCTCTGTTTCTCAGAGTACCGGGACTAACACAGTGGGGACAGCAGGGCGGGGCAGGGCTGGGCGGAGGTTTGCAATGTGGGCAGGCTTGGCTTACAAACATCCAGTTTCATTAGAGCTGGCGTGGTCCTGGGAGAGGAATCATCTTTGGCTGCTCAAAGTCACAGTACTGAAGGAAAGGGGAGCTACTCTCCCAGGGTCCAAGTTGGAATGCAGCTTTCCTTCCAAGTGTAAAGAAGTTCTGAAACAGTTCTCTAACTTTAGGATGCCCAAGAATTCCATGGGGAATACAAAGGAAATGCAGCTTCCAGGGTCCATCCCCTGAGAGATCCCATTTCTGTGGGTCTGGCGATGGGATCAGCAATTTGCATTTTTGCAGGCTCCACAGGTGATTTTGAAACCATCACAGAGAAAATAACTCGTGTATGTTATAAAACTTTCCATGGACACCACTGCCCATGCTTATTTGATGCTCTCCCCAGCTGATAATTGATTAGTGTTTAGTAGTGAAGGTGTCAAGGCTAGGAGTAAGTTTGCTTACCTTTCTTCCCTCCACTTTTTTTTTTTTTTTCTTGACAGAGTCTCATTCCGTCACCCAGGCGGGAGGGCAGTGGTGCGATCTCCACTCACCACAAACTCTGCCTCCCGGGTTCAAGCGATTCTCATGCTTCAGCCTCCCTAGTAGCTGGGATTACAGCAGTGCACGACCATGCCCAGCTAATTTTTGTATTTTTTAGTAGAGACAGGGTTTCACCATGTTGGCCAGGCTGGTCTCCAACTCCTGACCTCAGGTGATCTGCCCACCTTGACCTCCCAAAGTGCTGGGATTATAGGCATAAGCCACTGCACCCAGCCTCACACTTATTTTTTGAAGCCTTTCTCTAGGTTAGAAAAAAATGGTTAAGAGTTTTGGTGCCTGAGAAGACATGGTATGCTTTTTAATATCTGATAAAGAGAGCATCATAAACCATTTTCCCCCTTGCCTCCTAAGAGGCTCAGTGCAAGATTTTTGTGTAAATTACAGTATTCTTCCTAAATGAGGACTACTTTTCTTTTCTTTATCTTTCTTTTTTTGTTGTTGTTGAGAAGGAGTCTTGCTCTGTCACCCAGGCTGTAGTGCAGTGGCATGATCATAGCCTCCTGCAACCTCAAATTCCTGGTCTCAAGAGACCTTCCCACCTCAGCATTCCAGGTAGCTGGGACTACAGGCACACGCCATGCCTGGCTCATTTTTTTAGTTTCTGTAGAGACAAGGTCTTGCTGTAGCTGGACAAGCTGCAGACAAAACCCCTCAGACACCGAGTTAAAGAAGGAAGGGCTTTATTCAGCCGGGAGCTTCGGCAAGACTCACGTCTCCAACAACCGAGCTCTCTTCAGTGAGCAATTCCTGTCCCTTTTAAGGGCTCACAACTCTAAGGGGGTCCACGTGAGAGGGTCATGATTGATTGAGCAAGCAGGGGGTACGTGACTGGGGGCTGCATGCACTGATAATTAGAATGGAACAGAATAGGACTGGGATCTTCACAGTGCTTTTCTTATGTAAATAACCAATTAGGTCAGGGGTCAATCTTTGACTACCAGGCACAGGATGTGGTGCCAGGTTATCTACTTGTGGATTTCTGCCTTTTAGTTTTTGTTTCTTCTTTCTTTGGAGGCAGAAATTGGGCATAAGACAATATGTGGGGTGGTCTCCTCCCTTACTGCTATGTTCACCAGACTGGTCTCCAACTCTTGGCTTCAAGCTATCCTCCCGCCTGGGCCTCCCAGAGTGCTGGGATTACAGGCTTAACCCATCCAGCCTGGTTTAAATCAGGATTCCTGACACAAGGAATTCTTGCCTGCTGCCAAAGGCAGATGGACTTCATTACACTGTTACTGTTCTTCCATTCCAGGCCTTGCTAGTGGATTGTTTCTTTGTTTCTTATTGTAAACAGCAGCCTCCAGTCGTTTCAGAAGTAAGCACTGTAAAAACCAGTCCTCACTTATCTGACACCCGAGAGTTGGAGGTGCTTCCAGTGGACCAGGTTAATCTGTTTCTGTGCTTCCATGGGAGGTTTAAAACTGCAGAAAGGGTGGGGCAAAACAGGTGCCACCCTTGCAGGCAGAGCTGTGTGGAGGTGGGGTGGTGTAACCAGTGTGTTTGGAATGGGTGTTGGCTAATTCTGAACCCAGACAGGCAGGCGAGGTGAGGCAGAGAAGGAATGTGCTGACTCATGCACTTCTCAGTTTCTCTTAGGGCGGAGGGCTGCCCCCAAGGGAGCTGGGGAATCTGGAAAGAAAAAGATGACAGTGGAGCGTAATATGAAGCCTGGGAGAACCAGAGTCAGGGACTCTTTCATTCTAACATTCCACCAGCAACCGTGTACTAAGGACCTATGAAGTGCAGACCCTGCACTAGGGGCTGGATCTGGGGCCATCAGGATATCTGCCACCCCCGACACTCAGGCCATCAAGTTCTTAATTCGGATCTGCCTTTGAGGACATCTGCCTGAGGTTGAAAGGATCAGGCTTCCTTCTTTTTTATTTCCCAGCATCTCCACACAGCTGATCTTCAGTCTCAGCAAGGTGACATGGGCGGGTCACTTGAGCCACTTCACCTATAAAATGGGTGCTGGGGGTTGGGATGGAGGGCAGTGGGGCTCTGAATCCCACTGTCTCCCCTCCTGTGTGCTGGCGTAAGCTCCTCTGCCTCTGGCACTGTGATGGCTGCATATTCTGATAGAAGCCTGGTGGGGACAGAAGTCCTGTCCCGGGGGGTCTTTATGCACCCAGCCCTAAGTACTGGCTCAGAGCCACCTCCAGAATGGGTTAACCCGCTGGGTGTTTGTATCGTATTTCTGCTTTTCGTTAAGGAAGTACCAAAACCAGTTCACTCTATGGGCATGTAGTTTTTCTTCCAAACAGAGCTCCAGTTCTAAGCGACTGGGTCCAGAAAGCAGAGGCTGAGTTCTGAGCATGCTCAGTCCACCTTCTGGAGGGGCCCCAAATGGGATTCACCTAAAGGAGAGAGACAGAGAGAGAGAGAGAGAGACAGAGAGAGAGCCTCCCTCAAACACTAGACTTCAAAACATGAGGCCAAAAGTGATAATACAGTCCCCTGTGTACCAACAGGTTTTTATGCCCAAACCAAAGGTGGCTGGAGGATATTGCTGCAAAACAAAGCCCTGGCCCAGTTGCCCCCAGCCGGCATTAGGGACAGGACAAATTCTGGCCCATAGCAGCTGGAAGACTGTGGGCAAGTCACTGGCCACCTTGGAGTCTTCCAGACCTCCCAAGTAACATAGGGAGAATGCTGTCTCCCGTGGAGTTGTTTGGAGAGATGCAGATGTGAGTACTCCAGGGACCAGGGACCAGGTATTGTGTGGTCCTCACTGCTTTCAGCTCCCCTCTGCCTTCCAGGAAGATGAAGATGAGGATCTTGGGACAGTATTCTGCAGGGATGATAAGGAGCCATTTGGGGCCCTGCCAGGTGCATTTTTGGAAACTAAATCATAGACACATGAGCACTCTTCAAAAATTACCATTTCAGAACATGGTGAACTTCAAGGCCCTCTAACTCCACAGTGTAGGCTTGCTTCCAAATGCTACCCACCCTTGTAGGGCAGACAATTTCCTGTCCTTACTGAAAAGGTAAACTGAAACTTACTGAACTGCAATGAGTGGGTCTCTGAGTCTGTGATTACTGCTGAGTATTACATCTCTGACTGGTGAAGGTCACTAATTAGCTAATGCCAAAGCCCACTGGGGCTCCTAAATGTTGTCCTTGTCCTATAGGGGAAGAGAATAAATGGAAGCATGGAGGGGCCTGTCCGGGTCTGCAGGAGAAGAGTGAGCTCCTAGGGAAGTCCTGCCCCTTTGCCGAGGCTCACCTGGTTTCTTGGGACGTGGGTTAATAGGTCACTTCAGAATGAGAGATTGCAGCTGGAATAATGACCTGAACTGCAAACTCCACTTTCCAGGTGCTTCTAACCCTTCTTCCCTCTCAAATAATTGCACTCAGCAACTTTTGTCTTAAAAATGTGGACATACTCTTACTTTCCCAGTCACTGGCATTGGGGGAAAGAAAGCACCTTTTCTGGGTAGATGTGATACTTGGCCTGATGTGGGAAGGAGACAAGCCCATGGACTGTTCCAGAGGGGAGCAGTGGAGAGGAGTGGGGAGCTGAAAGAGAGGTGCTGCCAAGCAAGGGAGCAGTGGGGCATAGAAGGCTTCCCAAATCCTGTGAAGCAGACTTTCTCTTTCATTCCTCAAACTCAAGCAAGATCTAAGGAAATCATGACATGCTGAGTGTGGCTGTGTTTTCGTGTGTGTGTGGAAGGAAGCTGGGGTCCAGCCATGACCTGTGCATGAATTGACGGGGGATAAGACACAGTAGGAAGGATGGATGAGGGCACTGCTGACCTCTGGCCGGGCCTAGCCAGGAGGACCGTCCCTGCCCTCAGGGAGGCCCTATCTTGAAGAAGAGAGGCTACTGACTTAATGGCTGCTTTGGTGGCTTTGAGTCTGGGTGATCTTCACGGAGATCTCTATTAATTATGACTTGCCCTTGCAAAGAGAGAAGAAAAGGCCCTTTCCCCCTTGCCCTGAGTTTATGTTTTAAGGGTCTGTCCAGGACTGTAGGGTACCTGGAGGGGCTAGGCAAGTGACTGTGAATGAGAGCCAGGCAGTAGGAAAAGGGAGAGCTGCCTGGTCCAGTCCTGTCCAAGGGGTCACTGCTGCATATTTCTTCCCAGCATTGTCCCGGGCCCCAGGTTGCAGAAGCGGATTTATTTTATATTTATTTATTGGTTTATTGAGATGGAGTCCCGCTCTGTTACCCAGGCTGGAGTGCAGTGGTGCGATCTCGGCTCACTGTAACCTCTGCCTCCCAGGTTCAAGCTATTCTCCTGCCCCGGCCTCCCAAGTAGGTGGGATTACAGGCACCCACCACCATGCCCAGCTAATTTTTGTATTTTTAGTAGAGATGGGGTTTCACCACGTTGGCCAGCCTGGTCTTGAACTCCTGACCTTGGAGTCCTGGCTGACCTCGGCCTCCCAAAATGCTGGGATTGCAGGCGTGAGTCACCTTGCCCAGCAGGAATCCAATTTTTGAAGTGTGATGGGACATCTAAATGAAATCATGGGACGTGCAAACATTGATGGCTCACTAAAAAAAAATTGTAGAAACAATTTTTTTTTGCCAAGTAAAACTCCATCTGTATCCATCAGTGGTTGAATGGATCGTAAGTGTGGTCTATCTGTACAATAGAATGTTATTTAGACATAAACAAGAATGAAGTTCTGACACATGCTACAAAAATAAAAACCATTATGAACCTAAAAAAATTATGCTAAGTGAAAGAAGTCAGACACAAAAAGCCACGTATGGCACATTTCCAATGTAATGAAATATCCAGAATAGGTAAATCCATAGAGACAGAGGGGAGGTTGGTGATTGTCAGGGGCTAGCGGGAGGAGAGGTGGTAGGGTGAGTGTTTAATGTGTAAGGGATTCTTCTGGAGTGGGGGAAATGTTTGGAAGCGGATGGAGGTGATAGTTGCGCAATGCTGTGAGTTGCACAACTCATTGTCACTGAGTTTTCATTTAAAAGTGGCACATTTTTGGTTATGTGAATTTCACCTAATCCTGCCCCCCCCAAAAACTCCAACTGTCTGCCTCCATTACACATACACACTGGAGCATTCTCTCTTTGCTATAGGGCTCAGCTGGTGAGGACCCTCACTCAGGCCATGCTTCCTTTCCAGGAATGAGTCTGGCAGTGTCTGTGGCCCAAGTCGGGGATAGGGAGCTGGTTCCAGGGTGGCTGTGAGGTTGGGCACTGAGTGTGGGGGACCCAACAGCAAGGGTGGCTCCCTGTGCAGACCTGCTGTGATGGGCATCTCTGGTCTCTGGGAGCTGCAGTGCCAGGTTAGGGCTGGGGAGAAGCACTTGACAATGGTCTTGGGTAGTAGAAGGAACCACAGTGATGCCTGTGCCCACCAGGGACCAATATTGGCCCTCTCCCTGTTTTCTTGGTACCACACACACTCTGAAATTTTGGTAGAATCCAAAGGAAGTGTGGAAATGACTGCTCCTGCACATCCTCCAGATAAAGGGACACAGAGTCACATTTAGTTTGATTTAGAAAAGGAAAAAAAGTACTACTCCCAGGGAACCACACAAAGAGCTTGGGTAACCAGGGGTCTGCAGGGAGGCAGGAGGGTGGATGTACTTATCCAAGTGTACTTACCCAACCTTTTTTGGGTGAGAAAGACCAACTAAATGTGTACAAAAAAGGTGGGCATGGGCATGGTTCAGGGAATAATTGGCTTAAATAACATGAGCATCCCAGGGTAGGCCACCGTTGGGTGCACTCTTACTAGGGTAGAATGCTGCCGGGACCTGTGGTTTGTCTTTCTTCCCTTTGTATTCACTCCACTCTCAGGTGGGCTCTCTCCTGGGATCGCTAGAAGGCTGCAGCAGTCTCCCATGTCTCTCAGCAGCTGTTTCTGACTCAGCAAAAGGGGCCTTGAGTCTTGTAGTCCTCAGTTCCTGAAGCTATCACTGTGTATCAAGGGAGCCCAGCGGCAGCCCCACACTGCATCCCTAGAGCAGGGCTGGTCTCAGCTTTGCTTCAGCAAATGGACTGAAACCAGGGGAAAGTATGTGGTTTTCTAGTGAAATTGGGGGATGTCCCTGGAAGAAGGGTGGATGAATGCTTGGTGGTCACATAAGCAACCACAAAGTTCTGGATGGGAAGGCTTCCTGGAGGAGGTGAGGTCTAAGCTGAAGGATAGAGATATCTGGGCCTTGGTGGTGAGACTGCCTAGTCAGAGCAGCATGTGTGCATCTCAGAGATGAGCCAGAGCACGCTCAGAGCCCAGAGAGTTCAGGATCCAGCAGCACGTGGTGCATGTGGGAGCACGGTGGGAGGGGCTGCTCCCGAGGTCTGGAGAACCATCCTCAAGGACTGTGTTTGCCAGATCAAAAGGGCATCAGCTTATCCTGAAGACAATGGGGAGCCATGGAAAGCTTTTAAGCAGGGAACAAATATGGTCAGATTTGTGTGAAACAAAGACCACTCCGGGTGCTGTGGGCAACCCCCAACATCTGTTATCTACAGAAAGTCATCAAGTCATCCTCTGTTAGCGGCTTACTATACCCACCCTGGGAAAGATTCCTTTAATCTGATTTCCATCTACAAGTTGAGGAGTTTTTTTTTTGCTTATTTTAAATTATAAAATATTTTGAACATAGAGAAAATTAGGTACCACTTACTCAGATTTAACAGAAGTTAACTTATTGCTGCAGTTGCTCAGATACTATTATTTTATTTCAGAAATAAGAAGTAACACACATAGACACATTTATCTTCCTGCGTGCCCAGAAAACCACTACCCCAAAGTAAGTTTCAATCTTTCCCATGTATGTTTTTACACTTTTGTTATAATACGTAAGTGTGCATTGAACACTTGGTTTTCACATTTCCTTGAAATACACTTAAGAATTCTGTCTTTCTTAATTGCTTACAGCACAAAGACCAGGTCTTCATGACTAACCTGAAATAGAGCATTGACACTGATATTAGGCTAATTTATGCCCACAAAATGCTTTGGTCTAAACTATTCTGAGAAGCAAGGAGAACATCTGCCTCACTTCAAAAGAGCTGTTCATAAGCACAGTCTCCCACTTAATTGCTTGATAGCGTCTTGGCTTAAGCCCCAGAAAGATCAAACAAATCATCCATATGCTCTATCGGAGTTTACATCTTTCAAGAGAGTCTTGAGTCAGTATTAAGATCTTCTGGGATCTCAGATCTTAGCTTCCTTTTATCTCATTTCCCCTACAACCCCAAGAACAGTCCCTTAAATCACCTTGGTGCTTCCTTTCTGGGCTTCCTGCAATAGACATTTTCAAGGGCTGTTTGTGGCCGCCGTGCTTGCTGAGACCTTTCAGGCAGGCAAGGAAGACACATCCTTGGAATACGTATCAATTCTGTACAAGATTAATCGCTGTCCTTCTTGGGTAATTAACTTCCCACCAAGCAGTTGTTTGGTCTCCTCAAGGGATAATACCATGTTGGAGCCTCAGAGTTAATCTCCATTGCTGGCAGGTAGGATACTCAGCAGCAATAAGGGCTGGAGGAGTCTGGGTGAGAGGTGAGCCACGCTGTTGGCCTCTGCTTAGACTCCATCTCTACCACCCTGGCTACTCCATTTATCAGCCCACTGTGCAAACACTGAGTGGTTGAGGACAAAGACTGATGTCTACTGTTCACTTAGTTATTTAGTGCCTCTTCTTTTTCTTTCTTTTTTTTTGAGATGGAGTCTTGCTCCGTTGCCCAGGCTGGAGTGCAGTGGTATCATCTAGGCTCACTGCAACCTCTGCCTCCTGGGTTCAAGTGATTCTCCTGCCTCAGCCTTCCGTGTAGCTGGGATTACAGGCACCTGCCACCACACCCGATTAATTTTTGTATTTTTAGCAGAGAAGGGGTTTCACCATGTTGGCCAGCCTTGTCTTGAACTCCTGACCTCAGGTGATCCACCCACCTCAGCCTCCCAAAATGCTGGGATTACGGGGGTGAGCCATGGTGCCCATCCTTTAGTGCTTATTCTGCAGCAGATATTCTCTGATGGGCGTTAACATGCAACACAGAGATCCTCACAATTTGTGCATACTCTCATAGATCCACCATCGGCCTTTTCTCCAGATCTTCTTGTCCCTGGTCTCCCAATCTTGTTAGTTTAGGCCCCTCATCAACCAGCTCAGCCATTCCTCACTGCTCATGCATCTGTGTATATTCTTATTCCAGGACACTCTCTTTCCACACAAAGTGGAGGGCCAGTGCACTTTACCCAAAGCCCGGCCCATTAGGAAGATTTCCTTGCAAGATGCCTTTCGGGGTCTCCCATGTGGGGCTGTGGTACTGCAGCAATCCATTTCAGCTGGTACCTACATATCAAGCCAACTCATGCATGAACCAAGCTCTGACTTTTCCCATCCTGTATCAGCAGGTCATAGGAACTTCTTGTGGGGTCAAAGGGGTGGGCGGAGGGAGAGATGTCAGTGCAACAGTGATGGTGCCGTGTGGGGCTGCCACCTCATCATGTGGCCCACTCGTGTGCTCTGCCCTTTGTACACCTGATCCTGCCTCCATGGCTTCCATCTTTTGAAGAGTTGCTGCTGGGCCTGCCAACCTTGTGGGTCTGACATTACCAAACTCATGACGGGCAGTTCTGGCAACATGGTCATTTGATGTCCCGTGATCAATCTCTCTCAGGGGAGAAGTGGACAGCTTTCCCACTATGGGGTGATGGCACTTGGGCTAGGTCTGATTCGAGTCTCTGATTTTGATGGGGCTGAGAAATCAATGCTCTGAAGTTCTACTATTCTTACAGTTGGGTCCTAAGGCTGCCCTCCAGCATGGTCTGCCTTTTGGCTATAAGAGATGAGCCTTTAACCACTGCTAAGGAAGCCCTCTGACTTTCACAGTTTGAACTGATGATGACTTGTCCTTGCCTGCTATTTTCTCTCTTTAAAGCACGAATGGTGGTTAGCAAGAGCTGCCCAGTTTCACAGTCCTTATAATAATCCTTTCTCCCTTGATTTTTTTTTAAGAGATGGAGTCTCACTCTGTCATCCAGGATGGAATGCAGTGATGTGATTGTAGCTCATTGCAGCCTTGAACTCCTGGGCTTAAGCTATCCTCCTACCTCAGCCTCCTGAGTAGCTGGAACTACAGGCATACATTACTGTACCTGGCTAATTTTTTAAACATTTACAAATTGGGGTCTCACTTTATTGCCCAGGGTGGTCTTGAACTCCTGGCCTCAAGTGACCCTATGGTCTCAGCTCCCCAAAGTGTTAGAATTACAGGCGTGAACCACTGTGCTTTGCCTCCCATATTTTCTTTCTTTCTTTCTTTTTTTTTTTTTTTTGAGATGGAGTCTCGTTCTGTCACCCAGGCTGGAGTGCAGTGGCACAATCTCAGCTCACTGCAAGCTCCACCTCCCCGGTTCATGCCATTCTCCTGCCTCACCCTCCTGAGTAGCTGGGATTACAGGCGCCTGCCACCACGCCTGGCTAATTTTTTGTATTTTTAGTAGAGATGGGGTTTCACTGTGTTAGCCTGGATGGTCTCGATCTCCTGACCTTGTGATTCCCCCGCCTTGGCCTCCCAAAGTGGTGGGATTACAGGCATGAGCCACTGCACCTGGCCTACCTCCCATATTTTTTAAATGTCAGAGCCATTGTATGATCCAGTGCATCCCCTTCCACCTATATCTTATTCCAGTTAACTGCACACGAGGGTCTTTGCCTTTGTGTAGCTAGAGCGAACCAGGCAGAGAAAAAATAGAAGTGATTTGTCCAGTTAAGCCAGTGAGTTAAAATCCAAGCCAGCACTAGTAGTGCTTCTGGGCTCTACAGAGTAGAAAGTAGAGGTGGGGCTCTCTAGATTCCAAGAAACATAAACTCCCTCAAACTACCTCAACTAAGAGTGAGCACAGTTATTGCAAAAATCCTCATGCTCAGGAGGGCAGGGAAGCCTAAGTTCCAAGCCTAGGAAACTGCAGAACTAGGTCTACCAAGGCCAGAACAGTGTAGAATAGCTGTGGGACCACAATGGAAGGAGCAGGGACTCTCCATTCTAGAGCTGGGGACTTGCTGTGGTCTTGCCCTCCTCTCTTCCCTCCATCCACTGGCCTTTTCTGTCCACACTTGAGAGCTAGGAAATTGGATTAGCACAACTAATCACTGTTACTGCTGGGAAGAGGTTTTACTATCAGACCACATCCCGGGCATTTGACCAGGCTGCCTCAGCTGTCATCAGACCAAGCAGGAGGCAGCAGAGCCACTGGTTGTGACCAGAGCCCTGGAACTGAGTTGCCTGGTTTTGCATCCTGGTCCCACCACAACAAGCCATATCTCCTTGGCTAAGTCATTTAGCCTTTCTGCACCTATTTCTCATTTGTAAAATAGGGGATGATAGTAATACCTACTGCACAGGGTTGTTAGGAGGGTTACATGAGTTAAAATTGCTTAAAGCCCTTAGAACAGTGCCTGGCACATAGTCCATAGTTTGTGTTTGCCAAAAGCAAAAAACAAACACGTACTGTATGGCAGAGTGGGAGTAGAGAGGAAAGTAGAGAAAACCTGCAAAGGGAGGAAAAAACTTGTTAAGGGAAGGTGAGGCTCCTGGAATTGTTTCAGTTGCCAAATTTCTCATTTTCACTCTAGTCCATGTATTTCCTATAGGAAACCTATTTTCTATGAAATAGTCTGAGTTGGTTTTCTTTTTCTCTTTGCTACCAAAAAAAGTCTTTCTGAAGCAAATACCCTTTTTTTCCACTTCCACACATTGAAGCCCCACCCTCACTTTAAAGTCTCGCTTGACCCTTCCTTCCTCCGTGAAGTCTTCCCTTATTGGCCAAGTCAGGAGTCTCCTCTTCCAAGTCCCTCTAGCACAATCTGTATCTCCTTTATGCTTCTCACTGCTTTCTACTTTGCATCATGGGCATTTGTGTGCATACTTTTGCTCCTCTGATAAACTACACAGTGTCTGCAAAGTAAGGTGACATAGGTCAACATACATAGCATCATCAAGAGCTTTTCAGTCTGCACAAAAATAAAACATAATCCACATCTCCAGACTTTATGGCCATACCATAGATGCTCCTAGTACACACCTGTCTTATTCCATTTTGAAGGCACCCTAGCAGGTTATATGTTACATATTGTGATAGTATATATTACACACTATTATAGCCTGGTATAGGGAGAGCGGGGGTTCTTAGGCTGCCCTGACACCTAGCTCCTCCCAGGGGAGGAAGAATTGGTAACATGAGTGGTCAGATCCTGAGACATGGATTGGGCGGCAGTTTACCAGTGGTTCGGGTCACTGAGTGTCAGAGGTGAGGGCACACTAGAGAGTTTCCCCTTGCCCTTCCCATCCGTGTGTGGTAAGTATAAATAAGCAAAACCTGTCTTCTCCGTGGAGGCCCAGCCATCCTTTTCTCCTTCACTTTCTGTTCCATGTAGTGCACACAACTTGGCAAGACCTACCTCTCTTTCTAGTCTACTTTCTCCACCTAAGGTTGGAAGCTTCAGATTCGGGTACCTGAGATTCATGGGGAGTCGGGCTGGTGCGTTAGAATCAAGGGTTTTTTTAGGCTTTCTAACTTGAACTGCTTACTCCACACCAGCTTGTACCAGAACTCTGCGCTGGGATTCTCAGTAGGGACACCGTACAACTCATGATCCAAACCAGGCATCTTGAGAGTGAAGAGGGGGCCAGTTATTACCATGGACACTGAGAAAATAGGCACAAACTGGGCATGTTCCAGTGACACCAGGGTATATGGTCACCCTAGTTACTGGGTCTTCCTCAGTATTTATGCAGCACTACCTTATTTCCCATTTGGTTCTCATTCCTTATGAGTACAGTCCCTTTGATGAGAAATCCCAGGGGTAGAAGAGAGAAATGTCAGAATCTGAAAACCAAAACCCAACCTTAAATATCTTATACATATAATAGACTCTTGATTAATATGGGTGAAAGAATAATGAATGTAGCTGAATTATTGCAAAGTTATATTTAATAATAAAAATAGGGGCTGGTTGTAGTGGCTCACACCTGTAATCCCAGCACTTTGGGAGGCTGAGGTAGGTGGATCATTTGAGGTCAGGAGTTTGAGACCAGCCTGGCCAACATGGTGAAACTCCGTTTCTACTAAAAATACAGAAATTAGCTGGGTATAGTGGTGCGTGCCTGTAGTCCCAGCTACTCGGGAGGCTGAGGCAGGAGAATTGCTTGAACCTGGGAGGCGGAGGTTGTAGTGAGTCGAGATTGTGCCATTGCATTCCAGCCTGGGCGACAAGAATGATACTCTGTCTCAAAAAAACACATAACAATAATAATAATAATTGAAGTCAATATTATGACAGTACCAGTGATTAAGAAAAATAACATTTAAAACATTTTTCTTTCCTTTGATGGATCTGAGTCAGAATAGGCTTGGGATCCCAGCTCATCACTTAGGAACTGTGTCATTCTGGGCATGCTGCTTAACTCAGGGCTGTGTGTGTGTGATCTGAATGTCATTTGGGGGTCTTCCTGCCCCTTGGAGATTTAGGAAATTTGACTTAAACACAGTGTGTAGTGGGTTAAGTAAACTCAAAGTTTGCCTCACAGTTTCTGCATGTTCTAATTCCTAATTCTTTTTTAAAAACTTGTTTGGGCCGGGTGTGATCACTCACGTCTGTAGTCCCAGTACTTTGGGAACCCAAGGCAGCAGGATCACTTGAGCCCAGGAGTTTGAGACCAGCCTGGGCAACATAGTGAGACCCCATCTCTACTAAAAAATTTTAAAATTAAAAAAAAGTTAAATTAGCCAGGTGTGCTGGTGTGCACCTGTAGACCCAGCTACTCAGGAGGCCGAGGCAGGAAGATTACTTGAGTCTGGGAGGTCAAGGTTGCAGTGAGCCATGATCATGCCACTGCACTGCAGCCTGGAAAACAGAGCGAGACCCTGTCTCAAAAGACTTTTTTGTTTGTTTTTCTCTGCCTTCACCCTGTATGTCTGTGTGTGTTGCCTCACAGCAAACCCAAATGTAAATTTTAGGCCCCACCACTCTTTTCCGTAGGAAACCTAACCTTTCTCAACATTTCATGAGTTTGGTGAATTCCGTGACTCTTGGAGGGGCTATGCAGAGAGCGCACCACCTGCCATGGGCATCTACCATCTGGGTGCCTGCAGCCCTTCTTCCTTTTTCCACTTGGTTATTTTCCAAAGTTCCTCTCCCCCTTTTCATTCCATAAACGCTTGTGGAACACAGTCCAGCCTCTTTGTGACTTCTCCCATGAGAACAGCATGCCCCACTCACCCTGCCCCGCTGCTCTCTTCTAAAGCCTTCTCCTGATTTTTGGTGACCAAATTTTTCTCCTTCCTATTTCTTGAACAAAAAAGCCTAGATGAGGATGGGCACACAGCACCATGAACAAACCTTAGGCTGTGGAGATTCCCATTTGTGATTCCAAAGTCCCCCTGGAAGCTTTAGCATCTGGGCACATTCGGGCGTGTATGTGCACTTTTCTAATGAGCTACCTCTTGGCTCTTATCAGATTTCCCCTTGCGGAATTCCTTCCTTCCTTTCTTCGCTACCTCCCTTCCTCCCTTCCTCCCTTTCTCCCTTTCTCCCTTTCTTTCCTTCTTTCTTTTTTCTTTCTTTCCTTCTGAGTCTCACACCGTCACCCAGGCTAAAGTGCAGTGGTGCAATCTCAGCTCACTGCAACCTCCACCTCCCAGGTTCAAGTGATTCTCCTGCCTCAGCCTCCCAAATAGCTGGGACTACAGGTGCCCACCAGCATGCCTGGCTAATTTTTGTATTTTTGGTAGAGACAGTGTTTCACCATGTTGGCCCGGCTGGTCTCAAACTCCTGACCTCAAGTGATACACCCGTCTTGGCCTCCCAAAGTGCTGGGATCACAGGCGTGAGCCATCACGTCCGGGCTTCTTATCAGATTTTCAAGGGGATCTGTGACCCCTGAGAAGTAGAACAATTCCTTTGGAACATGTCGTGTCATTTAACTTTAAAACTTCAGGGTTTCTCTTTCTATGATACAGGTGCAAGGCTGAACTGTCTCTTAAACCTATCAGCAATTCTTATAGCTACCTTTGGGTTCACAAAAGGAAGAAAAAGAGAAAGGAAAAATATAGAGACAGAGAATCCCTAAGCTTGTTTCTCCAACTGGGCAAGAGCTGGAAGAATGGAGGAAGAAGTAAGTTCAATGGTTATATTAGTTAGGATATTTCCAGATACAAGCAACAGAAATATCAACTGACAATGGACTAACCAATAAAAATACCCAAGCTGGGGTGTCTCCAACATTGGTAGTTTGGCAGCTCAATAACATGACCAAGCCTCTGGATTCTTTCCCTGTTTTTGCTCTTTTATCATTAGGTTGGCTCTCCTTAGTCCCAGAATGGCCACCACAGTTCTAGCATCATCAGCAGACCCAACAATGCCTGGTGATAAAAGGGAGAGGCGCCTCTTTCTGTATGTCTCTTTACCAGTAAAAAATGATTCCCAGGCCAGGCACAGTGGCTCATGCCTATAATCTGAGCACTTTGAGAGGCCAAGACGGATTGTTTGAGCCTAGGAGTTTGAGACCTGCCTGGGCAATATGATGAGACCTTATCTCTATTAAAAAACCAAACCAAAACAAAAATCATTCCCAAAAGCTCCCCATAAACATTCACTCATATTTCATTGGCCAAAATTGTATGATACGTTCCTGCCTAACCCAATCACAGGTGAGGGTAATGGTGCCACCAACATTGGCTTACACCAATTAACACCCACTCTTTGGGAGATAAGGGTGGGCTCATCCCCTACAAATCATATAACTGCCATGGAGGAAGGCAGGTACAGAACAAAGTTGGGATCTTGTTGGACAAGTGGTTGGGTAGCAGCCATATGTCTGGGAGTGGATTGATCCATGAGTAGTGGAGACAGAAGAAAGGAGGAATGGGCTGAAGGAGGGCACCCGTTGAGCGGCAGGGGAGGAAAGAGATGGTGGGTCAGACATCTCTGTGGCAGGGGTGAGGTACTGCTGTTAGTCAAGGACCTTTTGGTGATTTTCTGAAAAGCCTCAGGGTGGGTAGGAGTTGGGGAAAGTATTTTCACAGTGGCCATGGTGAGTAAAAGCTCCTTTGAATATGTTGCTTCTCACCTTGGGCGATTCTCTGGTGAGACGTCATTTGTAGTCTGTGATAATAGTGGCTCCTGCTTCAAAATTTCCACTCCATCTTCTTCTGCACTGACGTTCACTAACACTGAACTTCTCTTTCCTGTTGCAGACTCTTTAAAGCCATAGCTTTTCTTTTCATTTCTTCCCATGTCTTTAATTTTCATGAGGTCTCAACAAATAATTTCCTCATCTTTAGTATCCTGTCTAGAGACTCCAAGTAGGTACACAGCTGCAGATTTCAGCTCAGATTCTGTTCTGCATGGTTACAAAAATGTTCCATATCACCAAAGCGGTCCTTTCAGATTCCCAGTGACCTGATAGATGTACCTATCTATTAATGGATCCCACTAATCATGTAGACCAGGACTCTGGGATAACCCGCTCTTAGCTGATTTCAGGTCTATGGTGTAAAGCCTGCACAGCATAATTTAAATGCATTTTTAAAGCAAACTGGTTTGCAGAGAACCCCGTGTTATGATATGTTTCTATAATGGCACCAGTGTCTGCTCAAGTCTGTAATGAAACGTGCAATAATGCTCCCACAAAATCCACCAGGAAAGATTCCCATAAGTGGAAGAGTTTTATTGCCAGCAGGTTTTATGTCTTAATTCTCTCACCCTCATTTCTCTGAAATGTAATTTAAATAGTCCTTTTAAAAATTTTTGACTCTTCAGAAGTCAGATACACTCTGTGGAGATGAGGCTGTTGGTTGAGATGATTCCAGTTAGGAAGCATTTTTGGTGGATTGTGCAGAGCCCCGATGTGTAAAAACCACCCCGTACCAACGCAGCTTCTCTTTGTATGCATGGGGTCTTTTTAAAAATATTTTTTGAGATGCAGTTTCACTCTTTTTTGCCCAGGTTGGAGTGCAGTGGCCTGATCTCAGCTCACTGCAACCTCCGCCCCCTGGGTTCAAGCAATTCTCCTGCCTCAGCCTCCTCAGTAGCTGGGACTACAGGTGTGTGCCACCACACCCAGTTAATTTTTGTATTTTTAGTAGAGACAAGGTTTCACCATGTTGGCCAGGCTGGTCTTGAACTCCTGACCTCAGGTGATCCACCCGCCTCGGCCTCCAAAAGTGCTGGGAGTACAGGCATAAGCCACTGCTCCAGGCCTGTATGGGATCTTTTGATCTACAGTGAGGGGAAGAGGGATCAATTTTATTTGGAGGTTGGGCTGAAGGAGACAGAAGGACCACCAGAGGGATGCTATGGCATCTCTTCTTTGAACCATAATGGAGAAAGGAAAAGGGTTAGAGACTGAAGCTGCTCAGATGAGATTTTTGGAGACCCTGGGCCCAAGCACAACTGCTTTAGGGTCCAGGGAGCACCTTGGGGCACGGGTCGTGGTCAGGACTGGTTACCTTGCCTCAGTGCCAGAACCACTGATGGCATGGTAATGGGAAAGCTCCACCAAATGACCTTGTGGGCAATGTCCTGGCCAGGAGGAGGGGCAGCTGGGGCAGGAAGTGGGGCAAAGTAGAAGCAGAAACTGCAGTGTGTCCACAGACCTGAGAGGACACCCCGTGTGACTCCTAGAAGTAGCAGGTTGAACCACAGGGTTGCTGATAGCCAGTGGTGAAGATGATGGGGCTTGGGTCTTTACCATGTGGTTATAAGGAAGGAGGGCATCATTTTTAGGCCATAGGCTGGTGAAGGTGCCATTGATTTAATCCAAAATGCTTTGGCATAGAAAATCCAGAAAAGACAAGTAAATCTGTTTCTTTCTTCAAATGATTTACAATGACTCCACTTTGTTATCTTGCCCAATATAGAACTGGCCAGAACTCCTGCTTAGCTAGCTAGTGCCATAGAACAAATCACCTCTCAATTTAGTGCGTTACAGTGGTCATTGTTTTGTAATCTCTCAGGATTTCTGTAGATAAGGAGTTTTGGAAAGGCTTGTTGGAGTGGCTCTGGTTCCAGTCATTCATGTGGTTACTCTCGGACAGTGGCTGGAGCTTGGATAGCCAGGGTTGAAGCAGCAGGTGGCCGGCTGGGCACCTCTGCTTCTTTATATGGTTTCAGGGCCTCAGTGGCCTCTCCATGTGGACTGGTTTAGGCTTCCTCACAGACCGATGGCCTCAGGAGAGTCAAAATGCTTACCCAGGGCTCAAGACTTTAGGAGTGAGAATCACGGGGAGTAAGATGGAATATGGGTCCCTTTTATAGCCGAGCCTCTGAAGTCACACAGGATCACTTCAATGGCATGCTGTTAATTGAAACAATCACAAAGAGGCTGGGCACGGTGGCACATGCCTGTGGTCCCAGCACTGTGGGAGGCTGAGGTGGGCAGACTGCTTGAGCTCAGGAGTTCAAGACCGGCCTGGGCAACATGGCAAAACTCTGTCTCTACAAAATATACAAAAATTAGCTGGGCATGGTGGTGCATGCCGGTAGTCCTAGCTACGTGGGAGGCTGAGGTGGGAGGATTGCTTGAGTTTGTGGAGGTCGAGGCTGCAGTGAAGCTGCAATCGTGCCACTGCACTCCAGCCTGAGTGACAGAGTGAGGGTCTGTCTTAAAAGACAAACAAACAAACAAACCAGTCACAAAAGCCCACCCCACATCAAGAGGAGGGGAACTGAACTCCACCTCATGATGGAGAAATGATAACGTAATAGAAAAACATGGGGTTGGGGAGAGGTGGGAGATACTGCATTTATCTTTTAAAAATACAACTGCAACCATCTTTTCCATGCAGGGTGAAATCATCTTTGCAAGCTTCCTCCAAGGCTAGCTCCTTTCAAGAGAGCCTTCCTCTGTGACTCTGGTTTTTCCTGCCCAGCATTCAGCCACCTTTTCTACCTGTTTTAATCTCCACTTTTTCCCCAACCCAGCCCCTCAACTGTGTTTGTCATCTCTTCCTAATTCCCACTTATTATGCAGACCAAAACCTCTCCAGCTCTCCTGCTGTGTGATCCTTTCCTAAAAAGGCACTGAACTAACAGTTCTCATGAATGAAGGGAGTACAGAAACCTATCGGAACATGATGACTAAGACACAGGGAGGCTCCCGGACAGCCCCTGACTGAAACATCCCTGAGTTCTCTGAGCATCAAACACACCTGTGAGATCCTTGATTACACTGCGGGTAAGCAGACAGGAGGACAGATGATGTGTAAGGTTGGAGAACGCTAGGAAAATGAATGGACTTCAAGACAAGGAAAGGCTCTAGGGGAATACTTTCCAAGCCCGCGGGAATGTAAGGACACTCCCACATTGCTGGTAAGTGAGTCATCACCAATCACCATCCAGTTAAGAATCATTGTATGTAACAGGCTTAGAATCAAAGACATTTTTTTTTTTTTTTTAATCGACAGAAAAGAGAACCTATTTAGAAGTCTGGAGAATGAACTAAAAGGACAGGCTAAGATGGGAACACTTGGAGGCAGGACAGTAGAAAGACAGGGACGCTCCTGTGTGACTGTTGGGAAGAGCAAACTCATAGGGAAGCAAGGAGGCACTTGTCAGCTGGAACCTGCTGGTGTCATCATCTAGTTTCCCTGCACTCACAAACCATTTGCTACCCTTCAGGGGACTTCATCACCATGTGCCACTCTTCTCCCTGGGGCAATTATCCTTTTTAATTATGTGGCAGTGATATAACTGGGCGCCACATTTGTCAGGTACATTGGTTTGTTTGCAATAGCTAGAGGAGGTTAGACTCAGACCCAAGTGAGAATTCTGGCTCTGTTACTGTCCAGCCTGGTGACTTAACCTTTCCGGAGTTCTGTTTGCTCATGGGAACTGTAAAATGGGGATTATTACACCCTACCTTTGTGTCACAATAATAAAATGAGATACAGTGAGTAAAATGTTTAGAATAGCCTCAGACCCCACTGGTGCTTAATCAAGTGTGTTCTGTTTCTGTTCCCTCTTAATTATTCAGCACCATTAGTGAGCATCTTTTTTTCCTTTTGTAACCAGCCTCAAACTTGTTTATTTTTCCAGGTGTACATTGTCACTAGAAGCCAGGCATTTAAAATAAAAACATGGTTATAATAAAGGATAGGTCACATTATACAGTAATTATTACTCTAGGAGGTTCAGCAAAGGAAAACCCCTTTTCCACAGCTTCCTCTTCGTGTATGGGCCTTCCAAATCAATTTTTCTGTAAGAGGCCCCTTTTCTGGTGAGTTAAAAGCCAGCAACTTCTTCAAAGATCAGATGTAGGCAATGAGATGCTACCGAGTAGGGCAATACAGCCCACCTAGCATCCTGGCTCAAGTCCTTGGGTCCAGGATCCTAGATTTCCCAGTGGGTCACCTGTTGCCACCACAGGTCTAGAAAGAGGATGTTTGGAAGTTTTGTTTTGGAATTTGAGCCCCTGGGGGACATAGAAGCCTTGAAGGCAGGCTGCAAATGTCCCCATTCAAGCCCAGTCCCTTATAAGCACAAACCATAGATCACCTATTCCCTCTCCCTGGAATAAAACACCCTCACGCCAGGTGTGGTGGCTCACACCTGCAATCCCAACACTTTGGGAGGCTGAGGTGGGTGGATCACCTGAGGTCAGGAGTTCAAGACCAGCCTGTCCAACATGGTGAAACTCCGTCTCTACTAATAATACAAAAATTAGCTGGGCGTGGTGGTGCACACCTGTAATTCCAGCTGCTCAGGAGGCTGAGGCAGGAGAATCACTTGAATCCGGGAGGCGGAGTTTGCAGTGAGCCGAGATAGCGCTGTTGCACTCTAGCCTGGGCGACAAGAGGGAAACTCCATCTCAAACAAACAAACAAACAAACCAAACCCCCACCGTCCATCCCTATCCACCTGAGAGCTCTCATACAGTTGCTTAAGATCCAATTCCTAAGTATCTCTCTTCTTCTGCGGGCCTTCTCTCTCAAGCAGATGCACTCTTCTCCTTTGAGGCTGCAGATGCCCACAACACACTTCCATTGTAGCAGCATCAAGATGACAGGCACACTATCCTCCCGAGCAGGCCCTGAGCAATGTGATCATTTCTCATTCCTAATTCCCAGGAAACCACAGCACAGAGGGGGATTCAGTGAGTATTTGTTGACCTGAGTCAGATCAATGAAAGGCAAGACTTCAGACTTTGCAACCCCGCTATTCCATGATGAATTAAAAAAAAAACAACAGGGGCAGTTAACTTTATTTTCAGAGTCCAGTTAAGTCTAAAATATATGTTTTAGAGTTGAAATGTTCACATTACAACTTGGATATACATAAACAATTTGCTTACAATTTTTTCTCTAAGTGATTCTGACTTTAAAAATTCATTTCTTTCTACCTAAAATCATCTCTAAAATTCAGTCTCTGCAATAGGCAAAGTTTTCTTAAATATAACATGAAAGGCATTAAACATCAGGGGAATTTTTGATAAATTGAGCTACATTAAATTTAAGAACTTCCAACCATCAGAAGGTAAGAGTATGAAAAGGATGTCACATACTTGAGAGGCCATTTGTGATAAATACATCTCACAGAGGATTCACAGAACATAAAGAACCCCTCCATGCCAACAGGCAATGTCAACAGCTCAGTAGGGAAATGGGCAAAAGACCTGAACTGGCAGTTCACAACAGAGAATGCAGTCACGCACCACTTAATGACAGGGGTATGATCTGAGAAATGGGTTGGATGATTCTGTCATTGTATAAATATCATAGAGTGTACTTATACAAACCTAGATGGTATAGGCTACTACATACCTGGGCTATATGGTGTAGCCTTATTGCTCTGAAGCTACAAACCTGTTCAGCATGTTACTGTACTGAATACTGTAGACAACTGTAACACAATAAGTATTTGTGTATCAAAAGACACCTAAACATAGAAAAGGTATAGTAAAAATATGGTATTATAAGTGTATAATATAATATAATTGTTGTATGTGCACTCTGTCATTGACCAAAACATCATTATGTGGTGCATGACTGTATTTAAGTGGCTAATAAAGATATGAAATGCAGTTCAATCTAAAACCACAATGGATTAGCACTACACACCTACTGGAATGCTAAAATTAAAAGGCTGGGCATCTTAAGTGTTGAAGAGAACATGGAACAACGGTAACTCCCTATCTACTCAATGAGAACACATAAAGACTCTATGACACAGACACACACTCCTGGGTATGTAGTAAATCCAAAGAATGTGTGTGATTACCAAAGATAATGTGCAAGAAGGCTGGGCACTGTGGCTCCCGTCTGGAGTCCCAATACTTTGAGAGGCTGAGGCAGGAGGATCACTTGAGGCCAGAAGTTCAAGACCAGCCTGAGCAACACAGAGAAACCCCATCTCTACGAAAAACTTTTTTAAGTTAGCCAGGTGTGGTGGCACACATCTGTAGTCCCAGCTACTCAGGGAGCAGAGGTTGGAGGATTGCTTGAACCCAGGAGTTCGAGACCAGCCTAGGTAACATAGTGAGAACCCATCTCTATAAAAAACACAAAATTTAGCCAGGCATGATGGCACGTGCCTATAGTCCCAGCTATGTGGGAGGCTGAGGTATGAGGATCACTCGAGCCTGAGAGGTCAAGGCAGCAGTAAGCCATGATGGTGCCTCTGCACTCCAGTCTGGGTGATAGAGTGAGACCCTATCTCAATAATAATAGTAATAATAATAATAATATACAAGAATAGGCATAGTAACCCTATTTGAAATTACCAAAACCTGGAAACTGCCTACATGTCTGTCATCAGTAGAATGGCACCTCTACTCCATGAGATGCCATGCAGCGATGGGAAAGATGAACCATGATGGCACACGACAGCATGGACACATCTCACAAGCATGGTAGTGAGCCACAGGAGCCAGCCAGAAAAGAGTACAAACTGCCTGGATTCATTGCACAAAGTTCAAAAACA
Organism: Colobus angolensis palliatus; assembly: GCF_000951035.1. Classification (NCBI taxonomy): domain Eukaryota; kingdom Metazoa; phylum Chordata; class Mammalia; order Primates; family Cercopithecidae; genus Colobus; species Colobus angolensis. The sequence continues at coordinate 1,636,148 of NW_012116755.1, forward strand.
GGCAAAATGCAAAACTATACTGCTTGACACTTTCATTGACATACATCATACCTGTAGAAAAGTCTACAACTGACCTGCGGTAGTGACTGCAAGGGAAATTAGTGGGGCTGTGTGTGCTGGTAAGTTCTGATTCTTGATCTTGGTGCTGGCTAGACAAGTGTCTTTAACTTATTATGAAAATTCATCAAATTGGGAATTTTTGATTTGCATACTTTTCTAATCCTTCAATAAAAATGTTATAAAAAAAACCTTTACATAACTTTGCCCTTTGGCTGATTTGGATTGCACACTCCCTAATGGGGCCCTTTCTTCTCCTGAAGGCATCTTCCTGAGACTTATAGAAGAAGCCAAGGAGCTGAGAGCAGCAGAGACAAGAAACAGAGGGAGAGTGAGAAAGTCCAGAGTAAGTCTTGGCTCTTGCCTCTCTCGGAGCCCAGCTGCAGGCCCCCACTTCCTGGGATTTGGTTACTTAATCCAGGAAATTCCCCTTTTGGCCCATGCTGGTTTGAAATGGGTTTATGCCCTCAACAATCAACAGAGTCCTGACTAATGGGCCCATTAGAGGTTTTCCCAAAAGAAACCAACTTCCTTCAAAGGTACATTTGAACTCCTGGCTCTAAGAAAGCAGAAAAATGTGTTTACATTTATTTATTTATTTATTTATTTAATTTATTTATTTAAGACAGGGTCATCCTCTGTTGACCCAGCTGGAGTGCAGTGGTGCAATCATAGGTCACTGCAACCTTCACCTCCCAGGCTTAAGCAATCCTCCCACCTCAGCCTCCCAAGTAGCTGGGACTACAGGTATGCACCACCATGCCCGGATAATTTTTTTATTTCTTGTAGAGACGGGATCTCATCATGTTACAGAGGCAGGTCTTCAATTCCTGGGTTCAAGTGATCCTCCTGCCTTGGCCTTCCAAAGTGCTGGGATTACAGGCACGAGTCACTGTGCCCAGCTTATGTTTAAGTTTTAAAAGAGCAGTACCCATCTCTTCACCCACTCCCCTTCTGATCATCAAGGTTGTCAAAAAGAAGGTTCAATCTCAACTTGGGCACCTATTCCACAAAGATTAGGACTGAGCACTTAGCTGATGGTCCATACATAGGTGTTAACTCAATGAATAGGTGAACTAGATATGGCACAGTAATACAGTAGCAGGAAATGCACATCAGAGCCAGGACACATCACCTTAGGTGCTGGCTTATATTTTATGGGGATGATATAGTATTTCTGGGAACCCTTACAGAGCTAACAAATATTCAGTCATTTGTCAGGAAGGTGGAGTAAGCTATTTGATTGCAGAGGTAGTTTTCAATATTTTCCTCATGGTTACAGTTCCAGAGCTTGATGACCTGTTTGAGTGCTTATAGAAACACAACCTTTCCAGGAGCAGCTCAGAGAGCTTGTTGCAAGCAAGAAGTCATTGTAATGTGGATATCACTGCAGGATGTGACATGACATACCAGTGGAAGGATGCAGCAGGCATCAGAGGAGGAAGTAGAGTCACTTTAATGATGAAGGCTGTGGAAATGTGTGGAAATGGTTACAGAAAGCAGGAGGCAGTCCAGCTGCTTCACAGTGGGCAGGTCTATGCAAACCTGCCACAAAGTTTGAGGAAACTGAGAAGCCAAAGAAAGAGGCTGACAAATCTGGTTTCTCATATATATATATATGTGTGTGTATATATATGTATATATATGTGTGTATGTGTGTGTGTATATATATATACATATATATATATATATTATTATTTTTTTCTTAGCAGAGTCTTGCTCTGTCACACAGGCTGGAGTGCAGTGGCACTCTCGCTCGCTGCAACCTCCGCCTCCCGGGTTCAAGAGGTTTTCCTGCCTCAGCCTCCCTAGTAGCTGGAACTACAGGCATGCACCACCACCACACCTGGCTACTTTTTGTATTTTTAGTGGAGACGGGGTTTCACCATGTTGGTCAGGCTGGTCTTGAACTTCGGACCTCAAGTGAGTCACCTGCCTTGGCCTCTCAAAGTGCTGGGATTACAGGCATGAGCCGCCATGTCCAGCTCATCACTCATTCTTTTGTTTGTTTGTTTATTTGTTTTGAGATGGAATTTTTGCTCTTGTTGCCCAGGCTGGAGCGCAATGGTGCAATTTTGGCTCACTGCAACCTCTGCCTCCTGGGTTCAAGCAATTCTTCTGCCTCATCCTCCCAAGTAGCTGGGATTACAGGCATGTGCCACCACGCCCGGCTAATTTTTTGTGTTTAATAGAGATGGGGTTTCACCATGTTGGCCAGGCTGGTCTCAAATTCCTGATTTCAGGTGATCCACTGCCTTGGCCTCCCAAAGTGCTGGGATTACAGGTGTGAGCCACTGTGCCCGGCCTCATCACTCATTCTTATAGCCTTTGTGCCATTAAGTTTGGGCCAGGAAGCAGGGGTAAATCTCTCTAAGGAAGAGGAGGGTGGTGACAGCATTAATGAAAGGCTCCATTTTTCTGCTTTAAGTTTCAAAGTAGACTTAAAATCTGATAGCAAGACAATAGTCTCAAATGCCAGAGTTTGCAGACAAAGGGTTTTCTTAAAACCCCCAAGACTGGGGTTTTTACGTATCAAAAAAATCAAAGCTCAGAGAAATTGAGTGACCATTGAGTGAATCATGGAGGAAAGAAAAATGCAAATATGACAAACAGGAAGTTTCTACCCTACAGGAAGAAGGACAGCTACTTTGAAACTTTGAGAAGAAGTTAAGAAATGGGACAAGAAAAGGCAGGCCAGGGGCAGATTGTGAGTGTGCTGGTTTTTCCCGCCCCACCCATCAGGATCAAAGCTCCAGGTGTAAGAGACACTAGAAACACTGAGATAGTTTTAAAGACTCCAAGAACATAAGGGCTGGTGCTCCCACTTCCCTGGGTATAGCCTGAGGAGTCTTCAAATCTCTCAAGAGAGCCTTTGGGTCAGGCTAACACTGCATCCAACATGGTGCCCAAGTCACCGAGCAGAAATGGCTGAGGGAGGCACTTCAGCGACTTGGGCCTGAGACAACTCACCTGACATACAATATATGGGCTTGCCCGGGTGTGGTGACTCACGCCTGTAATCCCAGCACTTTGGGAGGCCAAGGCGGGTGGATCGCTTGAGGTCAGGAGTTCGAGACTGGCCTGGCCAATATGGTGAAGTCCAGTCTCTACTAAAAATACAAAAAGCACACCTGTAGTCCCAGCTAGTTAGGAAGCTGAAGCAGGAGGATCCCTTGAACCCAGGAGGCAGAAGTTGCAGTGAGCCGAGATTGAACCACTGCACTCCAGCCTGGGCGACAGAGCGAGAAGCTGTCAAAAAGAAAAAAGTAAAATACCATTTGAACTTGCATGAGTTGTGGAAGGAGTCCAGGAGTTCCTGTGTGCCACAGGGGTTGGGGGCCAAAAAGTAGCTGAGGTACTAGCTGGTGATTTCACCAGAACATCACTACAGAGAAGGCAAAGTGACTTTATAATAAAGAGCTGTAGAATGGACTTCTCAAACCAGCGATCAAATAGCTTTCCCATGCAGACCTTGGGGATCAGGAGTCACAGTGAAAGCCAGATGAGGCTGAGGCAGCAAGGTAAAGCCCCCAACCTTGCAGGCAGCATGTGATTGTGCCACAAGGCCAAGACCTGAAGCTAAGTTAGCTTCCCCTGCATCCAACTGCCATCTTGGAAAAAAGCGGAGAAAGGAAAATCCTTGCATTGATGGAGAGACCCAGACACTATGTAATTACTTGAAAAGAGATTATTTTAAACCAGAGGAGGCTGAGATACCATAACAACAAGATAAAAAATTTTCTTTCATGCAGTGGAAATGGGGTTTCAAGAGCTGGTTGGGATCTTATTGACAGTTGTGTTTTGCATATCTGAGCAAATTCTACCCTGATCACAGGATACTCATGACTTCCAAAACAACATACTTATTTTTTTCAATTATGATGGTAATATATATGATTTCATTGTAGAAAACTTGGGGGGACAACATACTATAAAGGAGAAAATAAAAATGATTCTGTAATTTCACCAGCCATAGATAACCACTGTAAACATCTTGGTTTATTTTTTCCCCATCTGTTTTCTATGTATATGTGCATGTGTATGTGTATCACTGTGATTGTCTGTGCATCTTATTTGTTCACAAGATTCTTTAATTTTTAATTTTTTTTTTTTTTTGAGATGGAGTCCCACACCTTTTTCTCAGGTTGGAGTGTAGTTGTACAATCTTGGCTCACTGCAGCCTTGACTTCCTGGGCTCAAGTGATCCTCCTGCCTCAGCCTCCTGAGCAGCTCAGACTACAGGCGTGTGTCACCATGCCTGGCTAATTTTTTTTTTTTATTTTTAGTACAGATAGGGTTTCACCATGTTGGCCAGGCTGGTCTCGAACTCCTGACCTCAGGCGATCCGCCCACCTCGGCCTCCCAAAGTGCTGGGATTACAGGCGTGAACCACCGTACCCAGCCTTTGGATCTGCTTTTACTGATACGTGAGTGTGTGGCCTCATCACCACTTCCAGCAGCCAGCACCTGTAATTCTTCTTTGTAGATCCAGTCTTGGGCTGCTGCCTGAGAATTTACACTCTCGGGGCAGCCCTTCACCAGTGACTGGTGTAATGTAGGAATGTAAGCCTTGTCCAGGTGCACAGGGGTAGGAGGCAGGGGGATTCTGAGGTGCTGTTTATACTTGGGGTTCCCTGTGGGGCAGGCTGAAGCTATTCTCCCTGGGTCTCAGCCTGAGATGGCACCCTAGGTCGGCTTCTCTGAGAGCACATCCTTCATAAATCACTCACACACAAAACTCATCTCAGCGTCTGCTTCTGGGAACCCGACCTAAGATAGCCAGTGATACATTTTTAAACATTCAAATAAATATGAAGAAAATAAGAGGCTCTGTGGATATATTTAGGAATTTAAAGTTAGTTTATACAGCGTAAGTAAACAAACAAAAACAGAATCTTGTATCTTGACATATCAGTCTGGAGTCAGAATCTTTTTTTTTTTTTGAGGCAGGGTCTCACTCTGTCTCCCAGGCTGCCCAAAGTGCTGGGATTACAGGCATGGGCCACTGCGCCCGACTTGGAGTCAGAACTTTAACAGCAGAAAAATAGGAGTGGTGCCCCTTTAAATCACAGATGGTCATTCCGTGTTTTTTGGGGAGATTGATGCTGGGTCCTAGTGGTCTCCTGCAGGGGCTGGAACCACCCCAGAGAAAGGAGAGCAGGTTTCTGTCCCTTCTTGTTGCACTTCCGAATAACACAGGTCAGCCCAGGGCCAGAACCTTGAGGCAGCTCCACCGAAGAAACTGTCCTGTTGCCCCTGATCCCGCCGTCCCAAGCCCAATCCTCACACCAAGGCAAGGTGGGGAGAAGGCAGGGGTTGTGGGGGTGTGGGTGGGTGGGGGTCCTTGTGTTCCACAGTGCAGGAGCTGGACCAGGAAGATGGAATTTGCTACCCTGAGTGACCATAGAAAGGGTTTCCAGAAACTCAACTTTCCAAGCAGGTTTAGAGAAAAGTGCACTTGTCCTCCCACTGCTAACAACTGGGGAAGTGCGCATGTGCGTGCTGCTCCAACAGCTCAGAAGTCCTGGGAGCTTTTAAAAATTTCCCAATCCAGGTTCTGCTTACTGGGCTGCAGTCTCCCTCAGAAAGACAGAAGGCAGAAGGCAGACTGCTTGGTTCTTTGAAGTAGCTCAGCTAGACCTGATGACAACACTGGCCTGTGGGTAGATTCTCTGCAGGGCCAGCCTGCACCTCCCAGCAAGGGCACCACCTGGTGGCGGGCACTCTATGGGATGGGCTCTGTCTCTCTGGTGGTGTGTGTGTGTACGTGCCTGTGTGTGCGTGCATGTGTTTAGGTGGAGGGTAAAATGGGTGGGGAGGGGATTTACCCTCTGCAGCCTCAGGCTTCCCTGGCAAGCCACTGCCTTGGACATGACATTTGCTAGTTTGGCTAGGGCCCTGTGGCCAGATGTAAGAATTTAAGCTCTGCGCTTAGGGCTTGTGCAACCTTAGACACTAAATGTCTCTAAGCCTGTTTCTTATCTGTAAAAGGAAAATCAAAGTACCTAGCTCTTTGGGTTCGTTGTTAAAAATAAATGAGATTATGCTTTGGATTCCCACTAAATAGATCCTGAGAGATTCAGACATAAGTAGTTTATTTGAGAAGTGACTCCAGGAAAAACCACTTGGGGAGAGGGATGTGAGCCAGGAATGGGGAAAAAGATGGCAAGAGTGACTTATCCAGCAAGTGTTTTGCCACTGAGGGCACCTGCATGCCATCCCTCTCAGTAGGACCTTGCCTGAGGGGAGGAGGGAGCTGGGATATTTATCCACAGATTCCCATCAGTCACTGTGGGAGGACCACTCCTGGGGTGCCTTAATGCCTTAGCTGTCTCGCTTATTTGGCATGTGGGCACGGTGGGCACCAGTAGCCAGAAAGGGTCCTCAGACAGATTTGGAAATGATGGCATTCTGAAGTTGGGCCAACATGTATGGAAATGGTTAGTGGGGAGGGGGGATGGCTGGGGCACCACCGAAGTCTTCTGTATGCATGATTAAAAATTCTCAGAACATAGTAACATTGCAATAAACAATAGCTATTTATAATAGTACACATCAGTGGTCCCCAGCAAAGTGTGACACAGCTGATAACCTAGATGTAGGTTCAGATAGGCTGTGTGCCATGGGAGCACTAGGTACCAACAGCCCTACAGCAGGTGTTTAGTGTCCCCTCATTTATAGATAGGGAAACTGAGGCTCAGGGAGCATGAGAGCCTTGTTGAAGTCATGGGGTCGATCGTGCCAGTGTTGGTCTCCTGCGGGTGGTGCTGCTGCTCCCGCCAGTCCAGGATTGTAAAGAGTTTTCATTCTGTGCCTGTGTTAAACTGTGCTCTCTCTGAGCCCCACCATGACAGCGCAGAAGTTTGTTTCCATCTGTAAAATGTCAAGGCTGAATCTTTTATGTTCTGCCCTGGGTCTGTGCCAGACAATGAACTCCATCCAAGCCCTGTGGCTGCCTCCAGCCCATGAGACTCTTTGGAACAAAAGGAATAATTCTCAGTGGCAGGAGAGAGTGAGGGAATGGTTTTATCACTCTTTTCCTGCACGACTCAGACCTGAGAGAAAAGAACAGGGCACTGGCAGAAATAGAAGGTGACAGGGCCACTCTCTCACTTGTTCCCTGCAGTCATGCCTGCATGGAATTTGGGAGTTTGCTGACCCAGTGGGGCTGCTTTGGGTCCACTGGGAGCAGAAATCTGGGGTTCTATCGCCTGCCTCATGGCAGGGCATCGAGTCTGCTCTCAGCTCTCTTTCCTGAACACGATTGCCACTGTCTGTGCTGGTGACAAAAGAGAGAAGCCTCAACTCTCTCCTTTATACTGCACTAGGCCATTCCGTAACTCAAGCAGGAGAAAAACCCAGGAGTGGGGTGGCATAGGCGGGGCCACCACAGGAAGCCCCTGCATCAGGGGGCGCAGGCTGTTTCTGGATCTTTCCACTGGGAAGGGGAAAAAACCCATCTTTTATGACCCATGTTCAGTTCTCAGTTGGAGTCAGGTAAGCCTTTCCCTTATTCTTATTGCTTTAAAAATGTTTTCTAAAATTGTGGTATGACATACATAACATGCAGTTCTTTTATGTTTTAATTAATTAATTAATTAATTATTTTGAGACGGAGTTTCGCTCTTGTTGCCCAGGCTGGAGTGCAATGGCACGATCTCGGCTCACCGCAATGTCCGCCTTCCTCAGCCTCCCGAGTAGCTGGGATTACAGGCCTGTAATCCCACCATGCCTGGCTATTAAATTGATATTTAACCCTTTTAAAGGATATGATTTGATGGCATTAATTACATTCACAATGTTGTGAAATCACCACCACTCTCTGGTTTCAAAACTTTTTCATCACCCCAAACAGAACCAACTAAGCTACAAGATAGTCCTGGGGGAGCCAGGGCTCCAGTTGGGACATGTGTTTCTAAAGGAGTGTGGAGAGAAAGTAAACTCTTAGGTATATTTTCCTTTAAAATCATGACAATAATACCTATGGGAGAGGTACTGTTATTATTCCCATTTTACAGAAAAGGAAACTGAGGCCTAGAAAGCAGCTGGCCAGTGTCAGGGCTAGTATTTGAAATAGACTAGTCTGGCCTCACTGGACACCACCTCCACCCCACCTGGCTGGTCCCACTTCTCACTCCATTCTGCTGGAATCATTCCATGAGCTAAAATGTCTAACGATGTTGGGCCTTTGACTTCCCTCTAAAGGGAATTGTTAGGCTGAGCTGAATCTTCAGGGCTTTGACCATCTCCTCTGGCAAATTAAGTGTGACGTGGGGGTTCTGGAATGAGGTGGAGGTGAATTGTAATGAACATGGGCTTATTTGAGCCTGGAATCAGGCCAGTCATGGATCTACATTGAGAAGGGACTTGGGGAGCTGTATGAGTGCAGCTGGGCCATTCCTGGAGTGCCGAGGCCTTCCTGGGGGGCCCCACATCTGTTTGCTGCTTCAGCACAAGAGAGATACTCTTTGAGGGATGCGAACCTGGAGAGTCCCCTCCCCACACTGAAGGATCAGAAACCGTGGAGGGTCCTTGCCCCAGTGCAGTGGCAGAGCCTGTGGCTCCAGCCCTACGTGGTGCCAGGACTCTCCATTTCAGCAGGGTGGTCAGAGGGGAGGCAGAAGGCCCTGAGAAACCTTCCCCTTCACATCCCCAGGGCCCCAGAGTGAACCAGAATAGGTAGTGGGAGAGGGGATGCTTGTAAAAGGTCAAGAACAACAGCCCTGAAGATTTTCAACAATCAATATTACTAAACCTCACTCATGAAGCACTTCCTATGTGCCAAGGAGCACCCTAGGGGCTCTTCAAAATTACTCTTCCCAACTCTCGGCTGCTGGGTAGGTATTATTTTCTCTGTTTTACAGATGAGGAAGAGAATGCCCAGCAAGGTAAAATGGCAGAGCTAAGATGCAAACAAACTCAGGTCTGCGACGCCCAAACCCCTGTTCCTTTCCCTCCTTGTACCTGAAAACTCTTCTTGGCACCAGGGGAAGTGCATCTGGGAGTGGCTGTGTCTGCCTGCATGTTGATGCTGGTGGGGTGCATGTGTGTAGGGCAGGAGCTGGGTCTGTGACATCCTGGGTGAAAGGCAGTAGAGCGAGGGCTTCTCTGGCATCGCTGACAGCTAGCTGCCTGGATCTCCTGTTTCTCTGGGCTGGCTCTCTGTCAGCCAGGTGGGGACGCACACCTGGGTCTGCCCTCAGGTGCTCTAAACCAAGGTGAGGGTTCACAAAGCCACCAGAGCAGCTGCTGTTTCCTTGCAGATGCCTATCTGGAGGGGGTGTCACTGGGCGACAGGAACGGCAGTTCCCACAGAGGTGTTGGGGGCTCTTACAACCTCGTTTAGTCAGGCCACACAGGAAATCTACCCAGTGTTTTCTGAGCCTGGGCTGGAAGAGGCCTACAAGGAAACCACAGGAACACACAATTTTTGCTCATAATGCAATTCAACAGAGAGTTCTTGAGGGCCTATTTGTGGACATATCTCTGAGACACCAAGATGGTAAAATTCCAGGATTCTCCCCACACCCAGGGAGGACATCCTAGCTGCCCCACTGTGCACTTTGGAGGCACAGCCCTTGTTAGATTGCTGTGAGGATTTGGAAAATCAAGTTCCTGGCATCTACAACCTATGCTAATTTCTTCTCTTCCTTACTTTAGAGCATGATAGTCATTGCTAACTGACAAAGAAGTCACTTTTAAAATGTGAAACATTTTTTCTTTCTTGTTTACCTCATTGACTTGAAAAAAAATCTTTACTCCATGGCCCTGGTCATTTGAATAGAAAAATGCAAAAATCATAATGATTTTATAGATTATTAGAGCCACACAAACAACCAATTTAGACAATCCAGGGCAAAATACATTCTGATATCTTAAGCATCCTCTTTTCTCACTTGTACATGTTTCCCCTTCAAATCACTCAGAAAAATGAGAGGCCTTGGCCTCTGTTTCAGTCCACCTCCTGGAAAAGTCCTCGAGGGAAGTGTCTTTGTGGTGGATGTGGTCTGCCTGGGCCTGGAAGATGGGGAGGGAAAGCCTGAACACAAAACTGCAGGCCTTTGAGGGACTGGTGACTCACCTGCCCCAACCCCCTTGTTCTGTAGCAGAGGAGACAGAAGCTCGAGCCACAGCCAAATGGCTCATTCATGGCAGGGCAGGTGCTGCAAGCAGGTGTCCTGGAGTCCTGTCCCATGCTATTACTAGTCTGCTGGTGGCCTCAGCAAATTCCCTAATACCGAGGGGCTTCCCTTATAACGCACATACTGGGAGCTAAGACTTTGCACCCAATGGCAGATGGCAGGGACTTCTAACCTCATTAGGGAGGGCCAGCATGATAAAGCCAACTGCACCTCAGTGGGCCCCAATGCAGGACACCAGTGACAAGACCACCCAGCCAGATCTCTCCGAGACTGGCAAGGCCTGGAGGTCAGCATTGTTGGCTGGAGAGGGGGCTGAAACTTCGACAGGCACATTTAAACTTCATGTCCTCTGGGCAACCCCCGACTCTACCATTGATGGGAATGGGACTGAAGAACAGTGTGAGGTCTGCAGTGAATGCTGCAGGCACTCCTTCCACATTCCTTTTACTCTGAGTGTAGGCTGCTCTGAGTGTAGTCTGCAGACTTCTCCCAGCTGCCTCCCCTTCTAGAGAGTTGGGCCCAGCTAAATGGAAGCTGCCAGGGAGGCTATGCTGACCCCTCTACCCAGAATTTGGCCAGTGATTGATTAAAGTGGAAATACAAAAGACCAGCCCTTTGTCTCAAGGTGCAGCAACTGTGGTGCACAGCCTGCTCCAGAGGTTCCCCTGGGGTCAGGCTAAAACCCACGTAGCTGAGACCATGTGCTTGCTTTGCTCCTTCCCCTGCCCCATCCTGCTTCCTTCACTCCGATTCTCCTGAAAGCATCCCCCAATTCATCGCTTGGGTGAGACTCTCCACCTCAGGCTCTGCTTCTCGGAAACCCAGTTTAAGTCACGATCCATTCTGGAAGACCTTAACACTTTTCACGGACTGTGAGTGCTACCGAATATATTTTGACCCTTTGATGGTTCCTGTCCTTGGTGATTCCCCAACCTCTGGTGAGATCTTTTCCTCTCTGGTGAACCTCTGGATGTTCCAACTTCAGAGGGGTTCTGGCTGCAGCTTTAACTCAGCCATATGTTGTGACAGCTCTTGGGGCAGCATGACACGGAAGCAATATCCTTCCTGCTTATTGGATCTCAGAATTCATTTTCAGACCAAAGACATCAAATAAACCCAGGAAATACGAAGCTGTTCACAGTTATGACTTGAGACGAATAGAGTTGTTCATCCTCTAAAGTTGTGTTCCATTCCTTATCAACCTCATCTGAAACCTCAGACACGAAAGCAGAGATGTTTCTGCCAGGAGGGGTGGAAAGTTTGGTCTGCCTTTCATATGTGTCTGGAGATGATAAACTTGGAAGGGAAATATAGCAGATCCAATCCTCCCTCCCCCATCTCCATTACGTCTTTGGCCTTGATAGATTTCAATATCCTGTGCAGCTGATGTCTGACCCACACATCAAAAACACAGCCTTTACACACCTGCCATGAGAAGCCCTCTATGACCTTCTGCAGAGGGAGGGAACTGTCAAAGAGCTGCTGAGTGCAGGAACGCAGGGCGCTAAGAAGCAGGTACCCAGTTTGGGGTTAAAATATGCATAATACATACATTTGAATATCCATCGATAAATATCAGCCATGCTCTCTTATAGGTACTGGGGGTTATTGGAGATATTTATTAATTTGTTTTATGAATGGTATTTTCTAATTTTTCTACGATATAACACTGGTCTAATAAAGAAATACAAGTTTTAAAAGCAGTTATGCACAATACAATTCCTTTTTTTTTTTTTTTTTGAGATGGAGTTTGGCTCTTGTCGCCCAGTCTGGAGTGCAGTGGCACGATCTCAGCTCACTGCAACCTCCGCTCCTGGGTTCAAGCAATTCTCCTGCCTCAGCCTCCCAAGTAGCTGGGATTACAGGTGCCTGCCACCACACCCAGCTAATTTTTGCATTTTTAGTAGAGATGGGGTTTCACCATGTTGGCCAAGGTGGTCTCGAACTCCTAACCTCAGGTGATCTGCCCGCCTTGGCCTCCCAAAGTGCTGGGATTACAGGTGTGAGCCACCATGCCTGGCCATTTCCATTTTTTAGTATGAGTAATTACTTATGGTCACACACACATGTGTAAAACAAGACTGCAACTACATGCACCAAAATGTTTGCAGAGCTTAGTTTTGGGTAGTAGGAAGATGTGTGGTCTTTTCTTTCTTTTTTACTTAGCAAGGTATTCTATGACTTCAGGCAATGCTGTACAGTGAAATATCCATTCTCAGTCTCTGACGGACCTGCACAGTAGTAATCAACACAGGTTCCCTCTCAGGGACATGGTGATGGCCTTACGCTGGCATGGTGGGATGTGCCTGTCAGGCGGAGTGAGACACTGGAACTCGGTGATCCAAGCAGAGAGGATGGAGCTAGTCCCCTTGGGATAGCTCTGTAGGATAGAAGCCAGCAGAACCTGCTCCCAGCCACCAGGCAGGCTCCTGCCCATGTGCCCCTCCTGCCTGGAACCTTCCCATGGAGGGTCCTCCATGTTTATGTTTTGCTCTCCGTTCTCCCCCTGCCTCAGCCTCCAGCTCCAGGGCATCCACTCCATTCTCCCCTGTGGCTTTTGGTGGAAGCATTTGGGGTTCTTATTTTGTGTGTGTGCAGGGGGGATGAGGAAGGGGATCATCTTCCTGTTCTTAGAACTGATGTTTCAATTCTCTTTCCCTTCTCTCCTCTTAGTTATTGCCTTTCCTTCTATTGCTTCTGCTTTTCCCTCACCAGTCCAAAGGAGCAGTTATTAGTAATCATATTTATTATGATTACTACATAGTAACTACAATTATTACTACCACTATTTTCTAGTGTAGGTCTCCCTCAGCTGCTGCAGAGTTATCTAGAAACACAGGAGGGAAGATAGGGCGTAATGTTAAATTCTACGGTAAGAAAATCAGCATCTATCTTGCAAGAACAAATAATACATGGAATTGACTTGAGCCAGGGAATTCCTGATGATCATAAATATTCTGAAATAAGATTCCAAGGTACTACAATAGCAAGGCCACAGTTCTAGATCCTTACACAAGATTCCAAGGTACTACAATAGCAAGGCCACAGTTCTAGATCCTTACACAATGTGGATAATGATTTAAGTCCAGAGTGGCTACCATAGAAGGCAGCCCTGCCAGTAGGCTGGAAATCACAAATGTTACCCCCGGGATAGAAAAGTGCATTGGTAACAGTGGTGGCTCAGAGGGGCCTGGAGTGCAGCCATCACAAGGGGGCTCCGGGGGCTCTGTTAGGTTCTAAACAAGTTTCTCGAACCTGCAGCCACTTGACCTCTAGACTGGGGTTGGGGTGTTTGCGGGGTTGGAGAGATAGGGCCAGCAGCTTTCTGTCGCATGCCCACTAACCCTCAGGAAGTCTGATAGGACTGCCAGTAGCCTGGCAAGGACTCTAATCACAGACAAAAGGAGTCCTGATGGGGGCACCCAGAAGGTAGGTTATTTTCTAGAGTGCCAAAAAAAGCTTGCTGGGAGGCATGTTGTCTCCATAGTCAAAATGAGGCCTTGGCGTGTTATCAAGATGCCAATCATTTGGATTTTTATCACTGATCCTGTGAAAGCACACAAAAGAATGCATCTTTGGCAGCACAGAAGCTCACGCTAGCGCTTTGAGAGACAGTCCTGGGAATGCGCAGGCAATAAGAACGCCAGGAAAATACTAAGGGTGAGACGAGGAGAGAGGCCTTTAATTGTCCTGAGTGAGCAGCCACACCACCTGTCCTCAGAAGACCACAGGAAATCCCCACCCTCCTCAAAATAACCTTGGGCCTTGTCCCATCCCAGGGCATGGCAGAAAGCATCCAGTGTCAGCACAGGCTTGGAGGATTCTGAGGCTGGGAGGGGACGGTGAACTGGCTGGACCGATTGGGCTGGGGGTTGTGTGATCTTGATAGCTGGAAGCGAGGGGCAGAGAAGAAGGCAGCCTCTTAGAAAGACCAGAAACAGAAGGTGGTGGCGAAAGCATGGGGGCCTGCTGTCTACAGAGACCTTGGCTGTAGAGAAAACAGCAGGAGCTGACCGAGGACAGTGTTGCTATGTGGGGAATGGAGAAAAAAATTGTAAATTTAAGTTACTTACCAGACATGGTGACTCATGCCTGTAATCCCAGCACTTTGGGAGGCCAAGGTGGGCGGATCCCTTGAGGTCAGAGTTTGAGACCAGCCTGCTTAACATGGGGAAACCTGTCTCTACTAAAAATGTAAAATTAGCCGGGTGTGGTGGCATGTGCCTGTAGTTCCAGCTAATCGGGAGGCTGAGGCAGGAGAATCGCTGGAACCCGGGAGGCAGAGGTTGCTGTGAGCCAAGATGGCGCCACTGCACTCCAGCCTGGGCAACAGAGTGAGATGCTGTCTCAAAAAAAAAAAAAAAGTTTAAGTTACTTAGAGCTGATGGGAGATGGTAGGACCAGAGGGGTGGGCTTCTTGAAAATGTCTGAGAGCTGGAGGCAAGTAGGAAACTTGCACTTGGGGTAAGAACCAGAGAAAAGACCAAGAACAAGAAGTTCTGCAGAATGGAGCCTTGGTGAGTAGAATCCGGGGGACCTTAGGTGTCTCCTCATGTGTGGAGGCTGCACAAAGCAGTTTTGCCCTAAAACCAAAGACCCAGCAAGGAAGGGCCAAGAAGGGAAGGTGATGTCTGGTAAGTGCCCGCCCACAGTGAACGCAGTGAGAAGCCCGTGTTCCAGTTTAAGGTTTGTTCCCCAGCAGTACCACACATGGTGAAGGGTTTTGGCACTCCCAGCCCAGAATGAGCCCTGCATTGCACTGGGAGAGATGTCCCAGAAGAGGCACAGCAGAGCCGGGAAGGGTGAAGGCACTGTCTAGAAGAGCCAGTGCCCGGGGGTGGGCGGTTGCAGGGGTGGGGGCTGAACAAGTCTATAAGCAAGAGACCAGAGGGAAGTCAGGAATAGGCCCTGCTGAGCACCCATGACAAGGTGCACACAAGGGCCACCAGCCCCGATGACCTGGGTGAATTTGGGGAGTTAACCTCTGTCATCCCCTCCTTTTCCTAGTGGCTTCTCTGGCCTGAGGAAAAGGCTTAGCTGTGAACTGAATGTCATTTTATATCGCTGTTAACTCTCCCAATCCTTTTAGCTCGAAACCTCTTAATCTAGCTGGGAAATGGAGGATATTGGCCCCTAGTGAAAGGAGAGAATAGGAGAGTGAAGACCCACCTCTTCATGCCCCTGATGTTAATGAGTTTGGAGGCGGGGCTAGGCCAGGAGAGTTGAGATGCTTGTTCTGACACACTCTCCCTTCTCCCCATTTTATTTCTAACTATTCTCCTATCCCTCAAGATTCCTAGACCATGGGGATCCAGGGTGCAAATCTTCCAGGTTAAGTTCTTTAGCGATATCTCCTGCCCTATTTTTGGAAAGCTACCAAGCTGATACCACCACTGTCTGTAAAATGCCCCAGGAGTGGCAGGTAGCTTCCTGCATGGCCAGATAGTATGGGTGTCAGAGGAGGAGAGTCTAGAGTCAGCACTTCTAGAATGATCCTCTGTCTACTCACCAAACCAAGTCCTGTAATTCTTCTGGGTGACCACAGATCACATAGGTGTGGCAGTGCTGGAAGCCATGGTTTTCATTAGTGTTGCTCACTGATGCCAGTTTTTCCTCTTCCTTTGGCCACTGGGAAATATGAACTCCTTGGCTCCCTCATGATGGGTGAGGCCACATGACAGTTCTCATCAATGGACAGAAAGGATGTGACTTCCTGCCTGGAGCACTGAATTGCCAGTGTGAGACCCTCCAGAATTTGCTTCCTCCTACCTAGATGATGGTGGCCCCCTTGTTGAGTCAGAGTCCCCATAATCTGGGTCCTTGAGTGATTCCAAACGGCAGAACTCCTGCCACCTTTGGACACGTAGCATGAGCAAGGAAAAAACCATTTGTGTGTGTGTGTGTGCTGTTTTGTTTCTTAAGATGGAGTCTTGCTCTGTCGCCCAGGCTGGAATGCAGTGGTATGATCTCGGCTCACCGAAACCGCTCTCCCTGGTTCAAGTGGTTCTCCTGTCTCAGTCTTCCAAGTAGCTGGGACTATAGGTGCATGCCAACACGCCTGGCTAATTTTTGTATTTTTAGTAGAATCGGAGTTTCACTGTGTTGGCCAGGCTGGTCTCCTGACCTCAGGTGATCCACCCGCCTTAGCCTCCCAAAGTGCTGGGATTACAGGGGTGAGCCACCGTGCCTGTCCTGGAATAAACCTTTCATGCACAAGCCACCAGAAGCTGGGATTGCTTGTTACTGGAGTATAACCTGGTATATCCTGAATGATAAGGTGATGTGAGGGGAAAGAAACAAGGCATCCTCCTTTGATGTGTGTATCAACAAAAAGTGATCATTAAACAAGAAGTGACGTTAAGGGAAATTTCCCGTATCATCGTAGATTCTGGTTATTAGAGAACTATCCAGATGGAAGAGAAAAAGTATAAATGTGTGATCTGTGTAAAAGAAATGCAAATGAGAAGAATTTATGTGATGTGCTCCTCATATGTGCCTAATGACCACATGGCTAGAACAATTCTGCATGTTGTTGGGTAAATTGCCTGTCACAGGGGTTCCTCAAGAGGGAGGCTGTGAGATAGAGATCACTGTGCAAGAGGCTTATTAGGGAGTGTGGATTAGGCCTGTGGAAGGAATGGGAGGAGGCAGACATGGACAGAGGGAGTAGTTCAACTCCATGAAGTTTCCATGGACACCTCAGCCAGCCCTGAGGGGAGTCAGTCCTGAATGGAAGAGGGGTGGGCACTGGAGGGTAGTGGAGGACCCTTCAGAGCTGTCCCAAGTTGTGGCCAGAGGGCTGGGTCTTTCTGCCCCACTGTTGATTAGTCATCAGATGTGGTGCCCCAGGCAGGAGGTGTGGCTTTGGGCAGGGTGGTCTCTTCCGCTGAGGCGAGCCCCAAGGAAGATTAAAGTGTTCAGATCTGGGGCTGGGGGCAGCTCTCTTGATGAAAGCAGAAAACTCAAGAAGGCAGCCTTCAGCAGCAGCTGGATATTAAACAAAGGGTATCCATCCTTCCGAGGAGTAAACTTTCTCTCAGGAGAAGCAAAAATAACAGAATGATGATTTATCCTGGGGACTCCGCTGTATCATTGGCAACTCAAGCTGTCCCCATGAAGCTTTATGAATGGGCTGGAATCTGGGGGTGCCATGTGCACACGTTCACAGGCTAAAATGGCACACTTCTTTTCCTGTCATAGAAGAACTCCTGAGTAATCCTTAGTAAATCACATACTTGGAAGCATTTCACTACTGAGATTATGCAAATCAAACTGACTAGAAAATTCAGACCTCACAGCTGAGCTTGTCAAGACCTGACTTCCTTTACCCAGTGGGTGACTCCAACTGAACAAGATCAAAGCAAGCTCTGTCCTCACTTTCTGGGACTAAGCAGTCCATCAGTGACACACACACACACACACACACACACAGAACCCAGAGCACATATGCAGGTTCCACTGGCAATTCTGAAAGTCAATAGATGTTGATATTTTAATCACCCCTAAAAGGTAGCCATTAGGGCCCATATATAGAAAGTTCCATTAAGTGCCTGAATGTCTCATTTAAAATTAATGCTGTCAGGTTCTTTGGGGTTTGTAGCTACACAAAATCTGACAGTGACTAGGGTAGGTCAACAAAAGGGTGGACCTTGAGCAGTGAGCTCCTAATTCTCCCAGGAAAAGAAGTTTCCAGTGATGAACAATACCATTCAGGGAGGCAGAAATCCTGGATTTAGTCTCCGCTTTGTCGTGTGAGGCTGTGTGATTGTAGACAAGATGCTCAACCTCTCTAAGCCATAGTATCCATCTTGGAAAAAAGCAGGGAGAGTGATTACGTGTATGTGGTACAAAGAATACACAATGTGCCTCCAGAGTTATAAATGCTATGATTATATTAAAATTGATCAAGCTTAGCAAAATTATTGACTTTTCTCCTGCTAGTTACCACAGGGTTAAAAAATAATGACACTTATAACCTACAAAGATCAATACTCCACCCTTTCCCCTCTTGGGGGCTGGTACCTGCTACAGATATCTCAGGACCTCAGAGAGCCAGAGGGGCAGCTGAAGCTGCAGGGCAATGACCCAGACTCTCTTTCAGCCGGATTGCTAGGAAAATAAGCATCCCATTTATTTGATATAATAGACATCTCAAGATAAAAGGAGGCAACCTACATTTGAGGGTTCCATTCCACTAGAATACAGCAGTTCTCAAACTGGAAATGCATCAGAATGCCTTGCAAGGCATGTGAGAACACAGATTGGTAGGCCTTATCCCAGTGTTTCGGATTCTATAGGTCCTGGGTGGAGCCCAAGTTTTGTGTCTCCAAGTTCCCAGGTGATGCTGATGTTGCTGGTCCAGGGACCAAGCTTTGAGAACTATAGCTCTAGACCAATCTCAAATATGCTTGCAAAATGAAGACGAGATGAAGCAAGGGAAAGCAGCTTTCAAAGTCTCTTAAAAATGCTTTTAAAATAATTTTTAATATTAAGTCTCTTTAAGGACTTTTTACTTACTCTTCTGAAAACCTGGAAGAATTTGAAACTACTACTTAGCAGACACTGTAACATGGAAACCAAAAGTGAAGAAAATCTTGTGATCATTAACTTTATCCCCCAAGAGTTTATCTTTTTAAAAAATCTAAACGCCAAAACAATATCTCAGGTTTTAAAACCAGCTTTTGGGATGTGCTCATCTGCTAAAGTTCATGCATTTGAAAAGAAATCTACATGCCTTTTAAAGTGAGTCATTTTCGTGAAAGCCATCCAGCTCAGACGAACTATTGATTTTACCATTTTGATGCTTGCCTGGGTGTTTTGCAGAGCTTGGAACAGTGAGCAAAAAGTTGAATCATATAAAACTGTTTGCCACCGTGACAGGTGGGGGTTGGATGGGAACTGGGGGCCAGTGTGGTGAGATGCAAGACAATCGCCATCAGGGCAAATAATACAGTTTCCATCTATCTCTCACAGACAGGTAAAGGAGACAGAAGTAGCCCTTCTCTAACTTTTCCAAGATTCCCTCGCTCAGGTTTTAGGGTAACGTCTTGCAATTCTTGGATTCCCTTTCCCAAATCAAATAAAGAAAAAGCTACATACACATCTCTGGAGGAAAATGTCTGTATTAAAAGCCAAAAAACCACATAAGTACAAGAAGAAACGCCCACCAGGCCACGTCACTGGATAGATCAACTTGGAAAAGGTTCATAAAGTTCATTTTCAGCGGTAACAATATATTGGCGTTAAATCCTTCCCATGCCCTCCCCCCAATTTTAAATAAATTAAAAAACAACAAATTTCAAATACAACTATGTTCAGATACAAAGAGCTTCTCTTACTACAGCAATAGCAATTTAATGTTTTTGTTTTGTAATTTTTTTTACTAAAACTTTCATTTAAAACAGTTATTAAATATATAAAACAAATACACAGGATTTGGTCATTTTCTGCCATGAATATAGGGCACGTGGGTGCGGGGAGGGAGTTGGGCAGGGGGATGCAATAGAGGGGAAAGGGCCCCATTTCCCTCCTCTCCGTCTTCGGAGCTGCGATCCCACCCTCAGTCCAAGGGCTTAAACATCTGCTTT